>NW_020954576.1:42992244-43120602 GCF_900497805.2 Vombatus ursinus
GGAGAAGGAGAAGGAGAAGGAGAAGGAGAAGGAGAAGGAGAAGGAGAGTGGACTGGATTGACTTTTGGAAATCATATAGAGTTCTCCAGAGTTCCTTAAGGACAAAGAGTTCTAATTTTTGTCCTTCTATACCTAGCATCTACCAGAATGCTTACTTAGTTTGACTGAAATGCTTTCAATGACTTCAAGTTTCTCTCTGAAACAGACCTATCTTTTTAATACCAATATTCTTCTGTGATGCTAAATGGCTGCAAGTCCTGAAATATCATAGTCTCTGAGGAACTGGGGTTGAGGGTTATGGTAGGCATGGGCATGTTATAACACATTACTAATGAAGAACTACACAGACAGTGCAGTGAAAAGGATGTCGCCATAGAAATGTATGTATGAACAAACAAACAAACAAAAAGACTGGCCAGTCATGTAGAAAGAGATTAACCAGTGGGAGGTTTGCATTCTTTACTGGGATCTATTCAAAGATGGCAGATCTAGGAGCTGGAAGAAATACTCCAGCACACTGGATAAATGCACTTTGGAGGATTTATAGGAAAGCATTGACAAGAGAAACATACCATGGGAAAGCTTGGATGTGCTACAATTTGTATCCCTGAATGTTAAGCCCCATAATCAATGAAATCACAGAATTACCATCAACATAGAAATGGAAAAAGATCACAAATGTTATTATCTCTATTCAACTTTACTTTAAAAATATTCCAAAATAAATTTCTAACTTACAGTATATGCCAAGTTTGAAAAGTGAATATCAGAAAAAGGTTACTCTATTATCAAAATGTGTTTTACAATATAATAATGTCAATTAATAAAGCAGCATTCAACTAAAAACAATTATTCTCTCTGTGTCGTATATGATTCTCTGAAGACAGTATCTAAATTATATTCTCAAGGGAAAAGAAAACAATAAGTAAAGCCCTACCAAAAAGACTGAAACTCTACCTTATTCAAGTTACTTGATTAATTACTTATACCTACCTGACTGGGAATTCTCTCTTGTATCAATTTTCAAACAAGCAAAAGGCATCATTCATTAATATAAATATAAAAAACAAATTCAAGAAAAGAATCCTAATTCATATTATAACTTAAACAGCATTAATATTTAGATAATGAATTTTAGTTTTCTCTAGGTATGTTGTACTGGTATAAAAGTACAGTTAATAGAAGAAAAATAAAATTATGAAATTTAAAGTCAAATCAAGAGTGAATATAATTTTTCTCCTAAATTGCTGCATTCACTTAAATTCTTATTTCAATAACTGATTATAGCATCACAAATATTTCAAATGTCAAAATAATAATACATATACAATGGTTGCCAAAACAAAGGTAACTAAAATTACATATCTTTCTTATATTTTGCCACTGCATCATCAGGGGACATGTTTTCCAAATGCAATTTTGTGTTCTTATCTAAATGCACAAATTATAATCTTAAGCCACAATAATACTTATTTTCTTTTGGAAATGATTGTTAGTTTTCCTGTACATAATTACTTTGTATTAAAACACCTTTAGACTAATTACAAACACTGAACTATATTCCATGAAACTAACCTATTCATAAAACTAAATCTACATTTTTAAACAGCAACTTAAAACCTATTCTTTCTATGAATTCAAAGAAAAATTTAAAAATACAATAACTTACTATTTGCAAATTCATCACTGTAATTCTTATCATGCCATATAATTATTGTTCTGTTCACTTGCCCAGTCAAACATGAAACTCTTGGGTTATCCAACCACATGACATGGATACTTTAATTATTCAAACTATAGATGCAATTCTATCTCTTGCACAAATTAAGGGATTGTGTGAGAAGCTACTGGAGTTTTAAAAATAAGTATACTTTTCTATTAATTGCATTATATATCTGGCCTTGAAATTAATCTTAAAGTTTTTAGAATTTATTTCATTCTGACTTTGACTTTAAGTTGATAATCAACTAATAAGCATTTACTAAGTGCCTACTATGTGTCAGGAACTGTGCTATAATGATAAAATAATCTTAAAGATAATCAGTCCTACAAGAAATTAGATGTGGATATTTATTTTCTTTTGTTGCTATTACTTTAATTCTATGAAATGATTATTTTCCAAAAATATTGTACAACAATGCAACTAATAAAAAACTAGAACCTCATATTGACTAATAACAGCATATAATTATAAAATTCTTTATAGAGTCTATAAAAATAAAATTAAAATATCCACATTTATTAGTGAATAATATAATTCCTGAGTAACTATATTGACCAACATAGGAATAATTGAAAGGTTTTACTTTATTGACATAAATCAATTGAAATGGATCAATAGAAGCTTTTCAGCAAGTTAATATCCATGTTTATAGACTTGGAATTAGAAAGGAACTCTGAGGTCACCTAGTTTAACCTGTACCTGCACAAGAATCCCTTCTATAATATTCCCAACAAATATTCATCCAGCATCAAACTTCCAGTAAGACCCATTACCTCCCAATTCAGTATACAATTTTTGATCATTCTAATTGTTTGGAAGTTTTTCCTTGCATCAAAGCTAAATCTGCCTCTCTGCAACTTTCATTCATTACTCCGATGTCTTTCTTCTAGAGCCAAGCAGAAGAAATCTAAATCCTCTTCCACATGGTAGAACTACAAATACTTGAAGACAACTATCATGTCCTACCTAAGTCTTCTCTTCTCCTGCCTAAATACCCCCAGTTCCTTCAACCAATCATATGATAAGTACCTTTACTCTCCTGATCATTGCCTGTAGATTTTTCTCTAATGTATTAAGGTCCTTCCTAAAAGTATGGTATCAAAATATTATAATACTCTAGATCAGTGGTATCAAATAGAAACTAATCCTTTCTTCTGGATCAGTAGAAAGCATATTGACTTAGAAAACCACAAATTAATACTTTGTATACTACACGTATTTTTATTTATTTTGTTAAACATTTCCCAATTATATTTTAATCTGGTTCTGGCTGTACTGGAGAGTTTTGGAGTTGCAAGTTTCACAACTTGAGTCTAGATGTCATCTGACCAGAGAGTAGAAAAGTGGGGCAATCAACAACCACATTATAGATACTGTGCTCTCAGTGGGCTGGGGGTGGGAATGAGGGAAAAGGGAAGAGTATTTTAAATCAAGAGACAGACCTAAAGCATAAATCTGGTAAGCCTACTGCATTTAGGCTTGCAGTCAACGCTGCTCCATACCTCAGCCTGACTGTCCCAGTTCTTAGAACCAATCCTTATCATCAAGTTACAGATCTGGCATGCTAACTTACTTTGCCTTAAAAAAACAAACAAACATGCACATTATACTTTATGGATGATTTGAAGAATTCAAGAAAGGATGATCTTAACTATATACAATTTTTCTCTTCCATGTTGTCTTTGGAATCTAAGGCTAAGCAGGGTGCAATTCCATTTTATCTTTCTTGGCTGCCACAACAGTTGACTCATATTAAGCAAGCAGTCCACTAAAACCCCAGATCTTTTTCATAAAACTATGGTCTAGCCATGTTTCTCCCACCTTCTATTTCTGAAATTTACTTTTCAGTTAAAATATAAGACTACATTACCCTCTATTAAATTTAATCATATTAGATTCAGTCCAATATTCTAACCTGTCAAAGAATCACAGAGCAGGGACTTCTGGGTTACTCCAACAAGATGGAGGACTAGACATTTTCTCTGATCCTCACGACCTCTCAAAACTCTCCAAAACAGAAATTATGTGCCAAAGATTAAGCAACTTCAGCTCTCTCCATGGTCTAGGACACCCAGAACCTAAAAGAAGGTTAAAAAAAAAACCATGAACTTAAGCCCACCCTGAGCTCACACAGCATCCACAATCCCATCCCACTGTCCACCATATTACTGGCAGCAAGGCTGCACTAGCCAACCCAAGGGCCCAAACGACGAACTTGCAACAAAACTCAACCCCACACCCCACTCTCCTTCTCCCTTCTTTTCAGTGTCACAAAGGTCTGAGCTCCTCAATGGCCAACTTCCTCAAGGATCTCTGTACTGTAAAAAATCTCTGCAGGGGAATAGAAGAACAGAGGGACATGGAGCAGGACACATATCTGGGCTTGATATAGACCTCAACCTCATTCCCCCTCCTACTCCACTCTATAACCCCAGAAACCCTAGGAATCAGAAAAGATACTAATTGAAATAACATCTTCAGCAAAGTTTCAGGTTACAAAATAAACCCTTAAAAATCAATAGCATTTCTATATAGTAACAGAATCCAAGAAAAAAATAATAGAAAGGGAAATCTCATTCCAAACAACTACAAAATGCAAAAACACTTGGGGATAAACCTACCAAAGCACACAAAAGACCTGTATAGATTCAACTACAAAGTGCTCCCAAAGAAACAAAAAACAATTTAAATAGCTAGAGGAATATTCAGTGCTCACTACTAGGCTATGTCAATATAACAAAAATGACAATACTACCAAAGTTAATTTACCTTTTTAATATTATATCAATCAAACTATCAAGGGACACTTTATAGAACTTGATTAAAATAATAACAAAATTCATTTGGAAAAAAAAGATCTAGACTATCAAGGAAAATGATGAAAAGAAATAGGGACAAAGGAGTTTCACTTTCAGAGTACAAGCTATATTTATTACAAAGCAGCAGTCATCAAAACCATTTGGTATTGGCTAAAAATTGGAGAGCTAGATCAACTGAACACACCAGACAAGAGAAAATCAGAAACCATGGAACTCAACCCTGTATTTGACAAAGCGATAAATATACATTACAAGGGGGAAAAAACTCCTTATTTGATTAAAAAAACTGCTAGGAAAACCAGAAATAAGGAAGTATTTTTCCTTCATAATTTATGTGTGTACATATATACATATACATATGTGTATACATAAAAAACAAAAAGATATGAATAAAAATTTCTCAAAGGATTCACAACCATTTCAAAGAATGCTCCAAATCTCTAATAGCAGGAGAGATACATCAAAGCAATCCTGAGATTTCACCTAATATACTGAAAATTGGCAAAGACGAAAAAAATGGCAATGATCAATGTTGGAAGGATTACGCAAAGATAGGAGCACCCCATACACTGCTGGTGGAACTGTGAAATGGTACAGACATTCCAGAAAGCAATTTGAAATTATATAAATAAAGTGACTAAAATACATATATCCTTTGAACCAGAAACTATTCCTGTGTTTATATCCCAAGGAAGTCATTGTTAAGAAGAAAGTTTCTATATACACCAAAATACTTTTAACAGCACTTATTGCGATAGCAAAAGATTGAGAACAAAGTAGATGCTCATTGACTGGGGAATGGCTAAACGAATTATAGTACATGAATGTAACAGAGTATTACTATGCAGTAAGAAATAATGTATGTGATAAATAAAAATAAGCACGGAAAGACCTATATGAACTGATAATGCAGAATGAAGTAGAGCCGAGAAAACAATATGCACAATAATTGCAACCACTTAAATGGAAATAACCTCACATACAAAAAAATCAAAAGTGAATGGAACTTATAAAGATCAGGCATGACTCAAATGAAGAATTATGAGAGGGTATCCCCAACCTATCCCTTCATGGAGGTGGGAAGTCCATAAATGTTTTTAAATTTTTTCAATGTACTAGTCAGTTGTGCTGATTTTTTCTTTTTGTTTTTAAAAAACACAATTTGTTATATAGGATAGCTCTCTGTAAGGGGAAGGGGAAGGGACAGCAGAGAAAATTATGATGATCTAAAAAACAGAAGTCATTAATAAAAACATATTTAAAAAATCACAGGGCAATAGATTTAGAGCCAGAAGGAACCATAGAGGTCATATAATACAATATCCTAATTTTACAATGAGGAAGAAATTAACCCAGAGAAGTTAAATAAACTCGCCTAAGGTCACACAGGTACTAATTGGCAGGGTCACAACCTGAACCCAAGTTTTCTGATTCCAAAAACTGCATGACTTCTATGCCTTCATCCAAGTCAATGATATTCCATTCAACAAACATTTAAGTGATTACTGTGTATAGAAAACTGTGCTAAGTGCTAGAAAAGATGCAGTTTGGATAAAACAAAGTCCCTGGAGCACACAATACAGTAGGGAAATAAAACTCATACAACAGACAACAAATACATATTGCAAGTGCATTAGTGGCATACAAAATAAAGTTATATAAGGAATCTTGGGGGAAAGATTATTATAGATGGGGGAGGTTAGGGAAGGCTTCATAAAGGCACTGGCTTTGGAATTAGAAAGGATTCATCTGGTAGACAAGAGAAGAGAAGACATTCTAGGCATGTTCTCTATTATGACCACAGGGAAAGAAGCAAGAAAACAGAGAGCTTATTTGGAAAACAGAGAGTAGTCCAGCTTAGCAATATCTTAAAAAAATACGGAGTAATAATATACAACAAAGCTGGAAAAGCAGAGCAGCAGCAGATTGTTCAGGGCTTTGAATGCTCAGTCAAAGACACTGAGTATTACTCAATAGGCAAGAAAACCTAATGAAGGTTACTGAAGACAGAAGCAACATTAAATACACATGCATATGACAAATTAGGTTAGGACCATTTTGAAAGATGAGAGGGGAGAAGACAGTAGATGACGGAAGGTTAGAACAATAAGAGATTCCTAGGAAGTTAACTGAGCAAATTTTCAAAATATAAACTTCAATGGCCTGAAAAAAAAAGGATGAATAATCCTTTGACTATTTATCTAATGTGGAATGTCTTCAATGCTTTGAATTCCTATCTAACAATTTCTCCTTGTGATTCAATGACTAACTACAAAGAGAAAGAATAAAGGAGGAAGGAGTAAGTATGGTCTGTCTTATTTTGTGTTTAAATCTTGAGATTTAATATGAAATTATATTTCCATCCATAAACCTAGAAGATATGATGTAGGACCAGCAGTCAAACCCCATCCCAGTATGTAGAATGCCAAACCATTATGATTTGAAAACAAGTTTATTATGCTATCCACCACAACCAATGTCATCTCTCTGAGGGGTGATCACTGTCATACTCCTGCTTGCTCATTATCAGCAGACTGGATTTTTTTTCCTTTCATATCACACTCCTTGATTTGCCATATACTACCTCCCCCCTCTCCCATCTAACATGGTAAGCAGGGCATTTAGTGCAAAGAGGCAGGATAGCCAGAGACCTGGAACATGTCTGGCCCCCCAAATCTACCTGTTTTTGCAAGGCAAACTAAGTACACTGCCAAAGAACTAATAGGATCACATGTGCATTTGCATGCCCAGCTGGCTTGCATACCCAAGAAGTGACTATCAACCTAAAGAGACTTCCTGAGCACAGGGATCAGTATTATTTAATACCTTTACCAATGACCTAAATGAAAGAACTGTGAGCATACTCATTAATTTTGCAAATGATCACTTAATTGGTCAAGGCTGCTAATATGCAGGAATACAGGAACAGACTGAAGTGACCTCAATAAATTAGAGAAACAGTATATCAAAACAAGAAGTTTAACTGGGATCATTGCAAGTCAATACTATGGGAGGACAAAATGAAACGTTATACACAGAAAAGATTAGCTAGGCACAAATAAGCCAAGAATAGTCACAAAGCAACATGAGTTTAATAAGACATTAACGAGAATTCAATTCAACTAATACTTATTCAGCACAAGTATAGGGTATTCCTCCTTTTTCATAGTGTTAGTATTGGGGATCTTGAGGTTTAAGAAGCCTGGTCCTTACCTTTAAGAATCCTATAATCTAGCAAGGAAAGTAAAACATATACACATATTGTAATTCAAGACAGAATGAGATAAGAGCATTACTACTATTATATTCATCAATTAGACCTTCATTAGGTAGTTTTGATTTCTAAATTATAAAAAGATATGGGAAAACTGAAGAAGAAAAAGAAAAAGGACATGGTAAAAATCACAAAGGTTCAGATAAGAATCACCAGTAACTAAAGGGATATAAAATGGTAAAAAGGAGTTGATATTGTTTATCTTGAAAAAGAGATGGAAACAATATGGCAAAAATTAGGTTTAGATAAACATCTTAGACAGTAAATTGAAAATATATATAGCCTAAATACAAAAGGTCAGACCATAAAAATCAAAAGAGAATGAAATCACAACTACTGTTTAGTTTAAAAAAGCAACAGAGAAGAGACCATAAGACAGAGAATTTTCATGACAGAAAATTTTAAAACTTTTGAACTAATAAAATCAACAAAAATAGAATTAGAAGAGATATGGTGCTGTTGTTCAGCTGACTGAGTTGTGTCTCACACTTCATGACCACATGGACAGTACTGGCCATGGGGTTTTTCTTTTTTTTTTTTTTAGTGATAACTTTATTATATATTTAAAAGGACTAGCAAGTTGTACATAATAGATTTGCAGCTTCATTTTTTATTATGATATGTTATGGAAATAATTGTTTTATTCCATAAATTAAAAATAAAGTCAATTTAAAAAACAGAACAAATACACACACACACACACACACACACACATCCAAACAAAACAAATTAGTGCTCTGGTCATCTCCAAAATGTATGTTTATGAATACTGGTTTTCCAAAATAATCATAACCTTTATTTAGACCCTCAATACAGACTAGTACAGTTTTTTCCCATTTAACAGTATTTTATTTTTTCCAATTACATGTAAAGATAGTTTTCGACATTCATTTTTATAAGATTTTGCGTTCCAAAATTTTTTCTCCCTCACCAAGACAGTAAGAAATCTGATATAGGCTATACATGTACAAGCATATTAAACATATTTCCACATTAGTCATGCTGTAAAAGAAGAATCAGAAAAGGGAAAAAAACCCACAGGAAAGAAAAAAAACAAAAAAAGAGAAAATAGTATGCTTCAATCTGCATTCAGACGCCATAGTTCCTGTGGATAGCATTTTCCAACATAAGTCTTTGGAATTGTCTTAGATCATTGTATTGCTGAGAGGATCTAAGTCTTTCAAAGTTGGTCATTGCACAATGTTGCTATTACTGTGGTTCAATGTTCTCCTGGTTCTGTTCACTTAATTCAGCACCAGTTCATGTAAGTCTTTCCAGGTTTTTCTGAAATCTACCTTCTCATCATTTCTTATAGTACAATAGTATTACATTATATTCATATACCACAAATTGTTCAGCCATTCCCCAAATAATGGGTATTCCATCAATTTCTAATTCTTGGCCACCCCAAAAAGAGCTGCTAATAAATATTTTTGTACATGTGGGTTCTTTTCCCATTTTTATGATCTCTTTGGGATACAGACCGAATAGTGGTATTGCTGAATCAAAGGGCACACACAGTTTTATAGCCCTTTGGGCATAGTTCTAAATCGATCTCTAGAATGGTTGGATCAGTTCACAATTGGATCAGTTCACAATTTCATCAATAATGCATTAGTGTTCCAATTTTCCCATATCTTCTCCAATATTTATCATTTTCTTTTTTTTGTCATGGTAGCCAATCTGATAGGTATGAGGTGGTACACCTCAGAGTTGTTTTAATTTGCATTTCTCTAATCAATAGTGATTCAGAGCATTTTTTCATATGACTAGAGATAGCTTTAATTTCTTCATCTGAAAACTGCCTAATCATATCCTTTGACCATTTATCAACTGGGGAATGACTTGTATTGTTATAAATTTGACTCAGTTTGCTATATACTTTAGAAACGAGGCCTTTATCAGAGACACTGGCTGTAAAAATTGTTTCCCAGTTTTCTGCTTCCCTTCTAATCTTGGTTGCATTGGCTTTATTTATGCAAAAACTTTTAAATTTAATGTAATCAAAACTGTACAATTTTGTGTTTCATAACGTTCTCTATCTCTCATTTGGTCATAAATTCTTCCCTTCTCCATAGATCTGACAGGTAAGCTATTCCTTGCTCTCCTAATTTGTTTATGGCATCCCCTTTATGTCTAAATCATGTACTCATTTTGACCTTATCTTTGTATATGGTATAAGATGTTGGTCTATACCTAGTTTCTGCCATACCATTTTCCAGTTTTCCCAGCAGTATTTGTCAAATAGTGAGTTCTTATCCCAGAAGCTGGAGTATTTGGGTTTATCAAACAGTAGATTACTATCTGCTGTGTTTTGCATACCTAACCTATTCCAGTGATCCAGTACTCTATTTCTTACCAGCACCAAGTAGTTTTGATGATTGCTGCTCTATAACACAGTTTTAGATCTGGGTATGGCTAGGCAACCTTCCCTTGCATTTCTTTTCATTAATTCCCTTGATATTCTTGACCCATGGGGTTTTCTTGGCAAAGACACTGGAGTGGTTTGTCAATGGATTAAGACAAGTAGATTTGCCCTGAGTCACATAGCTAGTAAGTACTGAGGCCTGATATGAACTCATTCCTTCCTGACTACAGGCCCAGCATTCTCTCCACTGAGCCTCCTTGCTGCCTCCTAAAAAATCTTTGCATCAAATATCACAAATAAAAGTCTAATCATCCAGAGAAGTGATTCCAGTAGAGAAGGGGCTTGATGTCCCAGCTACCATCAATAACAACTGCTGACCAACTGCATCTATGGCAAGCCAAAGAAGCCTGGGAATAGTAGCAGTGTCCCCCCTCCAGACTGCCCCTACAACCATTTTCCAGGGGGATAGCCATTACAGAGAAGTGATTGCAGATGCTCCAGCCCTTGACTCAAATGATTTTGAGTAGTTTTGATGTAGTTTTAGCAATTATAAATGACAGTCAAGAAAATGCATTACTATCTCCTTTACCACTAAAAACCATCAGGCCTACCCGACATGCAACTGAAACCTCCTATTTGTGTGTGTTGAGGTCCCTTCCAACTCTCAAATTCTGATTCTATCATTCTGTTGTCTCCTACTAATAGAATGTGAGCTCCCAGACAGCAGAAACTCTTACTTTTCTATTTGTATCATCAGTGCTTTGCATATAATAAGCATTTAATGTTTTTTTCATTAATTCATATCCAAAGTATGTAGGGAATCAACATAATGAAGGGTCATTTTTTCCCAACAAGGACCATGGCAGAAGACAAATGTGTGTCCCACTGCTTCCAGCATCTAGCACAGTGCTATATAGGAGGCACTTAATAAATGGCTGCTGTTAGTGAGAGAGAATAAATGGCCAAAGGATACGAACAGTTATCAAAAGAACTGTAAACTATAAATGAGCAAACAAAATTACTCAAAATTTCTAATAGTAAGAGAAATGCAAATGAAAACAGCTCTAAGCTTTCACCGCACACCACATTAACAGGCAAAGATATCAAAGACAACACAAGTCAGTGCAAGAATGGTTATAGAAAGGCAGGCTTACAGATGCACTGTTTCTGGGCTGTGAAACGGTCCAGCTGTTCTGGATATCTTTGGCGTTACACAAGAAAAGTGACTAAATTATCTATTCTACTACTGTTCAGATACCTCAGGAATTCAAAGACAGAAATAAATTTCCAATATACCAAAATATTTATAACAGCACTTTTTATGGTAGCAAAGAACTGGACAAAAATGACTAATGAGTGCCAAATGAAGGAAAAAACATAGCATACAAGTATAACATAATAAGGTGCTGTTAAGAAATGATGACTCTAAGAAACAAAAAAAAATTCATGACAACAACATAAAAGGAAATTACTGAAAGGATGTCAAACTATGAATTTATTGAAAGACCAAGACTGAATATTTACCTGAAAGATAAATCTGAAAGGGTATGTGTCATTATACCCTTCTTCTCACAGCTGAGAGGCAGAGAACTACAAAAACAGAGTATTGTGTACATTGTCAGATTCAGTCACTATATCATATGTTTTGCTTAATTGTTTTGTTTGTTACAGGGAAGAATTCAGCCTGAAAGGGGCAGAGGGGAGGGTTGAAATAAGTATAAAAAGCATCAACAAAAGTGTGGGTGGTTTTTTTGAAGAAGAAATGAAAAAGAAATACTTCAACAATGATTTTCAGTACATAAAATGTTATTTTGAAAATTATATCACCATGGAAAAATGAAGACTAAATAGGCTTAAATTAAATATTAGTTTGTTTAGATCTATGAAAAAATTAAATTGTATGAGTAAAGCCCAAATCAGGGTTTCAAGAAGGGCCTTAGAAATAGGAGATTTAGGGGCAGCTAGGTGGGGCAGCTAGGTGGTGCAGTGGATAGAGCACTGGCCCTGAAGTCTGGAGAACCTCAGCTCAAATCCGGCCTCTGGCCAAACACTTGACACTTACGAGCTGTGTGACCATGGGCAAGTCACTTAATCCCAAAAAATAAATAAATAAATAGGAGATTTAAGGACTGATGAAAGTTTGGCTAAGTAAAATGTATGATAGAATAAAGGAGTCAGGAATATCTGCACCAAAACTGAGTAAACATTTTTAAAAATGAAGACACAAATAGCTATACCCAGGTGGATGAAGGTATTTAATTACATATTTTAAAAGATATATGGATAGTTCCAAAAAGGAAAAAAGTTAAATTGTATAAATATAAATATGAAAACACTGTAGGAACATAGAAAAGCACAAAGACATTAAATAGTGAATCAGGAACATAAAGCAAAGAATAAAAAGACAAAAATGAGGAAAATAATTTTTTCCTACAAATTAAGTTGTAATTGTAAAAGAAAAAGTGGCCAAAAAGAAAAGGGCATTTACAGAGGAATTCAGTATTTGTGAATGAAAAATGAATATGCAAATGTATATGTAAATATATTGGTGTATATTTCCCCATTCAGCCATTTCACCAAAATACATACTTTAAGGGGAAAAAAAAAGCTTTCCCTGCATAATTCCCACATTCATATCTTTTCCCGCTTAGCAACATCAATTGTTGCTGCCAGCAGAAGATTCCCTAAGCATAATCCCCTCTGTTCTTGACAGCACAAAGAGTTAATGTAAAGGACAGCTGATCAAATGCCACTGTGGAGGAAAAAGCTAGTTTGTCTCTAGATTTGCTCCTATTTCCCTTGGGCTTGGGTGAGAGGCAGCCAGCCTGTAAAGCATCCCCTTCAATCATTCTGCAAATTATCTCCTTTTTTTCTGTCTTTCAAATACGCATGAAGACTCCATTAAAAATTATTACCTCTAAGCTTCGAGAAACAGCTGAAGGGAGAAGTGTTAAGAGAACTGAATTCTACCATTAACGTCACCCCTAAATACTGTGCAACTGACTGACCTGCTATTTTTAAGTGAAGAACTCCAGCATTAATAGAGGTTGTGCACACCTAGTTATCACACAGAACATTCCCTTCCATTGCTCTTGGCTCTTCCTTTGCCTCACAGCCCACATCACCACCTGAGTTAGTTGGCCAACACCTCATGGAACTAGAAACTGAAACCAAATTTCAGATGACCAGACACTGGTGAACACCTACAAGTTGGACTGGATAAAGATGTCAATATGCAACCTTTGAGCTAAATGACCCTCCTAAAAGTTAAAAAATAAAGCTATCAGGCCACTAAGCCATTCCTGCTAATTCAACTTCACCACTATAACATCTCCCAATTTTAGTAAATAATTTAGCCTCTTCTACTTGAAGAATCTGAAATCATGGGACAATAACTACCTCCTTCAATCCTCAAATGTTCCCAGCATTGTTGCATTTTCTCATTTCCTTCCACCCAAAGAACAGACATCCCTATTACTCATGATGACTAATTAAGCCTCCATCTTTTTCCATAATCCCAATTCCTTCTAGCTACTACTGGAATTTGCTCCAGCAGTCTTCCTCTCTCTTTCATAGATCTTCAAACTCTCTCAATTCTGGCTCCTCACCTACCTACACATATACTCAGATGTCTCCAATCCTGAAAAACAAGCCTCTCTAATTTTTTTTTTTTTTTGCCTATCCAACTATCATACTACCTGAATCAATAAATAAGCATGTATTAAGTCTATGTGTTAGGCAATGTGTAAACTCTAGGGATGGGAAGGGACACAAAAACAAAACAAAACAAAAAGGGCCACTGCTCTCAAGGAAAGTTTATCCTAATGGGGAGACAACATGTATGTAACTAGATATATATACATTATATACAGAATACACGAAGACTATAAGCTGAAAGAGGACGGTATTAGCCTGAGTAGATTAGTAAAGGCCTCCTGTGCTGTGTCTTGATTCAGAAGCAAAAAGAAGCTAAGAAGGAAAGAGGGCTGAGCATTTCAAGCAATGAAAAGCTACAGAACTGGCAAATGGAATGCCATGTTTGAGAAGCTACAAGTAGGCCAGCAGAGCTGGATCTTAGAAGATGTAGAAGGAAGGTGTAAAAAGGCTAGAAAAGTAGAAAGGGGCCAGGTTATGAAGATCAGCAAGGCCAAACAGAAGACTATATTTGATCCTGGAGGGGAAAGGGAGCCAGTGGATCCCCCTATGTGGAGTGGTGACATGGTCAGAACTATGCTTTATAAAAATCATTTTGGCAGCTAAGTGGAGGATGGACTGAAGTGGGGAGAAACTTGAAGAAATAAGACCAGTTAAAAGGCTATTGCAGTATTCTAGGTGAGAGGTGAAAAGGGCCTGATATAAGGTTGTGGCTATATGAGTAGAGAGATGGGGATATCTTCAAGAGATGTTATAAGGCAACATATTCAAGAGATGTTGTAAAGGTATAAGCAACAAAACAATGAATTGTATATGTGGGATGATTGAGAGCACAGAGCTGAAGATGGCACTGAGGGTCTAAGCCTGGATACCTGAAGATGGTGGTGCCCTAGATAATGTTAGGCAAGTTCAGAAGGGGAGAGAGTTTGGAGAAGATAATGGATTTTGTTTTGGACATGGTGATTTTGAGGTTCAAATAGACGTAGGTTAAAATGTCTAAGAGGCAGTTGGAGATGTGTGACTGACTATATACCTCAGCAGGCAGGTCAAGGTGTCCAATCAGGACTGAGAAAAGTACATTTGTTAGAATTAGCAATAAAGAGATGATTGGTAACTTTGGAGAGAATTGAAGGATAAGTGAGGATATAAGTTAGTACAGACGCTAGAAAAGAGTGAAACAGCAGTTTCAGCTGAATGATGAGGTCAGGAGCCAGACTAAAGAGTTGAGAGGTGAGCTTTAGAAGACAGGAGAGCTTCAGAAAGGCTTTATTTGTTTGTTTTTTGTTTTTAAGATGGAGGAGATTTGAACATATTTGTAGGCAGCAGGGGAGAAAGTAACAGATTGAGAAAGAAGATTAGTGACAGAGTGCTGGGATGTTTGTGGGAACAATCTGTCAGAGAAAATGGAAGGGAATAAGATAATGGATACAAGGGCTTGATTGAGTGAAAGAGACCACTTTATCAGAGGCTAGTGTAAAGGATAAAAACATGCGGAACTGTTTCAGGGGGTTCTGATATGTAGAGAAGAGAGCATCTAAAGAATAGCCTCCATTTTCTTGGTAAAGTATATGGTGAGGGCCTAAGCTGAGATGGTAGAGGAAGGTGGTGATGTGCAAGGTTAAAGGAAAAAAGAAAAGATTTAGAACAGCCTCTGTGGGGAATAAGATAGAGAATCAGAGAAGAATAAGAGAATTGTCACAATGAAGCCAAACTGGGATTAAATAACATAAATTTGTCATTGATCAATTCAGCTCAGTTCTGTGACCTCCTCCAATTCTGTTCTGAACACCCAAGTTGGGGTGTTCCAAGGCATATGATAGGAAGGCGGAAAAGGGCTTAAGGGAGGTGCAACTCTAATGCCAGCACCTTCTTAGTTCAGGTTCAATGTTGGAAAGAAATGAGGCACTTGGAAGTTATTGAATAGTTAACAAAGTAGTTTTGCTTTGCTCCAAAATAAGTCGACTGGCATCCAGCTAGGGGGCCAACTCTGCTGCTCTAAAAGTCACTTGGTTGGAGACAGGCTTATGAAATGAGAATTGTGCAGCATGAGAAGAAGTAGAGACAGCTTTGAACCCCAATCAAAGGAGAAGGAATCAGAAATAAGCAATATAGGAATAAAAAGAAAAAAAGACTGAAATTACCAAAGATCTCAGGGAGAAGGAAGCTCAATTAAAGACCTTGAGCATAAGCAGATAAACCAACAGGGAAGATAGCAGAAGGGAATGTGGCCTCCAAATCAGCTAAGTGAATCCAGATATCAATGAATCAATATTGCAAGACAAGGGAAAATGAATCACTACCTGATGAGGCAAAGAATTCCATGGATTCCTAAGAGAGCATGGAACCACAGGAGAATGTTTTAAAATGGTTTAAAAGAGAGATGAGAATTGTGAAATTAGAATTATGACATGTACAGCAGAAGAAATAAGCAGATTTTTAAAGCATTAAAATGAGTATTTATAATTAATATGCATTACAATGCCACAGATTATGTATTTTGACTTACAATCTGTTTCTGTTTAAAGACTAAATCACATATTTATCTTCTTAAAATAGCAACACAACCAGCTCTGTATACTTTTGTTAATAATTTCAACATTTCATGAATTTGTGATTTCATGAATGTGGAGCTTCTTTCCACCAATGCATTCACTAACTAGATAGATGTCTTTTAGATATCCTACCCCTGAAAAGCTTTATCACTCTCTGGCCAACCTGATGATGAGCCTCTCCAAATTTTTCACAGTTCGTTGGACAACAGGCTCAGATCTGACATCAAACACAATAAGAAATGTAAAGTATCTTAATGTCTAAACAGAAATTCTTTAGTCCACACCAGTTTATAAATTATAAATAAATTATAAAAGCATAAATATCCAGAGGTAGAGAAACATATTAGACATTATGCTCTATATGACATATCATTTTTATATTAGCCATTAGATGGCACCATATAACTGCAAAGGTAACAATATCGAGCTCTATTTTTCCCCCCGTCTTATTTTGTACTATTCCATTTCTCTAAGCTCCAGCCAAACCAGTCTACTCATTCTCTCAAACTCTCGCCACTAACGAACTTTTCTATTATCACCACCATCCTCCCACTCGCTCAAGCTCTCACCTTTGTCCACTGTCACGCACAGCTCCTCACTCTCTTTCACCCACCATACCCAATCTGTTGCAAAGTCATGTCAATTTTACCTTCATTATGCTCTCCTATACACTCCCTTCTCTCCTCTGACGCTGCCACCATCTTGGCACAGGCGTCAGACGTCTGCTCATTGGTCTCCCTCTTATAAGTCTCTCTCTATAGCATGCCATCCTCCACTCACTGCAAAGTTATCTTCCTAAAGTGAAGGTCTGACCAGGTTTACTCGCTTTACAATAAACCCCAGTGACTCCAGATCACAATATAAAATCCTCTGGTTGTTATTCAAGCCCCTTTATAACCTGGACCCTCTCCCTGCCTTTCCAATCTTCTCACATGTTGCTCCTCTCCAAATATTCTGTAGTTCACTGACATTGACCTCCTCACTGCTCTTCACACAAGAAACTCCATCTCAACTCAAGGCATTTTCACTGGCTGTCCTCCAATGTCTGGCATTCTCCCTCTCCTCATCTCTGCTTCCTTCAAGTCCCAACTAAAGGAATAATGGTAGTAAGTACCTTCCCTCTGCTGATTATCTTCAATTTAATTTGTATATATCTTACTTGTATATAGTTATTAAAATGCTATCTCCTTATTAGACTGTGAGCTCTTCGAGAACAAGAACTAGTTTATTTGTTTTTGCTTTTTCTTAGGGTTTAGCATAGTTCCCGGAACATAGTGGGACCTTAATAAATGCGTGCTGAATGACTGCTCCACCTCCAACATATCCAAAGTAATCCTAGGATGAATGGTTATTCTTATCATCACTCCTGCTCAGAACCTAGAACTGGAACAGAGTACAGGTATAGGTACAGAGGTAGACAAGTGACAAAGTCTGACTCTAAGAGGTGGGCACACCATGGAGCCATGGTAGCCAAAAATACAAATATGTGCCTTTGCTAACATTACCACTGACTTTGGGATGAAGAATAGCTAGTATTGTAAATCAATCTATTCACACATTTTAAGGGCTTCAGCTTAGATTTGGAAAGTTTTACAATGTCTTACTGTCTTCAGCAGCAAATGATGAGATCTAGAGCCAAGGAAGGCTAAAAACAACCCAGAAAGGCCTTGGGGGGAGTTAGGGAATCTGAAGGCCAAATAAGAATTTTTCAAATGGTAGGGAGATGTATAGTTGAAGGTATGTTGTTGTTGTTTGGGGGTGGAAGGAGGGAATGAGATCCTCTGAACATCTATTCATATAGTTACCAAAATGGTTCATTAGGAGAGTCCACTGTGGCCTAGCTCTAGAAGTGAGGCCACAACAATTACTACATGTAGGGAGGACCTGACATGGCATAAATTTGGGGCCCTTCATATTTTCAGCACCCCTTCCTGACCTCCCCTGCCCCCAAGATTCCCCATCCTAGATTTTCATTACGGGATACCCTGTTTCCACTAGAAAAAAAATGGCATTTCTTTCCTCTCATTTGTTTTCAACTGCAATTGCATATTAGTCAATTTTTGAGGGTATTTTTCTTACAAGTCAGTTACATTTGTGATTATTTTTGTAGGACATTGCATTCATTGATTTGCAGAATCTCTAAATACTGTAACCTGTTGTATAATTGAACTCTGCATAAATACTGAAATTGAGGGTAATCTAATAAGTATGAACTAAAATGCTGGTGCCTACCTGATAAATGCTTACCATATTTTTCTGTGTTTAGAAAAGACCTAGATATGATGGAATACTTAGAGAATCCTAGAGAATCAAGTAAAAAAATTACTTGAAATAATGAACAAATTTAGCAAAGTTGCAGGATATAAAATAAACCCACATAAATCATTAACATTTCTATATATTATTAATAAAGACCAACATCAAGAGATAGAAAGAGAAATTCCATTTAAAGTTACGGTAAACATTATAAAATAGTTAGGAGTCTACCTGCTAAAACAAACTCAGAAACTATATGAACACAATTACAAAACACTTTTCACACAAAGTCAGATCTAAATAATTGGGGAAATACCAGTTGCTCACGGCAACGCCGAGCTAACATAATAAAAATGACAATTCTACATAAATTAATTTACTTATTCAGTGTCATACCAATCAAACTACCAAAAAATTATTTTATAGAGCTAGATAAAACAATAACAAAATTCATCTGGAAGAACAAAAGTTCCAGAATATCAATGAAAAGAAAAGCAAGGGAAGGTGGCCTAGCTGTACCAGATCTTAAATTGTATTATAAAGCAGCAATCATCAAAACTACTTGTTACTGGTAAGAAATAGAGTGGTCAATCAGTTGAATAGGTTAGGTACACAAGACACAACAGTCAATGACTATAGTAATCTACTATCTGATAAATCCAAAGAATCCAGCTTCTGGGATAAGAACCCACTATTTAACAAAAAACTGCTGGGAAAACTAGAAAATAGTATGGCAGAAACTAGGCATAAACCAAGATCTTATAACCTATACCAAGATAAAGTCAAAATGTGTACATGATTCAGATATAAAGACTGATACTATAAGCAAACTAGGAGTGCAAGGAAGAGTTTACCTATCAGATCTATGGAGAAGGGAAAAATTTATGACCAAACAAGACACAGAGAACATTATGAAATGCAAAATGGATAACTTTGATTACATTAAACTAAAAAGTTTCTGCACAAACAAAGCCAATGCAACCAAGATTAGAGGGGAAGCAGAAAGCTGGGAAACAATTTTACATCCAGTATCTCTGATAAAGGCCTCGTTTCTAAAATATATAGAGAACTGAGTCAAATTTATAAGAATACAAGTCATTTCCCAATTGATAAATGCTCAAAGGATATGAATAGGCAATTTTCAGAGGAAGAAATTAAAGCTATCTATAGTCATATGAAAAAATGTTCTGAATCACTACTGATTAGAGAAATGCAAATTAAAACAACTCTGAGGTACCACCTCACACCTATCAGATTGGCTAGCATGACAAAACAAGAAAATGATAAATGTTGGAGAAGATGTGGGAAAATTGGAACACTAATGCATTGCTGATGGAGTTGTGAAGTAATCCAACCATTCTGGAGAGCAATTTGGAACTATGCCCAAAGGACTATAAAATTGTGCATACCCTTTGACCCAGCAATACCACTTCTAGGTCTATATCCCAAAGAGATCATAAAAATGGGAAAAGGACCCACATGTACAAAAATATTTATAGCAGCTCTTTCTGTGGTGGCAAAGAATTGGAAATTGAGGGGATGCCCATCAATAGGGGAATGGCTGAACAAGTTGTGGCATATGAATGTAATGGAATACTATTGTGCTATAAGAAATGATGAGCAGGCAGACTTCAGAAAAACCTGGAAGGACTTATATGAACTGATGCCCTGTGAAATGGGCAGAACCAAAATAACATTGTACACAGTAATAGCCACATTGCAATGACAGACAGTATAGTTTTTGTTTTTGTTTTTTTGGGGGTGTGGAGAATGTTAGGTCCTAAATCCGTTCAGAGAGAACTCCATGAGGTCTGGGAATGTCAGTAGGGAGCAGGTTTCCTTTTAAAATAGGAAGCCAATTTCCTTTGTCTTTTTATTCACCTTTGGGTTGTAGAAGGGCATTTGTAGCACCAAGATGGGCCCTCATAGACTACTAAGCAAGCAATGATGCTTGATAAAAAAAATTAAATACTTGTTGCTTAACTTGTTTATTTAACTGTATTTTGGGACAATTCTTGCCTGTATATTTGAAACTCTATTAGTTCATGCCCTACTGACTATTTTGAGATCCTTTCTTATGTATCAACAGGGAGGCAAGTTTTTAAAAATTTATTTATTTTCAGTTTGAACCCTCCCCCAACCCATTGAGAAAGCAAGAAATATGATACCCATTATGCATCTGGTGTCATAAAAATATATTTCAGAACATTTTGGGGTGGGGGTGAGGAGGTAGGGTAAGAAAAATAAAGGAAAAAATGTTTCAATCTGTACTCAGGGTCCATCAGTTGTAAATGGATAGCATTTTTCATCATGAGTCCTTCAAGTTGAAGTGAAGCTCATCAGAGTTACTAAGTCTTTCACAGTTGATTATCTGTCCAGTGTCGCTGCTACTGTGTACACTGTTCTCCTGGTTCTGTTTACTTTATTTTTCATCAATTCACATAAGACTTCTCAGATTTTTCTGAAAACATCCCCTTCATCATTTCTTATGGCATAAATAAACCGTATGAAGGATAAATAGGAAATAATTAAAAGAGACAAGGCATCACCATAAAAGAGGTTGGGAAAGGCTCCCTATAGAAGGTGGGATTTTAGCTGGGACTTGAAGAAGCCAGGAAATCCAAGAGGCAGAGATGAGAAGGGAGAGATTTCAGGCATGGGAGACAGCCAGGGAAAATGTCCAGAGCTGAGAGATGGAGAGTCTTGTTCATGGAACAACAAGGAAGCCAATGTCACTAATGAAGAGTGCATGTCATGGAGTAAGTATTCCATCATATTCATATACCATAACTTGTTAAGCCATTCCCAAGCTGATGGGTATCCCCTCAGTTTACAATTTTTTACCATCCATAAAAAGAGCTGTTATAAATATTTTTGTATATATAGATCCCTTTCCTTTTCCTTTGGTCTCCTTGGGGTATAAACCTAGTAGCAGTAACGCTGGATCAAAGGGTATGGACAGTTTTATACCTCTTTAGGTATAGTTCCAAACTGTTCTCCAGAATAGTTGGACCAGTTCACAGCCCCACCAAAAATGCATTACTGTACTTATTTTCCCATATCCCCTCAGCATTTGTCATTGTCCTTTTCTGTCTTTTTAGTCAATTGGATGGGTGCGAGGCAGTACCTCAGAGTCATTTTAATGTGCATTTCCTAATTATTAGTGATTTAAAGTATTTTTTCATATGATTATTGATAGCTTTTATATCTTCTTCTGAAAAGTATTTGATCATATCCTTTGACCATTTATCAATTGAGAAATCACTTATTTTTATAAATTTGGCTCAGTTCCCTGTATATTTGAGAAATGAGACTTTTAGCAGAGAAACTTGCTGTAAAATTCCCCACATACACATTTCCAGCACTACTTCTAATTTTGACTACATTAATTTTGTGTGTGCAAAAACTTTTAAAATTTGATGTAATCAAAATTATCCATTTTATCTCCTATGCATCTCTCTTTCTCTTGTTTGGTCATGAACTCTGAGGAAGCAAATTAAAGGACAACATTTATACCTCGCTAGGATCTAGAGAACTGTTCTGGAGTGGAGACATTCACAAGGTGTTCAAAACGCCCACCAGCCAATTTAGTGAAAACAGTAATTTTTTTAATGGAGTGGACGGTAAAAGGAAGAGATTTTTCCAGGCCTTGCTCTGGAAAAGTGAGTTCAGATCAATCATTACACAATGTTCACATTTCTTCCAGGAGGAACAGAGCTACAATTGCATAGGAATAAATAAATTTATTTTGTCTTTCTGTCCCTGATATTGCTCTGCCACAATTTTATCATGACAAGACACCATGGCTTAGATGGATAGAGAGCCAACCTCAAAATCAAAAAGATCTGGGTTCAAATTCTACCTCTGACACACCCTGGATGAGTGACCCCAAGAAAGACACTTAAACTCTCAATGTCACAGGTAACTCTCTAACACGCAAAGTTTCAAAACAGTTGTTGATCTGCATTTGTAGAAAGAGTTTACTCAGCAGGAGTTCCTAACGCTGAAGCAATTATAGGTCTAGGCCAGAGGTTCCCATACTTATTTGGCCTACCATCCCCTTTTCAAAAAAAATTTACTCAGAACCCCCCTGGAAATCTACTTTCTTTAACCCTTTAATGGTTTTGGGGTTTTTTTTTGGAAATTTGCACATCATAAATTTAATAATTTATTATAAATTTAGTTTTTTTCTTGCATTGAAATTTTGAATGCGCAATATTGCATCATGTAGCTACATAGTATTATATGGTAAACAAGTCATTACATGCACATATTCCTGCCCATGCATGCTGGACTTCCCGACAACGCACAACATGCTCACCTGCCAACACTTGTTCACTTTACCATAGGATTACATAAAATCCTCTGTTTACCATTCAAAGCCCTCATAACCGACTCCCTCTAACTATCGTTACAATCTTCTTACGTTTCGTTGGACTCCACATAGTCTATGATCCAGTGATGACGGCCTTGCTGCTGTTCTTTACACAAGACACTCCATCTCCCAAGGCCAGGCATCTCCCCTGGCTGTCCCGCATACCTGGAATTCTCTTCCTCCTCATCTCTGCTTCCTGGCTTCCCTCAAGTCCCAGCTAAAATCCTGCCTTCTGTAGGAAGCCTTTCCCAAGTCCCCTTAATTCTACTGCTTTCCCTCTGTTGATTATCTCTAATTTATTCTGTACATATCTTGTTTACATATATTTGTTTGCATGTTATTTCCCTCGTTATACTGTAAGCTTCTCAAGAGCAGGTACGGATTTTTGTCTTTCTTTGTATCCTCAATGCTTAGCACAATTTCCGGCACATACTAGGCCAGACCTGCACAACCTGCGGCCCACGGGCTGCTTACAGCCTGTGGACAGCTTGCAGCATGCCGTAGGATTTCGGGAAGCCTGGGGGAAATGTAGAGAAAAACAGCTTTGATAGACGTAGCTCTTCTCAGCAATGCAAGGATCTAGGACAACTCCAAAAAACTCATGACAGAAAATGCTATCCACATCCAGAACAAGAACTATGGAGTCTGAATGCAGATTGAAGCACACTATTTGCTCTCTCTCTTTTTTTGTTGTTTCTTTTTCATGGTTTCTCCCATTGGTTCTAAGTCTTCTTTATAATGTGACTAATGTGAAAATAGGTTTAATATGAATGTATATGGATAGCCTATGTCAGATTGCACACTGTCTTGGGAAGGGGGAGGGGAGGGAGTGAGAGAAAATCTAGAACTCGAAATCTTATGGAAGTGAATGTTTAAAAAATAAAAATTAATTTTAAAAAAGAAAGGTTAGATAATTTACCCAAAATCGCAGAGATAACTAAGTCAAGATTCAAATCCATATATGTACTCTTGATTCTAAATCAAGTACTCTTTTCCATTTTCCTACAGTGGTACTATACTTCCTTTTTCCAAATTTATTATGGGTACTCTGATTTCTCTTATCCCCCAAATGCTGAGAGTCTCCCTACTTCATCTCTTCCTTCTTTCTCTGATTCATCCTGTTTTCTCCTTTGTCACTTAACTATTTTCCCTTCTTTCTATGTCCTACGTTAAATCTTTCACCCACTCTTCTATTTGCTTCCAATCTCCTGATTGTGACAGACATTTATAAATGTATTCGTTTGTAATGAATAAATGTAAGATGGTTCCTGTCTATAGCCAAAAGGGATCAATACACAATATGTCAGAAAATTCATATATAATACATGCCCCTTTTTCTCATCTGATTATCACCACCACCCTAGTACAGACCCTCATCACACTTGGACCACTGCAACAGCCTGTTGGTGGGTCCCCCTGCTTCAAGTCTCTCTCCAATCCAAGCAAGCTTTCATTCACTTGCCAAAATGATTTCCTAAAGGTTAGGTCCAATAATGTCACTCCCCTACTCAATAAACTCCAGTGGCTCCCTATAACCCCCAGGATCAAATACAAAATCCTGTTTGGCATTCAAAACCCTTCATAACTTAGCCCCTGCCCCCCTTTACATTTTTCTTATAACCTTACTCCATGACATGCACTCTTCAATCTAGTGACATTGGCTTCCTTGCTGTTCCATGAACAAGACTCTCCATCTCTCAGCTCTGGACATTTTCCCTGGCTGTCTCCCATGCCTGAAATCTCTCCCCTCTCATCTCTGCCTCCTGGATTTCCTGGCTTCCTTCAAGTCCCAGCTAAAATCCCACCTTCTATAGGAAGCCTTTCCCAACCTCTTTTATGGTGATGCCTTCTCTCTTTTAATTATTTCCTATTTATCCTTCATACGGTTTATTTATATATCTGTGTTTGCTTGTTGTCTTCTCCATTAGAATGTGAGCTCTTCACAGCAAAGTTTTTTGCTTCTTTTTGTATTTCCAGCAATTAGCACAGTACTTAGCACGTAGTAGGTGCTTAATAAATGTTTACTGATTAAATGACTGAATTGGGAAGGTATCATAGAAAATTCCTTCAAAATATATAAATGAAAAACTCTTCATATCATAAGGGATGTTACTAGACTGCAAAGTAGTATTTCAATGCTTCCCCTATATTTTTTCCACCCTGAAAGGCCCATTAAGGGATAATGAGGTTGAATAAGGATTGAATAAATGCTTTCTCTGTACTTTACCTGGACAACATAAAGTATGGTTGTTTATAAAATAATTTCCATGCTCCTGGTATTGTATGGAACTATGCTTCTGCAAAGCTAAACAGGGATTATGTATAATTACAAAGCTAAGAGAGGGCAATAAACAAATTACATTAGCTGGTTTACAAAATCATTGCTATTTAATTGGGAAATTCAACAGGTTCTAAATTACCCATTACAGCTGTCAAGGACCCTTGGACTAAGCTCTGGCAAATATCCATGAAATTTGACAGCCTTCCCTAATTTTATTTAGTACTTCCTAATTCTGTAACGAAGATTTCATACATATAATCATACTGTTCTGGATTTAAGAATTTTTTTTATTTCAATCTCTAGGCCTAGTATAAATCCCCTCTGCACTTTATTGAGCAAATAAATAATAAGAGTCGCATATCACAGAAGTAACAAATATAAATATCAAATAAAAATAACAAAATGACTAAATGTTACTTATATCAGTTTCATTAAAACTACTGTGATAGTCTATTCATGGATTCAAATATAAATAATTATTGTAGACTTAGGGGTTGGAGCCAAGATGGCGGGACAGAGAAAACACTCAGCTGAACTCTTCCAATATTCCCCTCCAAACAACTTTAAAATAATGCCTCAAACTGAATTTTGGAGTGAAAGAGCCAACAAAAAGGTCAAAGTAAGACATTTTTCCATCCCAAGACAACTTAGGTGTTCAGAAAGAGAGATCTGTGAGGGGAGGGTGGAGGCAGGCCTTAAGGCCATGTAAATGAAATACCAGTATGGGTGGAAACAGAAACAGTAGCAGCAGCTTCGGGAGCTCTCAAGCCAGAGATGGTAGGGGGACCTGCCAAACTGTCAGAAATAGATTACATGGGACCCCGTTCTAGCACTGGATGCAGGATCTGATACTATCTGGAAACTCCATTTCCTATAACGACTTCTGAGTCATAGTTCAAGGGCCAAGAGGAACACATTTAGTCAATGAGAAATCAAAGCCTGAGGGGCAATTGTTTGGCAACTCCATTGCCTATATCCATTTCTGGACCATAGCTCAAAAGTAAAGAGTAGCACTTTCAGTCAAGAGGCAGCAGAAGCCCTGAGAGGCAGTATCACTTATGGTCACAAGGGACCAGAAACACTGAGGACTTCCTGGATAAGGACCACAGTACAGACCAGGAAATCAATGATCACACCTTTTCCTACCTCATACCATCTTGGAAGCTCAAAAACTTCCAAAACCCCAGAAACAGCAATGAGAAAAATCCTGAAGCTTGAGATAGGGTCCCTCCCACTGCCCACACCAGGAACAGAGCCCAACTTAAACATAAAGTTCCAAATCAAGAAACAGGGTGTGAAAATGAAGAAACAATAGAATGAAAGAACCTGACCATAAAAACCTACAATGGTGATGGGGAAGATCAAAACACAAACTCAGAAGAAGACAATGAAGTCAAAACAGCTACTAGCAAAGCAACAAAGAAAAAGAAATAAATTGGACACAAGTCCAACAAGAATTCTGAAAGAGCTAAAAAAAACTATTTTCAAAATCAGAATGGTAGAGGAAAAAATGATACAAAAAAACAAAAGGAAAGGAAAAAATTATGAAAAGACAATAATTTGGTAAAAGAGGTAAAAATACTGAACAAAATAACACCTTAAAAAACAGAATTGGGCAAATGGAAAAAGAGGTACAAAAGCCCACTAAAGAAAATAATTCCTCTTCCCAGTTTTTCCTCTACTTCTCTTCCTTGCTTCTCAAAATCCTTTTTGAGCTCTTCCATGGCCTGGGATTGATTCACATTTTTCTCGGGGGCTGTGGATGTAGGAGCTTTGACTTTGTTGTCTTCTTCTGGTTGTATATTTTGATCATCTTTGTCATCAAAGGAAGATTCTATGGTTTGACTTTTCTTGCACTGTTTGCTCATGATCCTAGCCAATTATTTGACTTGTAAACTCTTTCTTAAGGTAGAGGTCTGCTTCCAGAGTGGAGAATGTACTGTCCCAAGCTTTGGGGGTTTTGTGCAACAGTTTGCAGAGGTACTTCTAAGGACCTGTAAATTTCAGTTCTTCCAAGGTGGTATGATCAATGGCGAGGTGTTTACTCCTTTCCTGGCCTGTGCTCTAGTCTATGAGTGATCTCAAGCACTCTTTTCTGCCTTGGAACTGTGAAGAGGATTCCCTCTCCACTGCCACCACAAGCTCCACCACGCCAATGCTCCTCCTCACCTCAGGACCACCACCCAGGACTGTGACCCAGTTCCAAGCCCAGGCAAAGCAAGAGAATCCTGCCTCAGCACCAGCAAAAAGATCCGTGCAATCCCTCTCTAATCAGCCGCTTGATCCCCCCTCCATCTGTGGGCCAAGAGCTCTAGAAGTAGCCACCACCCTGGGGCTGTGCTAGGACTAGGGCCAGACTGAGCTCCTCTAATACCATGGTCACAGACTTTTCCTACTGACCTTCTATGTTGTCTTTGGTGTTTGTGGGTTGAGAAGTCTGGAAACTGCCACAGCTCTCCTTGATTCAGTTCCTTGAGGCCTACTCTAGGTTCACTGAGGCCCCATCTTTGTTTGTGCAACCCACACTGAACTGTGCTCCTCTCCCAGCCCAGCACAATGGACCCTTCCAATCAGCCATCCAGGTTGTCTGGGGCTGGAAATTTGTTTCACTCTGTCTTTTTGTGGGTTCTGCTACTCTGGAATTTGTTTACAGCCATATTTTACAGATATTTGGAGGGGTTTGAGGGAGAGCTCAAGCAAATCACTGCTTTTACTCTGCCATCTTGGCTCCACCCCTTGAAAATAATTCCTTAAAAATTAGAATTGGGCAAGTGGACATCAATTACTCCAGGAGACATAAAGAAACAATAAAATAAAGTTAAAAGAATGAAAAATCAGAAGAAAATATGTACTATCCCATCAGAAAAACAATTGACCTCAAAAACAGATCAAAGAAAGATAATTTAAGAATTATTGGACTATCTGAAAGTCATGACAAAAAAAGAGATACAATCTTTCAATAAATTATCAAGGAAAACTACCCTGATACCCCAGAACAAGAAGATAAAATTGAAATTGAAAAAATCCACCAATCATCATCGGTAAGATCACAAAATGAAAATTCAGGAATATCACAGCCAAATTCTAGAGCTTTCATGTCAAGCAGAAACTACTGCATGCAGCCAGAAAGAAACAATTCAAATTATCATGTAGCCACAGTCAGAATTACACAAGATTTAGCAGCTTGTATATTAAAGAAGCAGAGGGCTTGGAATGTCATATTCCAGAAGGCAAAAGAGTTGGGATTACAACCAAAAATGACCTACCTGACAAAACTGAATATAATCCTTCAAGGGGAAAAAAATGAACATTTAATGAAACAGTATTCCTAATGAAAAGACCAGAACTGAATAGAAAATCTGATGTTCAAATACAACACTAAAAAGAAGCATAAAAAGATAAACATGAAAGAGAAACCATAAGGGGACTAATAAAGTTAAACTATTTACCTTTTGACATGAAAAGAAGATACATGTAACTTCTAAGACCATTATCATTATTAGGGCAGTTAAAAGGATTCTACTTAGAAAGAGGTTGTAAAAAATGGATAGGCAAGAAAGAGAGATGCTGTAGGAGAAGGGAGAGGAAGAATGGTGAAAATTATCTCACATAAAAGAGGCTACTACACTGGAGGGGAAAATGGGAGGATCCAGGCAGTGCTTGAACACTAACACACACACACACACACAATCAACTAGTAATAGAAATTCATCTTACCTAAACGGCAAGTAGAAGAGGAAAGGGATAAGAAAAAGAGGAGGGGGTGGTATTAAAAAAGGAGGGTCAGAAGCAAAACAGATTTTAGAGAAGGAGCAGCATAAAAAGAGAGAGAGAAGGATGAACAGAAGAAATTGGATGGAGGGAAATGCACAGTTAGCAATCATAACTGCAAATGTGACTAGGATGAACTAACCCATAAAATGAAAGGGAAGAGCAGAATGGATCAGAAACCAGAATCCAATAATGTGTTGTTTACAAGAAATGTACTTGAAATAGAGGCACACAGTCAGAGTTAAAATAAGGGGGTAGACATGAAAACATTGTACACAGTAACAGCAACACTGTATGATCAACTTTGATAGACTTCGCTCTTCTCAACAATGTAATGATTTAAGACAATTCCAAAAGACTCATGATAGAAAATGCTATCCACATCCAGAGAAAGAATTACGGAGTCAATGCAGATTGAAGCATACTATTTTTCTTTTCTTTTTTTTTCTTTCTCATGGTTTTTCCCTTTGGTTCTAATTTTTCTTTACAACAAGACTAACATGGAAATATGTTTAATATGATTGTATATTTGTGGCCTATATAAGATCACATGCCATCTTGGGAAGGAGGAAAGCGAAGGAGTGGGAGAAAATTTAAAACTCAAAATCTTATAAAAGTGAATGTTGAAAACTAAAAATAAATAAATATTTTTTTCAAAATAAGATAAGGGGGTAAAGCAGAATCTATTATGCTTCAGTTGAAACAAAAAAGGCAGGGGTATTAATCATGATCTCAGACAAAGCAAAAGCAAAAATAGACCTGATTCGAAGGGATAAGCAGGGAAACTACATAGACAGTGAAGTTTATCAGTACTAAATATTTGCACCAAATGACACAGCATCCAAATTCTTAAAAGTTAAATGAATTATAGGAATAAACAGGCAGTGAAACTATGCTAGTGAGGGAAATTTCCCCTCTCAGAGCTAGATAAATCTAACCAAAAAAAAAAAGAAAGCAGTCAAGGAGATGAATAGTAATTGTTAGATATGATAGACCTCAGGAGAAAACTGATTGCGAACAGAAAGGAGTGTACCTTTTTTTCAGCTGCACACGGCACCTTTCTCCCCCAAAAAACGACATACTAGGGCATAAAAATCTCACAACCAAATGCAGAAAGCAGAAATATTAAATGCAACCTTTTCAGACCGCAATGCAATAAAATTACATTTAATAAAAGGCCATGGAAGCACAGGCTAAAAATTAATTGGACACTAAATAATCGAATCCTAAAAAATGAGTGGGTAAAAAAAACAAATCAATGAAACAATCAATAATTTCATCAAAGAAAATGACAACAATGAGAAAACATACCAAATTATGTGGGATGCAACCAAATCTGTACTTAGGGGAAAATTTATATCTCTAAACATGTACATCAATAAAAAAGAAAAAGAACAAATCAATGAATTGGGCAAAAAATCTAGAAAAAGAACAAATTTAAAATCCCCAATTAAACACCAAAATGGAAATCCTAAAAATCTGAGGAGAGATTAATAAAATTGAAAGTAAAAACCCATTGAACTAATAAATAAAACTAGGATCTGGTTTTATGGGGGGAAAAGTAGATACCTTTGGTTAATTTCATTTAAAAAAAAACCAAATTACTAGTATCAAAAATGTAAAGAGAGAATACATCACCAATGAAGATGAAATTAAAGCAATTATCAGGAGCTATTTTGCCCAATTACATTAAAACTGATAACCTAAGCGAAATGGATGAATATTTACAAAAATATAAACTGCCCAGATTAATAGAAGAGGAAATAGAATAATTAAATCTTAGAAAAATAAATTAAACATGCTATCATGAGCTTTCTAAGAAAAAATTCCCAGGATCAGATGGATTTACAAGTGAATTTTATTAATATTTAAGAAACAATTAATCCCAATACTATATAAACTATTTAGAAAAATAGGCAAAGGAGTCCTACCAAACTCCTTTTATGGCAAGAATATGGTTTTGATATCTAAACCAGGAAAAATTAAAAAACAGAAAAAAAAGAACCATAGACCAATTTCCTTAATGAATATCAATGCAAAATATTTTAAATAAAATACTAGCAAGGGGATTACTGCAATATATCACAAGGATCACATAGTGTGATCTGGTAAGATTTATATTGGAAATGCAGAGCTGGTTTGATCATAGGAAAACTACAAGCATAAATGACCACATGAATAACAAAAACAACAAAAAATATATGATTATATCAATAGATGCAGAAAAAGCTTCTGACAAAATACAACACCCATTCCTATTAAAAACACTAGAAGGCATAAAAATCAATGCAGCCTTTCCTAAAATGATAAGTAGTATCTAAAACCGTGAGCGAGCATTATCTTTAATGGGGATAAACTTAAACCTCCCCAGTAAGATCGGGGTGGAGCAAAGATGTCCATTATCATCACTATTAATCAATATTGTACTAGAAATGCTAACTATAGCAATAAGACAAGAAAAAGAAATTGAAGGAATAAAAACAAGCAATGAGGAAATGAAACTATCACTGCAGAAGATAGGGTGGTATACTTAGAGAACCTTAAAGAATCATAAAAAACGAGTTGAAATAATGAACAACTTTAGCAAAGTTTTAGGATATAAAATAAACCCACATAAATCATCAACATTTCTCTACACTACCAACAAAACTCAGCAGCAAGAGATAGGAAGAGAAATTCCATTTAAAATAATGGCAAACAATATAAAATATTTGGGAGTCTACTGCCAAGACAAACCCAGTGATTATATGAACATAGCAACAAAATTCTTTTCACACAAATAAAGACAAATCTAAACAATGTGAAAAATATTCATTGCTCATGGGTAGGCCAAGCCAATATAATAAAAATGACAATTTTACCTAAGTCAATTTATATATTCAGTGCCATACCAATCAAACCACCAAAGAATTATTTTATAGAGCTAGAAAAAATAATAACAAATTCATCTGGAAGAATAAAAGGTCAAGAATATCAAGGCAATCAATGAAAAAAAGATGAAGGAAAATTGCCTAGCAGTTTCAGATTTCAAATTATATTACAAAGCAATAATCATCAAAACAATCTGGTACTAAGAAAAATAGCGATGGATCACTCTAGGCATAGATTAGGCACAAAATACACAGTAATAAATAGACATAGTAATCTAGTGTTTTATAAACCCAAAGATTCAAGTTTTGGAGGTAAGAGCTCAACATTTGACAAAAATTGCTGGAAAAACTGGAAAGCAGTTTGACAGAAACTAGGTATAGCCCAACATCTCATACTGTATACCAAGATAAGATCAAAATTAACAAATGATTTAGATATAAACAGTGATATCATAAGTAAATTCAGGGAGCCTGGGAAAATGTACCTGTCAGATCTATGGATAACAGAAGAGTTGAAGAGTTTATGACCACACGAGAGGCTAAAAAGGATCACTATAGGAAGTAAAATAGATAACTTTGATTACATGAAACTTAAAAGCTTTTGCACATAGAAAATTAATGCAGCCAAAATTAGAAGGAAAACCGGCAATTAGGAAAAAAATTTTTTTTACAGCAAATCTCTCCAAAGAAGGCCTCATTTTTATTTTTATTTTTATTTTGTGCTTTTTGGTGAGGCAATCAGGGTTCAGTGACTTGCCCAGGGTCAAACAGCTAATAAGTGTCATGTGTCTGAGGCTAGATTTGAACTCCGGTCCTCCCGACTCCAAGGCCAGAGTTCTATTTATTCTATCTACCTAGCTGCCCCTCATTTTTCAAATATATAGGGAAGTGAGTCAAATTTATAAAAATAAGAGACATTCCACAGCTGATAAATGGTCAAAGCACATGAACACGCAGCTTCAGAAGAAGAAATCAAAGCTATCAATAGTCACACGAAAAAAGTTCTAATTCACTATTGATTGCAGAAAAGCAAGTTAAAACAACTCTGAGATACCACCTCACACCTATCAAATTGACTAATATGACAGAAAAGGGAAATGACAAATGTTGGAGGGGATGTGGAAAAACTGGGACACTAATGCACTGTTGGTGGAGTTGTGAACTAGTTCAACCATTCTAGAAAACAATCTAGAACTATGCTCAAAACGCTATAAAACTGTGCATACCCCTTGACCCTGTAATACCACTAATAGGTCTGCATCCCAAAGAAATCAAAGAAAAAGAGAAAGAACCAATATGTAGAAAAATATTTATAGTAGCTCTTTTTGTGGTGGCAAAGCACTAGAAATTGAGGGGATGTTCATCAATTAGGGAAGGGCTAAACAAGCTGTGGTATATGACTATACCAAATGGGATACTACTGTGCTTTAAAAAATGACAAACAGGATGGTTTTAGAAACATGTGGGAATAGTTATATGAACTGATGCAAAGTGAAGGAAGTAAAACCAGGAGAACATTGTGCATAGTAACAGTAATATTGAAATGATGATCAACTATGAAAGACTTAGCTACTATGATCAAGACAATGATCCAAGACAATTCCAAAGGACCCATGATGAAAAATGTCGTCTACTTCAAGAGAGAGAACTGATAAACTTTGAATGTAGATTGAGGCATACTTTTTTTTACTTTCTTTATTTTTCTTGTTTTATTTTTTTCTGTTTTCTTTTGCAAAATAGCTAATATAGAAATATATTTTGCATAACTTCACATGTACGATCGATATCAAATTGCTTGCCTTCTCAAGGAGGGGGGAGAAATAGAAGGGAGGGAGATAACTTGAATTCAAATTTTTTTTTAAAAATGATTGTTAAATACTTTTACATGTAATTGGGAACTATTTAAAGAAATAAATAGGCTCAGATTCCTACAATTTAGCCACTGCTCAGATTTGTGTAATCTAGCCAATAGTTCAGATTCCTTAAGAGTCTGCCCAATATGACAGATGTTCTAATAAACTTTGTCTTTGGCTGAAAGAAGGCTTGGGTCAAATTCTTTTGGACAGAACCTGCATGTTACAATTTTGGGGTGCCAGCACCCCTAAACCTCAACATTTTGGTGGCCCATATGGTGAAACTGCTTAACCCCAAGTTTTTCTCCAGCCAAGACTGGAAGGTATGTAAGCCTCCACCCCCCTTCTTGCTCTGCAGTTGGGGTCACTCTCCAAGCACCAAGGCTTGAAGGTACTTTTCAGGCAGACAGTTATAAGGCAGTCTCACACTCAGCCTGACACTCTCAGGCTCTCGGAACACTGGGTCAGTTCAAGGCCATGGACCTAGGTATACTTTCCGCAACACAGAGGACAAGGACAGATACCCTATCCAGAAGTGTATGCCCAATTCTGTCAATTCTCTTGGTGCTAGGGAATTGGGCAAAACTGCAGTTGCTTTTTGGTTCCCTGAGGCTTACTTAATCCCTTCCCTGAATCCTCCTTCATAGAGGTTACAGGGAAAAGTTAGAACAGCTAAAAATATCTTGGCAGATTCTGGAGGTTTTGTGATTGATCATTAAGGAGTTTTGAAACTCTTCCTTACAACCCTGGTCACTCTTTTCTCCCACTCACTTCCCTTGAGTCAAGAGGGTATCTGTTAACCCCTCTCATAGGAGAAGAGAGTTTCACCCTTTACCCCTCACCTTTGATTTTACCCTCTCCCACCTGGGAAAGGAAGGAAGGGGGAAGGGCAGCAGCTACAGCTTGGGCCCCTGGCAATGGCCTTGGGCCCTAGGACAACCTTTGCCTGGAAGCATCACCCAGGTTCAGCACATCCTGCTCGAGGTAAAGAAGCTAGCCTCTCAACTTGGATGAGCATGCTCTTTTAAATTTGTAGTTTTAACTGTTAATGATGAGATTTTGATTCTCTGTGTAAAGTAATTTGGAAATGAATTTAACAAAATTGAAGTCATCTGATTGGTAATGGGTTTGTTTCAAGTTTCAAACTGGTGAACTTTTTGTAACAGTTATGTCAAGCAACTTTTCATAATTTGGTTACCGCTAAAATAATTTGGCTATTGTTTTAATGTGTAAATTTGCCAAAAAAAAAGCTTGTTTGGGTTTTGTCTTGCAGAGAATTTTCAGGTATATAGAAATAATCTCTAATAATTGGCTTTTTAAGCCAGGACAAATTTAAATTTGAGATGTAAATCCTGGAAGGGTTTTTCCTAAGCTGTGATTAGTGAAACTTGCTGTTTGAGGCAAAAAAAAGCTCAGGATTTTATTTTGAGTTGTCTGATGGATCATAATAACCGATAATCAATAATCCACCATCTGAAAGAAATGCCACAAGCTACTCAGAGAATGTGGTACTGGTGGGAAGTAAGCATCAAGAAAAGCTGAGAAGACAATTTTAGCCTCAGTCTAGGAAGGGATCTTCCTGGTTCAGTTTCCCCATTATGTTCCTTTGAAAAGGAATGTTGCCCATCAAGCAATTCCTGAGTCTGGCTATGAGGTGGATTTGATACTGCATGGTTGGAAAACTGAATTATCTGACAAAGCTAAGGATGTTTTATCCTGTCACATCTGGGCCCTGAAGTTTTTTCTGTCACATCTGTGTGTTCCAGACTACAGGCCATTCACCTACAGCTGGTAGCAAACAGCGGGTACCAGCCAATGTCCACGCCCATCATATCCTGGATGCCCCCTATGCTCGGTTCTAGTCAACCTCCTCTTTGGGACCCCCTCGAGGCAGGAACAGCTCTATGCCCCTTGCCAGCAGGAAGCAGTTTCAGAAGCCAAGAAGAATTTGGGTCCCATTTGTTTGAGGGGGGAATGATGAGGATGGGAGCTGGACCCCAAAAAAGGAAAAACCCTTGACTCTCCCACATGGCCAAATCTCTGGCTTTCACCTGAGGCTATAATCCCATCAATTTGCCTTTCATTGTGGCTACACCCAATCTCCCAATTTTCTGTTACCCTAAACCTAGCCTAGCACTCCATTGTCTTACTTCCCTATGGCCCTTGGCCACTTCCCACCCTTAATGCTATCTAGGATCCCTTCTCCTTTGGCCACATGGTCCAGGTCTCTGGATTTCTATTACCTTTTAGACTTCTAGGCCACTCCTGGATCCCTCCCATAGTCTTTCTGTATATAAGGTTCATCTAGTCTCCATTAAGATGCTCAGATTCTTACAATCTAGCCACTATTTAGATTCTTATAATCTAGCCAATAGCTCATAATGTTCAGACTCCTTAAGAATCTGCTTAATATGACGGATGTTCTAACAAACCTTGTCTTTGGCAGAAAAATAAATAAATAAATAAATAAATAAATATTTTTAAAAAATAACCATTAAAACCAGTTCCGCCCTCTAGAACTTTGGGCCCTAGGGCCCAAAAGATTAGGGCCCTTCTCATTGGCTTGCCCTTTCAAGGTTTTGCAAGCTTATTAAAAAATGTAACTTCTTTGCTGATGTCGTAAGATATCAAAGGTTATCTTAAATTGTGGCAGCATGATACCTTGTCCCTTTACAAAGGACGTCTGATTTGCTATCCAAAGAGGTCTGTTCCACTATCTTTTCACCTTGTAGATGGACTCAAATAATAAACATTTCTTAAGTCACAGGAGGGAAGGAGGGGGTTGTTGCTAGTTCCTTGATCCCCAAATTCCAATTAACCAATCATTTTGTCCTCAACCCCATGAGGTCACCTACCCTATTCTGTTCACTGCTCTGAACTCCCCGAAACCTGTAAAAGAAAACTGTTCCCCTCATTCAGGGTCTTAGCTTACTGAGGAAGTTGAGATCCTATTTATTGGTAAATTCACACTTTACTAATAAATTGATGATGCTTGAAAAAAATAACCAAAAAATACATAAATGACTGAATAAATAAATGATTGGTGTGCCAAATCACACTCTCCTAGTAATACCTTTTGGTTTATACTGAACCCTATAAGATGTAGTCCTACTAGCAAAAGTAGATACTTTAGGTTGTCATTAAATAATTCTATTTCTATTTATTTTACTTCTAAGTATTATCCTTTTCTTTTCTTTCTTTTTTTTCTTTGAGGAAGGGAAAGGGGAAAAGAGGATTTGCCACTTGGAATAGGAAAGGAATACCAGGAAGTTCTCAAGTTTAAGCCTAGATATTCCTTACTTTCAATTCCTTTAATCAGTCAAAGACCCATATGACATTCCAACTCTTTCCCCCCTGGCTTTTGCACACACTCCACCCCATTGCTGGAATTATTCCATTCCTACATATCATCTCAGCCCCTAAGAATTTCTGGCTTCCTTCAAGGTTCAGCTCAAGTGCCAGCTCCTACAGGAAGTCCATCTTGGTTTTCCCAGTTGCTAAGTGCCCTCTTCCTTGAAAATTAATTTTTATCTATTTGTATGTATTTTGTGTTTACTTTAAATTCATGTTGTGTACCTCCCTCATTCAATAACATCCAAGGTCCTCAAGTGCAGAAACTGTTTCATTTTTATCTCAGGACTAGCAGGGTGCCTAGCAGATAATAGGCACTTATGAAGTGCTTGATAAACTGAATTTATATAAGAATTCAAAGTTTATAACAGGCTTTCTTCATAATAGCAGGTCCTCTTCGAGAATGAAGGACAAACAACAACAACAACAAGGTAGTTAACATAAATATTATGTTCTTCTTATAGGTGCAGAAACTGAAGTTAAAGATGTGATGTGACTTGACCACAGTCACATAGCTACTAAGTCTCTATGCCAAGATTGCATCCAGGGTCCTGTACCCAAGTACCAGTGTATTCTTTAGCCCAGGTCATCAACAACAAGCTAAAATAAGTCTCAGAGAAAGGGTGTTGTGATTTAGAGGATGATGGAATGCAGGACTATAGATTATGGAGGGCACTGAACATTTACAGTATATAACTTTTTATGAAAGTCTCCTTCTCTGAGAGATCTCCCATGTACTTCCCCCTTTACCAATAAGTATTTGGAATTCTCTGTTCATATACATTTAATGTCTTCCACATACATTTCTATATACATTTAATGTCAATTTTAATTTTTGGTACATCAACTTGATTATAAAACTAAGACTAAAAATAATGAAATAGCATAGTAGGCTTTCCTCTAAATATATATATATAATGCTCTCATCAAGAAGTTCAAGGAAACTAAGAATGAATCCAAAAGAATATACTCCATGATTTCCATTTTCTGTTAAAAAAATAAATGCAAGTGTCATGTTAATTGTGGAGTCAAATACTCCATTCTTTGTAATCATAGAGACTCCACAAATTCACAATCTAACTGAAAAGCCTTGAACCAGAAAATACAAAAAACTTTAAACATACTCCCACACAGGCTTATATACAAGTCTAACATACTAAGGTGTCTGCTGTCTCATTACAAGTGTAGAAATCTCTCTATTAGCCTGAATGAAAATCATTTATCTCTATCAAATCCATAGTCCATTGCCCTGAAAACTGTGGAAAATAGGAAGCTTAAAATTTTATGCTTGTTAGGGTTTGAGTTCAGAACAAACTGCATTTTGAGAAAAAGTCATAAAATTCATTGTATGACGTTTATGATAAACAACTACGATGTGTGATAAACAACTATAGTTGAATAAAACAGCAAATAAGGAGTGTACATGATTTAATAGTCACATAATATTTTATATTTAACCTGTAACTACTCTTCTATAAAAAGTAAAAAAAAAAAAATTAAGTTGTACTTCATTGACAAAGTTGACCATGGAGATTCACGTATATGTCATTAACAAAGAACGCTAAGAATTTTTTCCTATTAGGAATAACACTTCATGTGAAAAGAACCACAATGGATTCTGTTGTCATCTACCCAAATCTGAAACAGGATGGGTAGACTGTGCAATGAAGCAAAGTCACTAGGTGTCTTCCATAAAGGTAGCAGCAGGAGTGAACATCATGTAACTCTCCATAAAGAATCCATAAAGGCCTGACACTTAATCCCATTTGAGAACTGAGAAGTTGAGAGAAGCTGCATCTTTGCCATTCTAAGCATCAGGGTGCTATACTAGACTTCCAGATCCACAAATAGTTTAACAGCTGAAGCTCAGCTAACAAGTAATAAATGAAGTGGGTTTTTTTTAAATAAATCATAATGTATTTTTGCATTTTAGCAAGTTCTGAAATTGATACCCATCTTCATGCCCTCATCATGACTTATCCAATTTCATTCTAAAAGTAGAGAGCAGATAGAAACCGTCAGAAACAACAGGTTCCCCAAATATATGTGTTAACTGTTTATTTTTGGAATTAGGGGAGATAAACACAGCTCAAGACACCCCTATTTACTTCTTTATACTAAAGGGCTGACAAGCTACTAAAGCATTTAAAAATATGGCAATCTAAGTTAAGAAAACCACATGTACCTATGAATATATCTGAGACCACGGCACAGGCACTTCCTAGTGGAACAAATCTTAACCTTCTCATCCTGTGACCTTTGTCCTTGTCCTCCCATAAATTCTTTCCCAACAATTTTAATCAAATATTGAGTTCTTTCTAAAGTAATTAATATTTCCTGGTTTATAAATAGCTATTGAGTTCTATTGTTTCTGAGTCTTTGTCTCATCGATTCCATTGATCTACCTTTCTATTTCTTAATCAGTATCAGATGGTTTTGATGAAATTTGCTTTATGATATAGTTTAAGGTCTAGAAGTGCTTTTCACCCTTCTTCCCTCCCTCTTCTCACATTTTCCTTTATATTCTAGACATTTTTTCCAAATTTTTAAAAAATTTCATCTAGTTTTATGAAGTATCCCTTTGGAAATTTGATTGGTATAATATTGAAAATATAAATTAACTTTGGTAGTATCATCAATTTTATTATATTGATAGGGCACATCCATGATCACTAAATATTCCTCCAGCTATTTAGGTTGTGGGGCTTTTTGTTTGTTTCTTTGTTTTGTTTTGTGGGAGGAAAAGCACTTTGCAACTGAATCTATACATCTTTTGTGTGCTTTTGAAGATTTGGTAAGTTTATCCCAGATAGTTTATACATTTTTCAGTTATTTGGAATAGGATTTCAATTTCTATAATTGTTCTTGGTTTCCATTATTACATTAAAATGTCATTAATTTTTGAGGGTTTATTTTGCAGCTTGCAACTTTGCTGAAGCTACTGTCTCAATTAGTATTTTTACTAATTCCCTAAGATTTTCTGAGTATAGAAACATATCATCAACAAACTTAATTTCATCTCCGCTTTACTTACTTTTATTTCTTTGTTTTGTCTTATTTATTTTGCTGGCATTTCCAGAACTACATCAAATAATAGAGGGCATAGGCATCCTTACATTACTTCTATATTTACAGTGAAAGGTTGTAATGTATCTCTATTGCATGTGATGTTTCCTTTTGGTTTGAGACCCTTTTATGGTAGTTTTTCTTTTTTTAGTTTATTTTTTAATATTTATTATGTATTTTAACTGTTTAAAAAATTTTGCATTCCAAATTCTCTCCCTCCTGCCCACCCCTCACTCGCTCACTGAGAAGGCAAACAATATGATACCCATCATAAATACGAAATCATGCCAAACATATTTCCATAGTAGCCATACTGCACAAAAAAGGCAAGAAAAATAAAGTGAGAAAACTATATTATAATTTGTATTCATAATTCATCAGTTCTTTCTCTGGAAGCAGATAGCACTTTTCATCATGAGTCCTTTGGAATTTTCTTGGATTACTGTATTGATCAGAGTAGCAAAGTCTTTCACAGTTGATCATCATTAAAATATTGCTGCTAGCTCTTTTTGTGGTAACTAAGAATTGGAAATCAAGGGGGTGTCCATCAATTGAGGAATGGCTGAACAAGCTGTGGTATATGATTGTGATGGAATATTATTGTGCAATAAAAAATGGCAAGCTGGATGATTTCAGAAAAAACCTGAAAAAATTGACATGAACCAACGCACAGTGAAGTGAGCAGAACCAGAAGAAAATTGTACACAGTCACAGCAATATTATATGGTGAAGAATTGTTAATGACTTAGCTATTCTCAGCAATACAATGATCCAAGACAATCCCAAAGGACTCGTGATAAAACATGCTATCTGCCTCCAGAGAAAGAACTGATATTGTCTGAATAAAGACTGACACATACTATTTTTCCATTTTATTTTTTCTTTCATTCTTTTTTATTTGTTTGAGTCTTCTTGTACAAAAAAAATACAAATACAAAAATGTTTTACATGACTGCACATGGATAGCCTTTATCAGACTGCTTATCATCTCAGGAAAGGAGGAGGGGTAGAATTTGGAACTCAAAACTTTTTTTAAAAATACTGAAAATTGTTTTAACATGTAATTGAGGGGGAAATATTACTTAAAAATAAAATATTGCTGCTACTGTGTACACTGATCTCCTGGTTCAGCCCACTTCACTTTGCATCAGTTCATATAGGTCTTCCCAGGTCTTTCTAAAACCATCCCCTTCTTCATTTCTTATAGCACAATACTCTATCACAATCATATGCCACAATTTATTTAGCCATTCACCAATTATTTTCCTTTTCCCCAATCCCCTTAGGAAACAGACCTAATAGTGCTATTGCTAGGTCAAAGGGTATATACGGTTTTATAACTCTTTAGGTATAATTCCAGATTTTTCTCCAAAATGTTTGGATCAATCTACAATTCCCGCAGTGAATCATTGTCCCAGTTTTTCCACATCTCCTCCAACATTTGTTGTCTTCCCCTTCTATCAATTTAGCCAATCTGATAGGTGTAAAACAATGCTGTTTTCATTTGTATTTTTCTAATTTATAGTATTTTGAGCATTTTTTCATCTGAAGTTTTGATTTCTTCACTGATAAACTGCCTGTTCATATCCTTCAGCCATTTATCAATTGAGGAATGAATCATATTCTTATAAATTTGACAATGTTCTTTACATATTTGAGATATGAAACTTATCTGAGAAACTGTCTATAAAATTTTTCTGCCAATTTTCTGTTTTTCCTTCTAATTTTGGCTACATTGGTTTTATTTGTATAAAACCTTTTTAATTTATTGTAATCAAAATTATTCATTTTATACCTCACCATGCTTTCTATCTCGTTTATTCATAAATTGTTCTCCTATCCATAAGTCTGATAGGTAATATGTTCCATGTTCTTCTAATTTTCTTATGTCTCCCTTTATATCTAACATTTGTCATTTCTGATAAGTGTGACGTAGTACCTCGGAGTTATTTTAATTTGCATTTCTCCAATTAATAGTGATTTAGAGTATTTTTATATGACTATAGATAGCTTTGATTTCTTCTGAAAACTGCCTGTTCATATCCTTTGACCATTTATCAATTGGAGAATGGTTCCTATTTTTATAAATTTGACTCAGTTCCCTATATATCTGAGAAAGGAGGCCTTTATTAGACAAACTTATTTTAAAAGTTTTTTATATCACAGTATATATGTGTGTGTATGATATCTCTGGTACCTTTTCAGCAAAATATAGTTTCCCTGATTATCTCTTGCAATTAGGTCTATTTTTACTTTTGCTTTGTGTGAGATCATGATTGCTACCCCTGTCTTTTTTACTTCAGCTGAAGCATAATAGATTCTGCTACAACTCCTTATTTTAACTTTGTGTGTGTCTTTCTGTTTCAAATCTGTCTCCTGTAAACAACATATTGTTGGATTCTGGTTTCTAATCCATTCTGCTATCTGCTTCCATTTTATGGGTGAGCTCATCCCATTTACATTCACAGTTATGATTGCTATGTAAAATACTATGTGTTTTTCATCTATCTTATTTTCTTCTGTTTTATCCTTCCCTCTCTTCTGTTTATCCTGTCCCTCCTCAAAAGTCTGTTATGTTTCTGATCACTGCATCCCTTAATCTGCCCACCTTTTTTCCCCTTCCCCTCCTATTTCCCTGTTGGATAAGACAGATTTCTACACCCAACTATGTATGTATGTATGTGTGTATACATATACATATATGTGTGTATATATATATGTAGATATAGATATTTCTTCCTCTTTGAACCAAGTCCAATGAGAGTGAGATTTAAGTATTGCCCACCCTCCTAGTTTTCCCCTCCACTACAAAAACTCTTCCTTGTGTACCTCTTTTAGGTGAGAAACTTTCCCCATTCTACCTTTCCCTTCCCTCTTTTCCCAGTGCATCCCTTTTTTTCACCCCTTCATTTTTTAGATCATTCCAACATAATCGACTCACCACCCATGCTCTTTGTCTATGTAGATTGCTTCTAACTGCAATAATAATGATAATGTTCTTAGGAATTACATGCATTATCTTCCCATATAGGAATGTGAATATTTTAACTTTATTGAGTCTCATGATTTCTCTTTTATGTTTACCTTTTTATTCTTCTCTTGAGTCTTCTGTTTAAATGTCACATTTTCTATTCAGCTCTAGTCTTTTCATCAGGAATGCCTGAAAGTCCTCTATTTCATTAAATTTAAATTTTTCTCTTGAAGTATTACACTCAGTTTTGCTGGGTACATTATTTTTGGTTGTAATCTGAGTTCTGTCACCTTGTAAAATATCATATTCCAAGTCCTCCATTTCTTTAATGGGGATGCTACTAAATCTTGTGTTATCCTGACTGTGGCTCCATGATATATGAATTGTTTCTTTCTGGCTACTTACAATATTTTTCTCCTTGACATGAGAGCTATTTGGCTATAATATTCTTGGGAGTTTTCATTTGCAGATCTCTTTCAAGAGGTGACTGGTGGATTCTTTCAATTTCTATTTTACCTTTTGGATCTAAGATATCAGTGCACTTCTCCTTGATAATTTCTTGACATATGAAGTCCAGGCTCTTTTTTTTATCATGACTTTCAAGTAATCCAATAATTCTTAAATTATCTTTCCTTGATCTATTTGCCAGGTCAACAGTTCTTCTGATGAGATATTTCACATTTTCTTCTTTTTTTATTTTTTAAAACTTTATTTTATTGTTTCTTGAGGTCCCATGGAGTCACATGCTTCCAATTGCCCAATTCTAGTTTTTATGGAATTATTTTCTCTAATGAGCTTTTGTACCTCTTTTTCCATTTGGCCAATTCTGCTTTTTAAGGAGTTCTTTTCTTCAGTGAACTTTTTGTGGCTTTTTTACCATTAGGCCAATCCTGTTTTTTAAGGTGTTATTTTCTTCAGTGTTTTTTGGTACCTCTTCTACCAAGCTGTTAATTCTCTTTTCATAATTTTCTTGTATTATTCTCATTTCTTTCCCCAATTTTTCATCTACCAGCTTTATGTCTTTCTTTAACTCTTCTAGAAATTCTTGTTGAGCTTGGATTAGAATAGTATTTTTCTTTGAGGCTTTGCTTGTAGCTGTTTTCACATTGTTTTCTTTCTCTGAGATTGTGTCTTGGTCTTCACTGACTCCATAGTAGCTTTTTATGGTTAAATTTTTGTTGCTGTTGTTTGCTCATTTTCCCAGCCTATTTCGTGATGAACTTTATGTTAAAGTTGGGCTCTGCTCACTTGAGGGGAGTTTTTGTGCTGCTGTTTTCAGAGCCAAATCTGAGGGTCTGCAAGTTTTTGGTGTTTCCAAAGTAAATGTGATCCACAGGGTTGGAGGTGGGAGTGGGATGTGGTCACTGCTGTCCTGATCTATGTTCTGGTCTTTACCCAGGAAGGTCCCCTGTTTCCCTGTAACCACAAATGCTAGCATTCCTCTTCACCCTAGAACTGTGACCAGGATCCCTGCTTTCCTATAGTCATAAGCGCTAGTGCTCTTCTAGGCCCTGGAACTGTGACCAGGTCCCCTACCCTCCTGCAGCCAGAAGCAGTAATGTTCCTCTCTGCCTTGGAACTGTGACCAGGATACTGAATGCACTGTGACAGATCACAAGCACTCCTCTCTGCCCTGGAACTAAAACCTAGAATTGCTTATAGGCAATCTAGTTGCCAATCAGCACCAGCTTCACCCAGTGCCAGCAAAGGGTCTCCTGTAATCTCTTTCTGAACCAGTTGTCCAACCCCTTTACCAGCTCTGGGCTAAGAGCTCCTGAAGCTGCTACTGATGTCACAACCACCCCCAAAGCCCCATTTGTGTTGCTATGGAGTGTGCTCTGGATCACGCTCATCCTAATGTCGCAGACTTCTCCTGACAACCTCCTAAGTTGTCTTAGGCTGGAAAAAGGTCTCACTCTGACCTTTTGTTGGCTCTGCCACTCCAAAATTTGATTTGAGGTATTATTTTGAAGTTCTTTGGAGGGGAATGCTGGGAGAGTTTGACTGGGTTCCTGCCTCTAATCTGCCTTCTTGAGAATTTCATATTTTTTTCTAATTCACATTTATACCAATAAATAATGATTACAACATATGCCTTCCTGAAAGAAAACTACTGCCTAACATAAATCTGCTACATTGGAAAGGCTGTGCCTTACTTTGATATTTTTTCTAATGTCTTGTCAAATAACCTGCCACCCTTTTATATTATGTTGCACATCAGATACTAATAAAATATGATCTGATTCACCTTTAAAAAGCTGGTAAGAGGATTTATTCTGAGTCACTTGTGATACTGTATAAGATACTTACTTTCTCTTTATTGCAGCCTATCACTTGATGAGTCTATCACTTTAACCAGAAATAATTCCTTTGAAAACATGACATTAAAGTTCTGTCGATATTACCAAAACTTCTCTTTTGCCAAAACATTAAATCCCAGCAAAGACTATTGCTATGTTCCAGTTAAGATGCGCTTACCATAGCAAAATAAAAGTACCAAGTGGAATTTGGGACTACAGAGAAATTTTAAAATACTCATGTTGCATTCAAACTTTGAAAGGCTTTACAAGCCTTTCTTTCCTTTGAAATGCTTTAGTTACTGTGTTTCGGCTTCTGAATCAGTGTTTTCCCTAAGAAACTAAAGAAATGAAGTATAAGCTGTCTCCCCCCACCCCATTTTCTCAAAATACAGTGATTTTTCTGGTAGTTTGAAGTACATGAACAACCTTAAGAATTACATTTGAAACAATTTTGTGGTATCAAACAAGCCTAGTCATGACTTTCACTGATACTTATCTGCCGCAGGTCTACTTGGTTGTACATTTTTGCTATTACTCCCAATTTTCTCTCCAATTCCCAAATCACACTTCTAAATTACGCTTTATTCTGGTCAGTAGCATTTTTCAACATGGGAAAGCTGCACAAGGAATTAAATTTTTATACGTAACTGAGTATGAGTCTGAAGGTTTATTTTTGAAATAGCTACTGTTATTCTTCAGTTATTCTTCAAAAATACACTAAGGTTCATTCTGTTACCAGGACATGGAAACTGTATAGACAAAACAGACAAAAAATCTTGAGACAAAAATTGAGATCTCAGCATAATGTTACTCATTGTTCTTAGAATGATCTCATTCCTGTTGAATTTGTTGCATATAGACAAAACTTGTGACATAAAGGCAAATGAAGGACACCAAAATTGAGTTTAATTTTCTTAATGTCTGTTACTGTTATCACCAAAATGTTTTATCTTTATGTAGAAACATCTTGTACTTTATATAATTATAAAGTAGGGAAGGCAGCTATCAGTGCACAAAGTACTACCATTTCCTTTGCAGAGACTACCCTCTCTGGTTGTAACTTGGAAATGTTGGTGCTCTTTCCTTTGCCTTGGCATCTACCTCCAAATAATCTACTAGTTCCTGCTTTAAACCAAGGATGCCTTGTTTTTAACCATGTATTTAAATTGGGACTCTACCCTACTCTAATGTGTTGAATAAAATGTTTAAGGATATTAAAAAAAAAGCTATGGGGCATGACCATGGATGATAATCCAGCAAAAGACTGAGATGGGAAGTTAGGCAGGAGGAGAAATAAGGAAGGGAGCAGAGTCATGAAAACTCAGAAAGGACAGAGTATTCAAGTGAGTGGTCAGTGGTGTCAAATTCTACAAAGAAGTCAAGAAGAATAAAGATTGAGAAAATGACATCAGATTCTTCCTCTTATCTCATCCACATCCTTAATTAGCTCCTTTAATACTTTGAGCTGGTTCTAAAGGTCTCAATCCTCTTTCCTGGTAGATCTCTAATATCACTCACTATTCTCAGTACCTGGCTGATGGCAATGCCCAAGGCCTCTGGCATACTAACTCCCACACACCTGTCAACTATCAAAGTTCAGTCACATCTACCTTGTCCAAAGCCAAGGCTCTGACAACTATCAATCAATTAACTGGCATTTATCGTCTGGTATGTGACAGGCAAAATGGTAGGCACTGGAGATGCAAATACAAAAATAAGACAGCCCTTGCTCTAAAAAGAACATATATTCATTAATCTTTGAGCCTTCACCGCTGAGTTGTGCTATGACACGACTTCCTTCAACATTCTGTCATATCAAATATTTGAAGATAAAATTTTATCTCCCTTGATAGTTCTTTTGTCCAGGCTTACTTAACACATCCCTCTTAACATATGCTATTCACAAAACCAGATACAGTGTGATCACAGCAAAGTACTGTGAGAATGTTACTTCCCATGATCTCTTCCTTCAATGCCTGGGATCCCTCTTTCCCCATCCTTCACCAGGATTATTGTCTGTGTGAGTGAATGTGCCTCTGGATCAAAGTTAACAATAAAAATGGGCCCTATTTTGAACGACTGGGATTATGAGACCTTACTAGGCTATCAAAAGTTAAGGATGACAGCCACCAACAAAAACTGGCCCATAGGTGATTAGGCTACTAAATAAAAAATGAGAATTCATGTCTACACTTAAGGGACCACACCAAGGGAGGAAAACAGTACTCTCCAAAGAGGAAGAAATGGGAGTCTTATGTCACAATACTTGAAATCCCCTTCCTACAAAACCACAGGCTAAGATTGCTTTCAACAGTAGCTTTGGGATCACATCTACCTGTCTAGGATTGGTTGCATTTTAACAGACAGTCTTGAAAAATCCTTCATTATTCAAAAGAATGACTTTTGAATGGTGAAATTTCAAGTGATGGGAAGATAGTTGGGACAAGTGATCCTGCTTCATGCTCCCAAATCACATAATGCAGGAAGCTGTCTGTTACAATGACTCAGGCGAGAATCCTGTTAAATTGTACACTATTGACTTTTAATCCCCCTTTTGGGAAGCAACATGGACTCTCTCATACCTATAGACAGACCTATATAAGGAGGGTAAGTATGACTAAAGGGTGACTACAAGAGCATCCCTATCCAAAAGTATTTTCACTGATAACTTAACATGTTACTCCAACTTTCAAACTGACTTAAAAATTTTATTCCATTCCAAAGAGAATGTGGTTTCATCTGTGTGGGGAACTCCCTCTACCAGAACTATAACTTAGTAGATCAGTCTTAGGAAAGAGCCTAAGGTAGAAAAACATTAATCAGTTTGCCCAAGGTCAAACAATTAGTACCAAAGGTGGAATCTGAAACCAGATCTTCTTGAATCCAAGCCCAGAACTCTACCCAATAAGCCAAGTTGTCCTTCTAGAACGTTAATGTAAAAATGTAAACCAACTAAGCAAGCAGACAGAAACCTGGGTGTCTCCTAAAGCTTTCTCCCATGCAGCTAATTTCAATTCAGTTTATTTATTAAAGCCCACTACTATAATCACATTAGCATTAGTACCTTTTTGATCAGAGGTCTAACGAACAGATGGGCAGCCTGGAAATTGGGAAGAACTAGGATTCAAGTCCTGCCTCTTATACATACTAGCTGTGTGACCTTGGGAAATCACCTAACCTCTAAGTACCCATGGCAACTCTATAAAATAAGAAATTTTAGAAAGTTATAGAACCACATTTGTGGAAGGAGTTTCTGCACTTGGAATTCCCAATACCTATATAACCAGAAGTCCAGGAAGACCATATACAAATCAATAAGCAAGTATTTATTAAGTACCTATGACATGTAGGCGCTATGCAGGTACTAGGGATACTAAGGCAAAAATGAAACCAGTCTCTGCCCTTAAGGAGCTTATGTTTCATAAGATAATGTATATAGAAATAAGCATAAAATATACACAAAATACATACATACAGACAGACAGACAGACAGACACACACACACACACACACACACACACACACACACGAGTTTACCAGATAGTTTCTTGGGAGGTAGAAAAAGGTTGGCTTTTATAGGAAATGATACAAGACCAATAAGTTTCAATGATATAAGAAAATGAAAGAATATGGCAGAAACAAACACTGGTTACAGCATGGCATACTAAACCAGGGAGTACCAGGTAGCTGAAAGGGGGATGGGAGGAAAGAAAGGTTTCTAAGGTACCAAAGACAAACTTACTCTAACTTCACAATCACATTACTGACTTTCTAATTAAAGAAAGAAAGGAAGGAAGAAAATCTCTTGAAAAAAGATGTCTGTATAGTTTGCATTGTGTGTATCTTTAAATCGATGGTTCTAGCTCTAGTTTCTGAGGGATCAAAGGTATTTCCAATTACCTCATGAGGCAACATAATATTTTTATCATAAAATTAATTTTGAATACACATATCCCACAAAATACTGTGTGTAGAAGGGCACAGAATGTACAAACAAATAATGGGGTGTTCAAAAGATTTAAAATTATTGCTTTAGACCATAAGTTCCTCCAGTGCAAGAACTACTGACCTTTCATTTTTACAATAAATGTAGAGAGACAAAAACACAGCCAATGACACACAAAGAGAAAGAGACAAAATCTCTCCCTCAATCTTGCATAACTGCAGTGTTATATTCCGCAGTCTTTTTTCAGTTCCCACCATCTACCTAAGTCAGGTCACAGTGGTACTTTTGAAGCTGGCCTTCTGCCTGCCAATGCTGCATCCAGCATAGCTAAGCTTTCCACACTATGCTTCTGTGTTTTCCATGAAGTAGTGGAAGAAGACAGAGGCAAAACAGTAGCTATAAACCCTGAAGAGCAGCAAGAGGTAAATTAATAGATTCTTTGCCAGTAACAACTAGAATTTTGGCATCTTGGAATCCACTATACTACCCACAAACAGAATGAGCAGGAAAACAATAACATCAACAAAAACCAAGCTGCCAGGATGTCCCTGCCCTCTCACTTATAAATCCTCGTATTAAATGTTGGTCAAAGAAATGACAAAAGGTACGAAGGATACTCAGACCTCTTCTAGTTCCCAAACACAATAGGTATAACTATAGCCAGTGCCTAACAACAATACCAGCCCAAAGTAAAACTATGAAATACATCTGATCATTCATAACTCCTCCCCACAACACATCCACCTCCACCACACACTGTTATTCCTCCTCTAGAATCTATTTCTCATTGCCTCAAACTGTCCTCATCACCATGCAAGGTAACTACCATGCTTTTCACTCTTCTGTCCTTACTACCACCACACTAAATTGCCTACTGTGTTTTTCATCTCCTCAAATTCATCTAGGCTCTCTACCTTTGACAATAACAACTAGTTAATTTGGTGAACATCTGATAGTGTATTCCTATAAGAATGCTAAAAGAGATCCCACTGGACCTTCCTTCTCATCCCAACTAAAAAGCATATTTTTAAAATGAGCTTTGAGATGGTGTCTCTTTGTCAAATTCTCTAGTGGTGGAAACGTTAGGGGCTAGGGAACAATGGTAAACTGATGAACAAGATATCTAAAGGCATGTGCACCTTAAAGGACCTTTCAAATTATATCATATGCTCATCTGTCTACTCCATTTTTCCATATAGCACTGATCCTGCCAGATGGAATCTTGAAAACTGGGATTTCTAGCACCTGGGGCAAATTCAAGTGAATGGATGTGGGGGAAAAGACCTGGGATATCTCAGGGCCAGCATCTACCAGCATTACCACAGATCTCATGATAGATCTTAGGCATCCTACCTGGGAAAGTTTTCCAAGACAGATGCAAGCAGTCTGCCTCAAGAAGGTGTACGGCCCTATCAGCTGAGGAAGAGGATGGACCAAGAGAGGGTTTCTATCAAGTAGGAGACAGAAATCACTCATTTATCGCTATTCTACTATGCCAAGAGTTAAAGGACGTCCTTATTGTCAATTTGTTCTGCTTGCCCAGATTTGATGTTGTTGCCCAGTACCTTTCTTCATTATAGAATCCAAGGATTTAAAGCTGAAAAGGATCACAGTCCAACCCCTCAATGTTTATAAATAAGGAAACTGAGGCTCACAGGTATTAAGTAGAAGAGCAAGGATTTGAAATCCTTTGATTCAAAAATTCAATGTGCACTTCCATTATACTATGCTGCCTCTAATTACTTTTGCATTTTATTCCATTTTGTCTTCTCCTTGATAATAATATTATTTTATAGCTATATGCAATTTGAAATTGCTACTTCCATAACTTAATTATATAGCAGTTCATATTCCTGCAGGCCTTTAAAATTTACAAAGTGCTTTGCCCACACCTCTCCTTGAGACAGATGTGGGAACTAAGGTTCAGTTAGATATCAATTTAACCAAAAAATCTATTCAAGTTCCTCTTGGGCAAACATTTTTGTTACAGCTGAAAGAACTAAATGATACCATCTATATACAATGTTACACTTCAATGGATAAATGCTCCACCTTTTCTGAACATAAATTTCTTTGGGTATTTTCCAGTCTAAGACCTTCTATTTCTCCACCATCTCACTTAGCTAGACATTCTAAAAAGAAAGAGGGCAAGTAGGATTGAATTACATGAATGAGGGACAGCCAATGCATTGTGAAGAACAGCAAGAAAGCCAGTTTGGTTAGAACACAGAATATATGAAGAAAAGTAATGTGTAACAAGCTTAGGAAAGGCGAGCGAGAGCCAAATTGTGAAAATTTTTAAATGTCAGAGTAGTCTGAATTTTCCCCCAAAGACATTAGGAAGCCACTGGGCCTTTTTGAGCAGGAGAGCATCATAAAATGAAACCTGTGCTTTAGGAAAATTAGTTTGGCAGGTGGGTCAGGATGAATTGGAGAGGTGACCTGAGAATTGGAGACCAATTTAGGAGGCTGATGAAACAGTCCAGATAAGAGAAGTGATGAGGGCTTAAAATAGGATAGTGGTCATATGAGTGGGAGAAAAGAGATACGAGAGAGGTTTAAACAGAAGTAACAAGGACTGGCTTAGATGCAGAACCAAGATGGCGGAGTAAAGGCAGAGACTCACCTAAGCTCTCCCCCAAACCCCTCCAAATACCTTTTAAAAAATGACTCTAAACAAATTTAGAGCAGCAGAACTTACAAAAAAGATGAAGTAAGACAAATTTCCAACCAACAACCACTTGGAAGGTCGGCAGGAAAGGTCTGTAGCACCTGGCTGCAAGAGAAATGCAGTCCAATGCAGGCTATGCCAGCACAGCCCCAGCCCCAGCAAACCAGGAGCAGGCCTTGGGAGTAACTGAATTAGCAGTGGTAGCGGCTACTTCCAGAGCTCTCAGTCCACAGACAGTAAGGAGGTCAAACAACTAGTCAGAAGGAAATTACAAGAGTTTTTCTGCTAGCACTGAGGCAGCACTCTGTTGCTTTGCCCATACGTGGAACCAGGTTGCAATCCTGGGGGGCAGTCCCAGAGAGAAGGGGAACACTAGCATAGCAGAGCTTGTGGCCACAGTGGAGGGAGGACCCTTCTCACAGTTCCAGGGCAGAAAAGAGTGCTTGTGGTCACTCACAGATCAGAGTACAGACCAGGAGAGTAGTAAACACCTCTCCTTAGATAATACCATCTTGGAAAAACTGAAAACTTACAGGTCCCTAGGAGTATCTCTGAAAACAGCTGCACAAAACCCCTGAAGCTCGGGACAGTGCACCCTCCACCTTGAAAGCACAGCCCTACTTTAACAAAGATTTAAAAGTCAAGTAATAGGCTCGGAAAATGAGCAAACAACAGAAAAAAAAAAACTAACTAAAGAACTGGCTCATTGGGACCGACTAGGCAAGGGAGAATTCAAATCGATGGCAGACAATATCCCAGTGCTTGAAAAGGTGAAAATATATAACTTATCTAAGGAAAAAACTATTTATTTGATTTTCAAAAACTGCTGGGAAGGGGCAGCTAGGTGGCGCAGTGGATAGAACACTGGCCCTTAAGACAGGAGGACCTGAGTTCAAATTCGGCCTCAGACCAAACACTTGACACTTACTAGCTGTGTGACCCTGGGCAAGTCACTTAACCCCAATTGCCTAAAAAACAAAACAAAACAAAACAAAAAAAACTGCTGGGAAAACTGGAAAACAGTCAGAAATTAATCTAAGACCAAAACCTTATACTACATATACTCCACATAAAATTCTAAATGGATACCGAAATAAGAATTGGCAACTGACTGAATATGTGGATTGGGGAACAGCGAGGAACTGAGGATATCTCTAAAGTTGGGAATCTAGTTGACTATAAGAATGGTGGTGCCCTCAAAAGAAATAGGGATGTTCAGAAGAGGGGTAGAGTGGAGAAGGAGTAGGGAAAGACAATGAGTTCTGTTTTAGACGTGTTGAATTTGAGATACCAAAGGGACATCTTGTTTGAAACATCTATTAGCAACTGGTGATGAGAGACTGGAACTCAGCAGAGAGCCTAGAACTAGATATCTACATCTAGGAGTCATCTGCAAAGAGATGATAACTAAAGCCATAGGAGAAATTGAGGTCAACAAGACAGTGTAGAGAGAGACGAGGAGAGGGCCTAGTACAGATTTTTGGAGTAAAATCAGTTGGAGTAGTAGATGATGAACCAGTTAAAAAGCCTAAGATGCAGCAGTCAGACAAATATGAGGAGAGCCAAGGGAGCAGTCAGGAGAAGAGGACTGTCAATAGTGTTACACGCAGCACAGAGGTCAAGAAAATGAGAAAAGTCATCAAATTTGGCAACTAATATCACTAGTACCTTTGGAAAGGGCAGTTTCAATTTAGTGAAAAGGTTGGAAGCCAAACTGCAAAGGACTGTGAGGTGGTTGAGGGGAAAGAAGTGGACTCAATAAGAGCACCCAGTTTTTTCTAAGAAGTATGGCTCTGAAAGGGAGAAGAGATGTTAGATGACAGTTTAAGGAGGAGGGAAGCAAGTGATTTTTTTTTATGGATAGGGGGGTAGAACTGAGTATGCAGGGGTGGCAGAGAAGAAACAGAGAGGAAGAGATTGAAGTTCAGGCTTTCTCATCTTATGTGATTCTTGTCCACATATTCCCACAAGTCTTCCATATACATGCTGGATATCGTCCTTTTTACAGCTCATGGGTACCAGTGCAGCATTCAAGACGTCTACTTGTTGCTTCTCATTCTTGCCACATGAATGGCCCATCTCTTTTTCTAATCATATATTTCCTTGATGATATCCCTTATGTCACTCCTCATAAATCAGCATTAAAAATGTTATAGACAACTTATATCCACCATCCATCTCTTTTAATGTTAGTGCTTTTTGCGTCTCTTCTTCCAGATTGTCCTTCACTTCCATTTATTTGCATTCTCAACCAGTTACCTTCTCCATTAGTTTCTTTAGTGAGACGTGCCACCATGGATTCAAGTTTTTCTATCCTGACAATTATTTCTGCTGCATAGGTCATAAATTCGGCCCTCACAATTCTTATTTCTCTTTTAAAACATTGAGGAAAAGCATGCTATGGTTCCATACTCTCTTCAAAATCCACAGTCCTCTGCCTCATCAGGTATTGAATCATTTTCCTCTGTTTTAGAATATTTATTCATAAATGCCTGAACTCTTTTATTAGAACTGGAGGCCCCATTTCCTTCTGTTGTTAATGTCTTCCCTGTTGGTTTAGCTATTTATGCTTAAGGTCTCTGAGTTTTCTTCTTCATGACATCTTTGGTCCTTTCAGTCTTTTTTTCCTTCTTTTCCCTCATTGCTCACTTTCTGACTTCCTCCCCTGGGGTGTGGGTAGGGGGCAGGAAAATTTTGGGATGTGGAGATGTGGAGATTGCCCGTGGGTCAACCTGTACAGTCCTGCTGCTGCTGCAAACATGGCAGATAGCAGAGGAGAGGATTCTAAGTGAGTGCTTTTAGGGGTTAGAAAATATTGGTCTTCTTCTAGTAGTTCATTGAGTTTCTACCTTGTTTTGGTTCTTGGTGTCCCAGCCTGTGGGGACAGCTGAAATTGCTTTATCTCTAGCACACAATTCCTATTTTGAAGAAGTCTGAAAGGTCATAAGAAACAAAGAAAATCATCCAGTCTTCCATCTTGCTAGTCACAGGACCCAGAAATTCACCATTCATCTCTTTGTTGCCTTCTGAGTCACCTGCAACTTCACACTGTTCAGAGATTTTGGTTGAACACCACCACACAAAACCATTAACAGAACATTTAAGTTTTTTAAAGGGTTGTTTTAGGAAATGGTCTACAATAATTAAAAACACTGGTCAATTTCCCAAATATAATATAGTCTGCTCTGCTTCTTCTATTCAATACTCAGGTGATATGTTCAAAAATATTTACAGCAGCTCTTTTCATAGTAGCAAAAAACTGGAAATTAAGGGGATTTCTACCAATTGAGGAATGGCTAAAAAAAATCTGTAGTATATGAATGTAATGGAATATTATTATGCCATACGAAATGAGAGGATGAACAGTTTCAGCAGAAATTGGGAAGACATCTGTGATCTGGTGCAGGGTGAAGTGAATAGAACTAGAAGAACAATTTATACAATTACAAAAATATTATAGGGAAAAAACTTTGAAAGACTTCAGAACTCCACTCAATGCACCTGTAAGTCACAAATCCAATGGTCTAAACATGAATCATGCCACTCACCTTCTGCCAGAGAGATTATGGACTTAAAATGACACACGCATATTTGTATGTAACCAATTTGGAAAAATGTTTCGACTGATTCTGTATGTTTAATGAGTTGTTTTTTGTTATTGCTGTTTGATGGGGAGGGGACACTGGGAGAGGGAGAGAATAAATGCTTGTAAAAATAAATGAATAATTTTTTTTAGAAAATACTAAGATCAGTTTACTTTCCATTTGTAATGCCTGTCCTAGACACATGTATTTATAGATTTAACTCAGTAGATTGGCCACCTTGCTATGTGTAATAATTTGGACAACAGGTATTTTTCATCCATTGCATTTTCCTGGTAGATTGATGGGTCAATCTTTTTAAAGCACTGATAGATCTAATGAGGAGGCCCTGTAGTTTTCTGAAGCCTGATGCAATCAGTACATCATCTGCAAAGAGTAAAATCTAAAGGGCCTTATTATTTGTCCAGAATCCCTCTGTCATATGGGCTCTAGGAGAAAATCCTTTAAAACAGTCTTTGATCTGATTGAGTCAAATATGTGTTGGGTTTTTGGTAATCAACAAAATAAATGAGAGCTTGTATTCCCTGCACCTGTCAGTTAACTGTAAGACTTTAGAGATGTGATCTACTATAAAACTGTAACTATTTATAAAGCAACCTAGAGTTCTATACCCCCTTGCCTAGCAAAATAAATGATAAATTAAATAATACAGAGGGGATTTCTTTTTGAGTATGAGTTGGACCAGAGGTGTCTGGCCCTAGATTACCAGATTAAACCAGATTAAAATGTCATTGGGAAATGTTTAACAAAATAAATAAAAATACAACAGAGATAATGTTGATTTGTGGTTTTTTAAGTCCTTTCTATCTGAGTTTAACACCACTGGATTGGACTATGATGGACCTCTAAGGTGGCCTTTTAGATCTGTGACTTTGTCCACAGACAGGTAGTGCAATGGATAGAATGCTAGCTTTGAAGTCAGGAGGACCTGAGTTCAAATCTGGCCTCATAAACTTAGTTGTGTGACCCTGGGCAAGTCACTTAATTTCTGTCTGTCTCATTTCCTCACTTATAAAATGGGGATAATATAGCACCTACCAATATTTGTGAAGCACTCTGCGAACTTTGAAATGTTATATAAATGCTATTATTATTAGCAGGTATCAACTCTACATTTTGATTTATGATCTTTGTGAGTTGCTGTGGCTAAAAAATTTATTTTGCTATAGCAACATTAATGATGGTCTCCAAACTTATTTAGACTAGAAAGCATTTATTAAACATCTACTATGTGTTAAGCACTGTGCTAAGTGTTCCATAAACAGAATCATAATATCATAGTTAGAAAAGATCTTAGGGCTCATCTAGTTCAATCTCCCACCTAATGTAGGGACTCTTTCTATAGTATTCTCAAAGATGCTCACCTAGTCTCTGAATGATTTCTGTGATAGGGAGTAATATAAAAAGCAACCCATATTACTGTCAGACAATTCTTGGAACTTGAATTGGAATGGAACTTGAAAGTTCCGTTAATATGACTTAAATGAAAACTTCATATATTTTATTATAAAAAAATTGTCAAAAAGTATTAAATGTTTAATAAAGATTAAGATGATCTTTATTTTTAAAGTGATTTTACCTACCTTACATCTAAGCATTGATATCCTCCCATTCTAAAAAAAATTAATTACATGTATGCCCCACTTTAAAAAATATACATACAAACTCACAGAATAAACCTTATAAAATTAATTTTATAAAACTTCAGAACTTTATAAAACTTTGTAACCTTATAAAAAGTTTTCACTTTACAAAGAATTCACCACAGTTTTCCCATTAATAGGTAGTTCTAATATATTTCAATTACTTTGGTATCCTTGACATAGTTCAATTACATAAACTTTGGCAGGAATACAACTATGTAAAATATATTTTAAATCTTAATTGTTAAAGAATATTTCCACGAAAAAATAAAAAGTAAAAATAAATGTATGAAACAGAAAAAGAATACAAAAGATAGGGATATCGGCAAATTGCAAACAGTACTGCAACTTTATTCTTTTTCTAGAATTTATGAGTATAGCAAAAGAACAATACATATTGGCTCAAGTATAGGAATTGTTACTAGTGATTCTGCTTACCATTTAATTCGCCTGATTCTCCTAGTCCCACTCCACAGGCTAAAGCAATATACACTCTAAAACTAGGGTAGCAGAAGTCTACCCTTGCACTAGGATCAAAGAATTGTATATTCAGAGCTTAAAAGCACATTAAGGGTTACTGTATTGTAAATTTAAAGATGGAAGATCATCTAGCACAAGCCTCTCATTTTACAGATGAGGAACCTAATACCTCGAGAAGTAACTTGCCCAGAGTCACCCAGGTGGCAGAGCCAGGATTTTAACCTGGGTATATTTTGACTCCAAGCCCAGTACTCCTTTCTTCTGTGCCATTCTACAACAGAGATACTAAAGATCTTCCACTCTAAAGTCCTGAAATCAATTCTTCCCATCAAGTTTGTCTCTTGATAATGCAGATGACAAGATCTAGAAAAAAACATAAGTGCTTGTGGGCTGAACTGTCCTACTGAAGATGCTGGACAGCCTTCCTCACATGTGAGGGTATCCGTAGGTTTGCAGCCTTGTTTTTGGATACCGACACCACAGAGTATTTTGCCATGATATGTCTAAAATAAGAATGAATTCCTGTATATTTCTCATGTTGGTAAACTAGAACCTGGACCATTATGATTACCATTAACACAAAGGAAACAAAAAAACTAAAAGTGTTGTTTTGTACATATAAATTATGCTTTTGACTATGAGTATAATTCACCTGACAAATTATGATCATTTTGTGAATATTTTAAAATTAATTAAAAGCAAAATATGCAGACATGCAGAAAACCATTGTTAACACAATGATTATATATTCTTGCCTATTCTTCTGTCCCCACTGTGGAGAGTTCTGTTGCCATGCTTGACTAGCCACCTTCAGCTCTCAGCACCTATTCATGCTATCTGCTCTTTTAGAGTTTACTGTAACTTTTAATTGCCCAGATTCACAACCTCAGCAACATTCTTGACTCTTTTTCACACTCCTTCACTCCTTTCGCCAATCAGATGACAAGTCTTGTTAAATCTACTTCAACAAAATCTCTCATATTCATTCTCTTCTCTTCACTCACACTGCCACCACTCTAGTTGAGGTCCTTATCACCTCTCAACCTAGATTAATTCAAAAGCAACCCAACTGGTCTCCCTATCTAAAGGTTCTCTCTTCTCCAAACCATCCTCTCACAGTTTCCAAATTAATCTTTCTAAAGTACAAATGTCATAATGACACTCCTTGCTCAAAAAGCGCCAGGGGCTCCCTATGTCTTTAGGATAGAACGTAAACTCCTCTGTTTGATACTTAAAGCACTGCACAATTTGACTGCAGCTCACTTTTCCCAAGTTAGTTAAATTATTCCCCTTTACATACTCTATGATCCAGATCCAAACTGGTCTTCTTGTTGCTACTCACAAGCAACACTTATATCCCATGTCTTATAACCATGCCTTTGTACAAGCTATATTTTGTGCCTGAAAAGAATTCTCTCCTCTCCACCTCTTAAACTCCCCAGATTTCTTCCAGGCTTAGATTCAGTGTCACCTCTTATATGGGATCTTTCCCAATTGATTTTGCATATGTTTTATATTGACTTGTATGTATACATGTGTATGTCCCTTTGTAGAATGTAAGCTACTTGAGATGTCAAGGTGGGTTTTTTTCGTCTTTGCATCTACAGTGCTGGGCATTAAGTAGCTACTTAATAAATGCTTGTTGATTAATTACTTGCGCTTAGAAGTCTTACTTTCTGGCACCAAAAAATTTACATTTAATTATTCATTCATTCATTCATTCATTGAATGAATTTATGGAATGCTTGTAAAATATGACTGCTAGTGGGTACCTACAGGAAGGGTAAGAAATTTGTCTGGAAATAAGCAAGAAAAGCAAAATCCCCCAAATTTAAGGATAAGGGCAATTTTGTACCTGCTCCCCTCGAAGTATATTTTGAGGGATTCCCCAGTCCATTTTTTCACCCATCCCAACCCATTGTGGATCTTCGGGAGTGGGAGACTCATTAGGCTTTTCCTACTTCTATTTCAAATCTACCTTATTTCTTGCCTCCTGTCTAACAAGTGGTTTACCTGTCCTGGGGCCACCTTGATAAGCCACCCTGCTGACAGGTGGTTCCTCTTAAGTAGGCATAGCCAGCTGTTGATGCTCAAAGGATGTTGTGGTCTTTGGATATGTTCCCAATTTGAATTTTAATGAACACCTCAGATCTCTGGTGGGAGAGAGTAATAGAACAGAAGAGGCAGGTTGATGTAGTGGAAAATAACTCTGAACCTGGAGTCAGATGACCTGGTTGTGACTCCTGGTTCTGTCATTTACAAACTGTATGAATTTAGGTAAGTCAGCCACTTAGTTTCAGTTTCCATTCCCTCATCTGCAAAAATGGATTATAATAATGACTGGCCTGCCTACATCACATGGTTACAATGTGTATTTAAGGTAATATTGCACATACAGATGCTTTGAAAAAAAATGATTTAAGTAGTACCCAAACATAAGACAGATATGGTGAACCGTATTAAGTCAAGGGGAACTAAAGAAGCACATGAGTCCACATACTAGAAAGGAAAAGAAATCAAACCCTCCATCCTTTGTCTCTTCACCAAACCAAATTATTAGGAACAAGACTGTATTGGTCCATCATATGCCACAAGCAAAATCACTGAAAGGACACTTTAGTATATAACTAGTCTTTATATTTAAAAATACTGTTACCTTGCTATAAAGTATAACAGAAAACAAAATATGTACTATTTAAGCATTCCCACTGTTCACTGCTTACCTTTCCTAATACAAATAAGCTCATGTACTCCACAGGTTCGTTCTCCACCTGTTCAAAAAGTATCAGAAAAGACAAAAAATTCTGTCATCTTAGTTTGACTGTCACAAAGTAAAATTCAAACTTTTAAGTTTAAAAGTGAGAAGACATTTTTAAAAGTACCCTTGATTTTTTTCTTTCAATCACATTAACCAAATACATTAACTTGACATCCAGAATTTACAGGGATAGACCAAAAATTAAGACTATTCGAATGTCTATACAGACGACTCATTAACATCTTGGAAGGAACAAACTGCACTGGTCAGTCATTCAGTCAACAAACTATACATTAAGTACTTACTAAGTGCTTGGCACTGCATTAAGTGCTGGGCATAAAAAGAAAAGCAAAAGATAGAGCTCTTGAGGAGCTCACAATCTAAAGGGGGACAACATGCAAATAATATACACAAAAAGTTATTCACAAGATAAATAGTTTACAAACAAGAGAGGAAAGGCACTAGAACTATGAGGGATCAGGAAAGGTTTCCTTTACAAAGTGGGATTTTAGCTGGAACTTAAACAAAGCCAAGGAGGCCAGGAGACAGAGATGAGGAGGGAAAGCATTCCAGGAATGGGAAGTAGCCATTTCCTCAAATCTCTTAACACACAGCACAGACCTCTGCACATAGGAGGCCTATTATATCATATTCCCCTATCTTCTGGGTAAGGTATAACTGCAAGGAGCAATCCTACAGTTTCATCATATAAACTCATATAAGAGCATATTTCATCCTTCCATTTGACAAATAATGATGCCAAAATAAGGCTGATTAAAATGCTCTTCTATTAAGAGTTATTAGTCCATCAATAAATATTTATTAAGCACCTACTACATTTCAGGTACCATGATAAGTGCTTTATAATGATTATCTCATTTGATCCTTATAACTACTATGATGTCCACTGTATAGATGAAGAAACTGAGGCAAACAGAGCTTAAGTCGTTTGCCCAGGATCACATAGCTAGTCAGTGTCTGAGGCCAGATTTGAATGCAGGTTCTTCTGACTCCAGGCCTGGTGCTCTATCCACTGCATCACCTACATGCTCCTTCAAGAAGCTTAGAACCTAACAGGTAAAAACAAAAGAGGAGGAAGTGGGCGAAGGGAAGAGCCATCAGAGGTATTGTATGCAGGACACCAGTCAGAGTAGCGGTTAGGAAATGAAATTAGCAGCAAAGTCTGAGCCCTCTCTGAAGAAAGGCCTCAGGAGGAGATTATTGACCAGCCCTCCCATTAGAGAAAGAGAGGTAGCTGAGGGTGTTAAAGAAGTGTTGTGTATCAAAGCAGAATCAATCTCCATGATGATATTTCAGGCAATGAGATGACTGTTTTCATTAACACGAACTAATCAAAATTTTAAGGCATTCGTATGTGCATGGTGCATCATAATTCTGTTGAGAATTATTTCTTAATTCATCATTGCATTTTTTTTGCTTATAAGAGAAGCAGTCTATTAACCACTTCAATATAACAAAGAAAAATATTAGCAACAACATGAAAGGATAATCACAATATCTACTAAAAAAACTAAGTTACTTTGGTAAGCAGTCTAAATTTTTAAAAAATATTTCCAGCACTAAAGCAGATTTAGTCTACACACTAACTGTACTATTAACCATACCAATGTTTTAGACTAAAGAATAAATGCAAATTAATCCCTTTGTAAGTACCTAGTACATCATACAAAGTTCATATGTGGGAGTTAAAGATACTGAGTTCAAATCCCACAGGTTTTCTACCTGTGCAACTTTGGGCAAGTAAGTCACTAAAGTCACTTATAACCTCTCTGGGTCTCACTTTACTCATCTGTAAAATGAGAATGAAAAGGAATTAGATTAGATGACATATAACGTCCCTTCCATATCTCAATTTATGACAATAAAATAAAAACCTAACTTGTACCTATGATTATGATATTGTGTTGATTTACACAAGGAGTAAACTGAATCTTACCTCAAGCCATTTAAATTTTTTAAAAGCTGGTTGAGCAAATGGTTAGACTATTAGAAAGGAAATGTTTATATACTTATAAAAAAACTATGTTTAAGCACTATAGAAGTATTCATTATTTGCAAATTAAAAATAAGACATTTCAATATTTACTATACACAGAATACTGTGCTTAGCACTACAGCAGACAAAAAGTTAAGTTAAAATAAGGTCCTTGTCCTTGTGTGTTTTCAGTCTAGTAGGAGAAAATGAGACATTCACAAATACAAAACAGAATATAAGTAAATAAAAGTATGGGCAGCCTAGGTGGAACAGTGGATAGAGCACTTAGGACTGGAGTCAAGAAGACCCAAGTTCAAATTGGCCTCAGATACTTACAAACTATGTGACCCTGGACAAGTCATTTAACCCTGTTTGCCTCAGTTCCCTCATCTATAAAATGAGCTGGAAAAGGAAATGGCAAAACTACTCCTGTATCTTTGGCAAGAAAACCCCAAATGGGGTCACGAAGGGTCAGACACAACTGAAACAACTGAATAACAATATAAAAGCATGCCTCTTTCCAAACCCAATACTACCTTACCAATTTTTCAGCTTTATTTCTTACTATTCCTCTACACTACTTCCTATCATTGCAGCATAGGCCCTGTATTTTGCTGATTTCATTCTTTTGTTTATACTGTTCATCCCCCTAGTTTGGAAGTATGAATTAGCTTTGGAATTAATATTCAAGTTTTCTACTTCTCCACTGAAATACAGTATATTATGGCCATCTGTGTGTATTATCTCACCTTTTTACTGGACAATGAGCTCCAGGATGATAAGACCAATCTTATCCAGCCCATCCTTAGCCTCACTCAGCATCCTTCCTCCGAATGCAACTAGTACTCAATACAACACTTACTGCTGAGTTAAATGATAGGTACAAAGTGCTGTGTGAGGTCCTGAAGTGGGAAAAGTAATTACTGAATCTGGGCAAGGATGGAATTAGTAAATATAGTACAGTGGAAAGAATAATGAACTTGAAGTCAGAAAATAGATTTTCTTTTCCATTCTAACACAATCTGTATGATATCAGGCAAGTCATTGAGTATCACAGGATCATTAAATTAGAGCTCCAAGTAACTTTAGAAGCTATTGAATACAACCACCTCATTTTTTTTTGGTGAGGCAATTGGGGTTAAGTGACTTGCCCAGGGTCACATAGCTAGTAAGTGTCTGGTCTGAGGCCACATTTGAACTCAGGTCCACCTGACTCCAGGCCCAGTGCTCCGTCCACTGCGCCACCTAGCTGCCCCTATACAACCATCTCATTTTACAGATTAGAAAAACTAAGATAAAGAAAAGTTAATAGTCCTTCCCAGGGTCACACAGGTATTAAGTGTGTCATATGGAATTTTAATCTAGATTCTCATGACTACTACATTATGCCTCAGCATCCTTCTCTGTAATATAGGGAAAATAGTGCTTATATTACCTTACAAGATTATTATGAGGAAAGTGACTTACAACATAGTATACACATGTGAGCTTTTATAATGTAACTATAGTAGAAACTGAAGCCAACACATTGGTATTTTGATATGTCAGATAGTCAATATAGATTTATTAAGGCCTATTCCTATTAAGTGCCAAGGCACTGCTCTAAGCACTGGGGATACAAAAAAAGGCAAAAGACACTCCTTGCCCTCATGGAGCTCACAATCTAATGGAGGAGACTAATATGTACAAACAAGCTATATATAGGATAAATAGGAAATAATTAAGAGAGAAGGCATTAGAATCTGGGGGGGTTTTGAAAGGCTTCCTGTACCAGATGGAATTTTTGCTGAAACCTAAAGAAAGCCAGGGAAGTCAGTAGATGGAGATGAGGAGGGAGAGTATTCCAGGCACAGCAGGACAAGCAAAGAAAATGCCTGGAGCAGATATGGAATGTCTTATTCATGGAGCCACAAGAAGCCTACTGTCACTGAATCAAAGAGTATTTGATGGAATGTAAAGTCTAAGAGGACTGAAAAGGTGGAAGAGAGTTAGGTTATAAAGAACTTTGAATGACAGATTATTTTGCATTTGATACTGGAGATGACACAGAGCTACTGGAATTTATCAAATAGGTGAGATGACATGGTTAGAACTGTGATTTAGAAAATTACTTTGGCAGTTGAACAGATGTAGATTGGAGTGAGGAAGTAGACCCACCAGCAGACTACTGCAACAGTCTGGATGTGAAATGGTAAGTGCCTGACACCAAGGTGGAATATCAGAAGACAGAAAGGAATGTATTCAAGAGATGTTGCAAAGATGAAATCGACAGGCCTTGGCAACAGATTGGATATGGGAGGAGGGGAGTGGTGGTGAGAGATAATGAGGAGTTGAGGATGATACCTAGATTGTAAGCCTGGGAAGAAGCTGCAGCCCTCAACAGTAACAGGAAAGCTTTAAAAGGGAGAGGGCTATGGGGGAAAGGTAATGAGTTCAGTCTGGGACATGGTGGATTTAAGATATCTACTGGACATCCACTTGAATATGTCTGAAAGATAGTTAAGAGATACAAAACTGGAGGTCAGTAGAAAGATTAAGGCATATGCTATATATAAATTATCCTCATCCATTAAAGAAGAACTCTTGCAATGAATAAAGATAACCTTATTAGCTCTCTGTATGAAAGCAAAAAAAAAAGATTTCTTTTTTAACAATCTAAAATTCAGAAAGAATAAAATGAATAAAATTTTACTATATACATCTGGAATTAAATTCACAGCATACAATATTTTGTAAAAGCCTAATGAATTTGTGATTTGATTGGTACAGGAAACATTGCTATAGGAAACAGTCATGTGCTTCCTCTACTAGCATAGAACTGACCTTCTTTGTAACTCTAAGTATTTTAAGTATGAAGTATTAGAGAAGGGCCTAGAGCATGGAAAGGTGAAATTGACTTTGCCCAAGGTCACACAGCCAAGATGTGTCAGAGGCAGAACTTGAATCCAGGTCTTCCTGACTCCCAGGCCAGTTCCCCAACCACAATACCAAACTGCCTCTCATTGGAATTAGTGACAATAAAAATGGTTATCTCTTTTCAGTAGGGTGTTTCTCCTTTAGCCTACAAAACTGCATATACAGACCACCTACTTACTAAATATAAATGCAATACCTGAATATCAATCAGAAACTCATAAATAATAAAAACATAAATCATCAAGTTATTATAATCTTCCTTTAGGGTAGTTAGCACCAATTAATCATCATCAAACAATGGCAAAATTCCAGATCTAAAAATACACTGCAATGTTTATCTAACAAGTTAAGAGTTTATTTCCCCAAACTTTCAACATTAATCAATAAACCAACTAGATTTTCAGTGATCATAAAAGTAAATTAGAAAATATTATGTGCAGCTCAGTAGTAATCCATATTATTAAAGAAATAGAGTTATAACAAGTTGGAGGATTAACAAATTGATTAGCAATGATTTGAAATTTTTAAAAGGAAACATTGATTTGAAAATTATAATTGACAATGAAAAAGAAATACAAATGCTATCTAAATTTCTCTTCATTATTTAGCAGGTTTGAGACTTTGCCTACTTTTGTCTTTTTACTTCAAAGAATCAGCAAATCTAAGAGTTAAAAGAAACCTCAGAAGCAATCTTATCCAAACCATACCTGATCAAAAAATCTCTTTTATAATATCCTTGACTTTTTCCTGCACCTTACCATCCTGGTCTTCTTCTCCTAGATATGTTTGACCTTGTCTATGTTTTTTTTTCCAAACTATGCTGCCCACACTGTACTTCACATCTGGCCTAACATAGAGTATAATGGAACTCTTCCCTCTCTTATTCTGGACACTGTCTTCTCAATGCAACCCTAAGATAGCATTAGCTTTTTAAGGTACCATGTTATGATACTGATTCATTTTAAACTTTCAGTTCACTAAAGTTTCCATACCTTTTTCACATGAACTCTTTTCTAGTCATGACTCTCCCTATTCTATACTTGTGAAGTTGAGTTTTGGAACCCAAATAGAGAACTTTAAACATATTTAAAATCAGAAATTAATTTGTGCGCCGTCTTGGGGAGGGTAGTGGGGAGGAAGTAGGAGAAAAATTTTAAACTCAAAAGCATATGGAAGTGATTGTTGATAAATCAAAATAAATTAATAAAAAAAAGAAATTAATCTGTGATCTCATCAATGTGGGTCATCCTCCCATTAATGCTAACCTCAATACATCCAGGCCTACCAATTTGACTTGACTTTTATGTCCTCCCCTAAGCTCTCCTCAGAGGGTCCCACCCCACATGCTTGGGAACTTCCTCCCACCAGCAACTATGGCAGTTGCTAACACATGGAGGCGAGAGCATGTACAGTCTAAGCCAGCCTAAAACTGGATCTCATGGCCCTGACTCTTCTGTTTTGTGTTCTTTCCATGAATACAGGTGAATGAATAGTAATCCTAAGAGATAAGGCTTTCTAAGTCTAGTGGATACCTTGAGAAATCATCAGTCCCTGGTTTGCCCAGCTGGTGCTAACTGCCCAGCAGGAGATGTTCCCTGCTGGTATAATTCTTCAAAAGACATGACCATCAATAGAAAAATTAACTATGCATATGCAGCCAAGCCAACAGATATAAACATTAAGTTATTTTGTACAGATTGAAAGGTGAAAGCAAAATTCCTATTTAGCAGTCACTCATGGGGAAAAATAATGTGTGATGGGTTACTGTTTCATGTCTTAAGTATTTCTCAATGCATGCTTATGAATATTTTGTAGTTTAAGCATTTCATCTGCGATAGAGAAAACAGCTATCTTTTACCGGCTATAGTTGTATACTAAGTATCTTTCTAGAAGGCACCTTGTTCATCCCTCTTGAAAAAACCCTAAGATATAAGCCAAACTTAAGAGATTTTCCCTGGAACTCCAGGGAAGGGGCATAATGATACAGGGAGTGAAAGAAGAGCTCGAGCCGTTGTCTTTGGGATCATTCTCTCCCTGGACTGAACCCAGACAGCCTATACACCCTGAGCTAATGATGTCCTTGCCCCTATTAACATCCGAACTACCAATAACAGCAGTCCTATCTCTTCCTTTCTCCTCCCCTCTTGTCACCAACATAACTAGAAAAAGGGAAGGGGTGATACTAGACTTGCTATTGTCCTTAGCATTCTTGATTTCTAACTTTCCTAGAAATGTCCAGTTTACATATAAATATATATTCATTCTACATCTAAAAAATATATATGTGAACAAAAAATGAAGTCTGGGAGCCACTGATTCATATAATTTTAGTTCTGAAAGGTATTTCAGAGATCATTTAATCCAATCTTATCATTTTACAGATGAGACAACTGAGGTCTGATGAAATTAAATAATTTACCTAAGCTCATATGGTTGAATATTGAGTGGAAAAGCCAGAAAGAAAGAAAAAGAGGGGTAGAGGAAGGAAGGAAGGAAGGAGGGAAGGGAAGAAGGGAAGGAGAGAAAATGATACAGTGGAAAGAGTGCTGGAACTGGCATCCCTGCTCTCCTGTTTACTCCCTATGTGATCCTGGTCAAGCGGTCCTCAGTTTCTTCATCTGCAAAGTGAATAGGGATATATTAGCTTTAAGGTGCTTTCAGCCTCTTAAGCATATAACTTATTTTCCATTTTGATGAAGGTTATCATTTAGAGAGAAATAATTAAAACATTCAAATATTACACTGAACCTTAAGTTATTTAAAATAAAAAACTATTTCTCAATAAGGCCTTTGCGGAGATTGCATCGACTGTACTCCTCCTGCAATAACATGGAGCTGGAGCTCATCAGCATGGAGACGAGCAGAAGTAGAATGAAACAATTTTAGTCAATGTCACTCTTTTGTCCCTCAAGCAAATCTATGTAGAAACAGAATATAAAATTGGTATAATTTTCCAGAGTTGGTATAGAGATGCAATAAATATGTGTATGTAACTTGAGGAGCAAGCAATTTCCACAGTAGGTCAAAGTTATCTTAGTGATCTGCCTCTCTTAAACCAAGATAGACTCAAAAATCTGGACTAGATTGATGTGTTTAAATAAGCAAACTAATCAATTCTTAACTGTTGAGACTCATTTTCTTTTTCACTAGTACGTTCACTAGCATGTTCATACTGGCACTGTAACCTAGGTCAAACAAATTACAAACCCTCTTCATTTCCTTACAATTTTAATTTCTTGTCAACTTGGGCTTTATCTTGTTGTCAGGAGTTATTTCATCCGAGGTAAAGAAAACATCTTCTAGTCACATCTTTTTAAATATTAATAGCCATTAAATCCATAACTAGTTAATACTGAATATCTTTGACACAGCTACTTCTTAAATCTATCCCCAAAACTATGAAGTACAGAGAAATCCTTCTGGTTCACAACTTAGAACTTCAAGTGTACAACTTCTTACAATTTGATCCCTATTCCAGAGCTTTTCTCCATTGACCTCAGGTATACTCTACATATTAGAAAGAATTCTGGAAGTCCTCTGATTAGAGGGCTGGAGGGTAGAGAAAATATTCCTTCCAAACCCCCCATTTAAAGAGGGCTCGGCAGCCCAGAAAACTCTTCATTTTCCACTCCACCCTCATCACTCCCACATGACAGTACCTTCTTCCCAACTTTCTTTCGGCTTTCTTTTGTGTGTAGTCTTCCCTCATCGGACTGTAAGATCCTTGAGGGCAGGGACTTTCTTTTTTTTTTTTAGTTGCATCCCCAGGGCATAGCAGAGTGCCTGGCACGTATCAGGTGCTTAATAAATGTTTAATATATTATTGCATTGTATTGTAAGTTAACTTCTGCATACAGGGAAGTCTTCTAATACATACATACATACACATACACACACACACACACACACACACACATATGTATGTATCTTTTCTTCCACTATTGGATATTTCAATATTTAACACAGTTTCCTTAATTATTCCCACACTTATGTCCATTCCCTTATGCCACTAAACTTTATTCCTTTTTATAAATCTTTCTTTTTTAAAGTCTTCAGGCTCCCATTCTTATTTTTTAATATTTTATTTACTTTTATTTTATTTACTTACACTGTTATAAATATTATTTGTAAGGGATAATCTTATCTATATTTAAATGGATCTGTGATTTCAAATCAGTGCAGATCAAAACCCAACCATATTTTCTCATCCTGTCTTACTCTTGTCCATATCCTTCTACAAACTCTCCACAAAGGATCCACCTAATATGTTGAGGGCCTTCCACTAGATCTCTTGCTATAGCTACCAACCAATCACTGCATGTTTACACCTTTCCATCTGTTATTCCTTGTTGTCTATAGATAACTGACCCACTTTCCTTCTCCAGTCCATTTCTTTGATGACATACTCTAAGTGCCTTCTCTTCACTGTTAATGTTAGAGCCTACTCATGCCCATCATGAACCTCTCTATTTTCTTTTGGGTGACTCTAATAGTGTTATATTCCATGACTTGCAGCTATATCATTCCCCACCTGGCTGCTCTCCTGGGCTTCACTGTTCCAGAAATTCATCTTCCCGCAGGATCACATCAACTCTGAAACTCAAACCTCCTTAGTAACCCCTGCTCATGGGGCCTCTCCCTCCATCCCTCTGATTGGAGAGGATACAGGACAGACATGAGAGCTCCACCTAGATCTTCCATTTAAGGAGGAAGCCCAGGGCCCATGTCATCATTTCCCACCTAGCTGTTGAACTTCATCATATCCTTGGTAGGTACCCTTCCCAACACCACCTCCTTTCAGCTTCTTTTTAGGTGTTGTTTTATCCCATTAAATTGTGAGCTCCTTGAGAGCAGAGACAGTGCTTTTCTTCCTATCCTCAATACTTATCACAGTACCCAGAACAAAGTAGGCATTTAATAAATGTTTATTGACTGACTATATATTGCTATTACTGTAACTTATCACTATTACTGTAACATATGTATAGTTATCTCTTCCCCATCACGACTTTCCCCATCATGGTTCCGATATGTCCCAGGTTGGCATAAGAAATTAAATGGAAATTTTTTTGGAGTTTTGCAGAAGCTGCAGACAACACACCAAGGCCAGCAGATGACACAGAGCTTATGATCAAATACTGAACCCAAATTTTACAATAAGGTACTGTAAATACCCCCTAAAAGAAAAAAATTCAAACTTCTTCTCTGGTACAAAGGGAGGGCCAAAAATTTTCATAAGGATTTTCCAGATCATGGGGGCACCATGCCCCTAACCCCTGTTATGTGGAAGAATAACTGTACATATTTGTGTGTGTGTGTGTATACATATATATGTGTGTGTGTGTATACACACACACACACACACACACTTTTTTTAAAAAAAAATAAGTTTGGGATATTTAAAAGCAATGTATAGTTTTCCAAGGACAATCCAGGCTGCTGTCCTCCAATCCTCCTATTGAGTCCTGGGCCCAGCTCCCCAGTCATTGTCCAGCTGCAGTATTTTCCAACATGTATTTACAGATGGACCAGTTCCACATGAATATCACAGTTTGTACAACTGCTGCCCTGACTGCTTTCAATTCCCCATAAGATGCCCCTCAGGATAAGCTCATTACTTCTAAATTCACCACCATGCTACTAATTCCACCTTTGACTGACCACTTCCCTCAGCCTCCTCTCCCCTCTGATTGAAGGACTGGAGAGCAGAGTCTCAAACTCCTCCCAATGCCTTCCTTTATAGAGGGCAGAAACTAGACTCTCATTCCCCCTAACATCTGCTGCCCTACAACATCACACTCCCAGTGCCAGGTAGCCCCTGGTATGGCATGAGTCTCCCTGCTCCACTTTTCTGGTTCCTATTATATGTTCATCTCCCCCTTTAGATTGTAAGCTCACTGAGGGCAAGGATTGTCTTTTTATTAATTGTATACCCAGAGCTTAGCACAGTGCCTGGCACATTGTAGGTGCTTAATAAATGTTTATTGGATTGGATTGATGTAAACAGGGCAACATCTTTTAAAGGTCTATGGATCTCATTTAGAAAGTTTAGCAGTGTTCCAGGACTTGATGTAATAGTACAATATTATCCACAAACAAGAGCAAAGAGTAAGAGATTTCGAGCTAGAATGGTCCTCCAAAGTCATCTAGTCCAAACTCTTTATTTCAGAATTGATGAAACTAAAGAGAGGTTAAATAACTTGCCCAAGATAAAAGTCAACAGAACTGGGATCTGAATCCATCCACTTGGACTCAAGAATTCCGTGGTTAATTCTCTACATTCATGTCTGCCTATGGTCTCCAAAGTTGAAAGGGTCCTGAACTCTGAGATAAACATTAACACAAGAGTAGTTCTATACTGCATAGTCAAGTCTCCTCCTCACTTCCAGGTCACCTCCTCCTAACTAAACTTCCTCCACTCAGCCATCATCCCCATCTGAAAACTGGCTGGAAGGTGGACCTTTCTCTCATCTTGCCCAAAATCAAATCTCTATTTTTCTTCCTTGTCACCACCTCCAAACCATGCCACTCCAAACTTATCTTCACCTCTTTCTAGCTCCTTTAAAGCACTGTCTTCCTTCATTAAAATGTAAACTCCTTTATGGCAAATACGTGGTGTTTTTGTTGGTATTCCCAACTTTTAGCATAGTGACGAGAACATAAATATCATTTATCAATCAATACTAAAATACTAATCAAGGAATTAATTTTTATTTTTATCCCATTATATGATAATTTGTGTCAAAAAATTCAATCTACTATTCCTAAATTCAGTCATTTCTCCAGTTTCTAAACCACTTCTCAAAGTACTCTACTTATTTACTTCATCACTTCTGATTTAGGGGTTGGTAAAAGTTTCTACATATTAGAGGGAGCAGCAGTAAAATGAAAAAACATGGATTTGGAGTCAGAGTAACTGGCAAGATACCCAGCTCTACCACTCAACTAGTTTTGTGACACTGGAAAAGTCACATTACCTCTGCTGGGTCTATAGTACCTAGATCACAAGATCATTTTAAGACAAGTACTTTGTAAACCCTAAAAGTGTAAATGTGAGTAATTATTTAGTAAAATTTTTACTAACTTGAATATTCAATGAAATAGGGGTAGGGGGAAAGTTGTTTAATGTCCTAGTTAACTAAATTTTGCTCAACTATATTAGTACCATTTTCTGTATAAGTAAAAAAAAACCCACTTACTATTTAATTGAATGAAAAGCATTTATTAAACACTTATTATGTGCCAAGCACTTTAGTAAGTACTAGGGATACAAAAATAAAAGCAAAACAATCTCTGTCCTTCAGGAATCTATCTGGGAGGACATATACCACAAAGTTTTGCAACCATCCATCCATGGAGAATGGAGACCATCTGTCCTCATCTTCACCCCAGCTAGCACACTAGTAATACCTCCTTCTCTCCTCCCTTTGGACCTTTTGATGAGAACTGTAATCAAATCAACATCACAATGGGAAAGGGTATGTTAATTGTCTGTCCTGTTGTTCTACTCATCATCTTAGTGGCATTCCAGACTATAACTCTCTTTCCTGGCTATCACTCCTCTATGTACTATCTCCTCCATTACAATTTCTTTAATGATTCTGGATCATTAAATGTTTTGTTCAGGACCATCACTGTGAACACAAGTTCTCACTATAGAGTAATGGAGATGTGAAGGGCACAGGTAACTGAACAGACTCCATCCTGACCCCAGGATGTCCTAGACTCCTGGAAGATTATATTGTTCTTAAATAAATTTTTGAATACAGATAGTACCCATAGTACCCAACATTTGTTTTTTTCTCCTTAAAGTAGAATGCAAGAAAAAAATTCTGATTAAAATAATCTCTGGGCTCCAGTTAATGAAAGTTTACTATTTTAAGCATCTCAGTAGTCTTTCTGAATAAAGGTTCAAAGATCTCCAATAATAGTGAACTTAAACTTTGCAAAACTATCAACAATATTGCCAAAATGAGTATCACATGATCAAGATAAAACTTATGAAACTAAATCCATGAAAAAGAATCCTATTGTACTAGTATATATGGAGCATATTATATGGATATTTTCCAAGCGATGCTATATGGCTGCAAATCATAAGACAGGTCAAAAGAACTAAAATCATAGGTAACATGCAAAACAGAAAAACAAAGGGATGGAAAGTAACTAAACCACAATATATTACCAGTGATGATTTGTGCACAAGAAGTCGAGTAAAAAACATCAAGCCCGTGTGTGATGGATAAAGGAGAAGCACTAGTGTGTGAGGACAAATGGACTGCCTGAACACAGCAGAAATATCTCTAAAACATCCAAAGAAGCAGGGAAAGGTCTCCAGCATGTGGGGCAGACCATCTACTGAAGGACAAATTTATGTTAAGACATGGGCAATAATCAGGCGGGATAAAAGGTAGGGATGAATTATAATCTTTAGCACATATAAACTGATGCCTTTTGTTTTAGAAGATACTAGGAGTATTGTTATTCCCACGCTGGGGTAAGGCTAATTAGACTGTGCATGGCTCTTAGTACCTCTCACAATAACATAAATTGCAATCTTCTATTACTGCTCTTTAGCTCAAGCAATTAAAATAAAATAATATAGATCCTAATAAAAACCCCAGAGTCCCCCCTGGTAGTCCTTAATTTTGTCAGGAGAAAATTCAAATAAACTGTGTAAATCTACTTTAAAAATACAGGCCCTTAATTGTATATAGTCACTATAGATCAAAAGCAATTTCATCCTCATTTCAATTTTGTCCAAAATATTACAAATAGTGAATAAAAAAGGAATAAGGATTGGATATGGGATTTCACTAGTTCAGGTAATCTTCAAGTGAGGAAGTTCCTTCTAACAATGTAGGTTAGGACCTTGTTTGCAACTTGCTGTCTTACCCTTACCCAGGGTGACACAGCCAAATATGGGTCAGAGACAGGACTTAAACTCAAGTTTTCCTGACTCTAAGGTTGGATTCTCTTGACTATGACATGCTACTTCATATATTTATATCTTCTTATATTCATTTATTATGCACTACCCACTGATTTATTTGAACCATACTTCCTCTAACAACAAATCATTCTACATTTATGAAATCTATTGCTATGAAAAGCTTGCAAATTCTACACTAAATTAACTTACTTTTTAAAAATGTAAAATGTCATATGATGTCATAGATTAGTTAAATCATAGCATACAGAGTGATGCATTTTTCTTATTAGAATATGTAAAGCTGTGAATCTCTAAAATCAGGAACATAACTACTGTATTTATAGCATCTTACTGGGCCTTCTAACTAAATATCTCTAACTATTCTTAGAAGTCTTAATTTCACCTTAACATTACAGCATTTTAGAGGAAATAGAGATTTAAATTCAAAACACTCTTCTTAAAGATGAGCAAACTGAAGCCCAGAGAAGTTAATTATAATTACTCTCTTTTCTATTTTGGTAGGAAATGCTATTTTATGGAAGATAGAATTGAAAAGGTCTTTAGAAGTCATGTACTCCAACCCTCTTCATTCTTCATCAAAAGATGAAGGAACTAAAAACCTGGGAGGTTAAGTGACTTGCTGGAGGTTCCACAGAGTTAAGCAGCATGGCCAGGAATGGGACCAAGGTCCTTTGTTCTAAAGACAGTGTTCTTTCCATGACACCAAACTGTTTCTCACCCAAAGTCATCCAGCTAGGTAGCGGCAACACTACCTTGATTTCAGCAAGGCTTATGACGAAACAATATCATTAGGAACATGAAAGAGAAACATAGGGTGAGTAGCAACACAGTTTGGGTATATGCGTATGCAGCTGATTGAATATGCAAAGACTACTGATTAATGGATCAATTCAATTTGAAGGAAAGTTTCTAGTATCATATGACAAAACTTTGTCCTTAATCCTACGCTACTCAACAATTTTATAAATTCCTTTAATGAAAACAGAAAAGTTTTGCTTACCAAATGTATGCATGACACACAGTTAGGAAGAACAACTAATATGCTAGGATAACAGAATCAGGAATCAAAATTCTTTCAATGGTGTAAAACAGTGTTGTTAAACTCAAAAAAAAAAAATCAGGCCCTACTAAATTGTATAGAAAGATCTTTCTTGCCACATACTAACTTAGAAAACCACATATTAACATTTTCTGTGTTCTAATGTATTTTCATTTATTTGGTTAAACATTTCCCAATTACATTTTAATCTGGTTCTGGCTACACTGAGAATATTATGGGAAAGTTATTGATACTCCTGTTCTAGAACAATGGGTCAAAATAAAGAAAGTGAAACTTGAAAGACAAAAAAAGTTTTTCAATTAGTTTAAAACAAAAACAACTACAACTACAGGATAGGGGAAAACTGGCTTGTCAAAAGTTCACATCACAAAGATCTAGGGATGCTGACTGACCACAACTTTTATACAGAACAGGAAGTTAGCCTAGATGCATTCTAAAATCTCTTCCAACTTTATTCAAATCAATTAAATTAACATTATGATTCTATAACTAGAACCTAAGTGTTCTGACTCTTAGTCCAACACTCTTTTCATGATACCCTACTTAGTTTCTGTGTATAAAAATGTAAATATTTAGTAATCAAAGTTTAGACTCACTTGGCCTGATACTCAATTCTTATTCTAAATGCTAAGATTTTTAAATGTTATTTTCCTTTCAGAGCAGAAAAAAAATTACAATTCTTAATTTTGATATCATGAAATAATTTGCCTGTGACAGACTGCGAAAGTATTTATAAGCTTATCTCACAATCTGAGTCTCCAGGCTGCAAGAACAAATGATCTTTTTGCTAAAGTATAAAGGTAGAGAGGCAAAACAAAACTTAGTAACTATTTAAGTGATTTAGTAACTATTTAAGCAGCCAAATTCAGAAATTTTTTAGTAATAAGAAAGACAAATTGAACCTAACTACCAAAGAGCAATAAATCAAAGAGGGTGGAGAGTGGGAAATGTTAGGAAGAGGGGAAAACGACAATTACTTTTAAAACTCTATGTAGTCAGTTCTTTATTATTCTAGGGTTTTCTTGTCAATGATTTGTCTATGGCCCTCTGACCATGGTGCCACTTTATTGAGTGGGTGTGCAAGGAAAATAATATTTAAATCAATAAATTTAGCTACTTGACTGTAGTTCTAGCTTTTAAAAAAGGGTTAACGAAAAGATATATATGTGTATGTATGTGTGTGTGTTTGTGTGTGTGTGTATAAGCATACACACACACACAAACATACACACACACTTACTTCTAGGCACATTTTCCAAACTAGCTAACACAATCTTAGGACTATTATCACCATGGATATCTGACAACTGTTTGAATGAATATATTTGTAATATGTGTAGGTGTGTATATATATGCATGTGTATGTACATATATACACATATGTATGTACATATATACATGTTTTGTGTTGAAGATATTTATTGTTAGAGGATATTTAATCAATTTAATAGTTACCCATGCCAATTAAATCACAGAACTAGATGACGATGATAGTAGTAAGAGCTAGCATTTATATAGGACCTACTATGTGCCAGAATTTGTGCTAAGTGCTTTACAAAGATTATCTCATTTGATCCTCACACTAAGTCTGAAAGGTAGATGCTGTTATTATCCCCATTTTATAGTTGAGGAAACTGAGACAAATAATAAATCAGCTGTTAAAAGTTCATGGAAGCAAACAAAAGGAACCCTCTCTGTTACACTGCTTCACACTACACTGTCCAGGTATTAGAGTCTCAAATTAATTTGAGAACAGAACTAGCAAAACTATGCTCACAATGCTCATAGGTTGCTAATTTGAAATGTTATATCCATGGAGTATGTTCAGACCATATATGTAAGTCCCCTCAAATGTGCATCCTTCTCTTTGTAAAGAAACGCCTCCTTTCCTGTTCAAAAAAATAAGCTCCTTGAGGGCAAGAACTGTTTTATTTTTATATTTGTATCTAGCATTGCAACTTATACAAAATTTGATTTAATAAATGCTTATCTGGATTGGTTTCTGGAGACACAGAATTTGCCAGGAAGGGTCTTCAAAAAGTTTTGATTTGTAAGTAAGGAAGATTCTGGAATTTAAATGTATACTACTGAAATACAGACATGGACACAAGCACAAGTTTTCAGTGTTATAGTTTCCTTGAGAAACTAGAACTTGAAAAAGCTCCTCTTCTTGCACTGAATGTTTGTTGTATTGTTGAATGCCTCTGACCTATCAAATCAGTTTCAGATTCTGTTCTTCCCTCTCTATCTCTAATTTATCCTTTATATATATATATATAATATATATATGCATGGTTTTTTTGCCTTTTTTTTCCTTTTCTTTCTTTCTTTTTTTGAATCCTGGCTTAGCATATTGACTAGCAATAAATAGCAGACAATAAATAAATGCTTGTTGGCTTTCCTTGTGCTACTCAATGTTTAAGGAAAACAGAAGCTTTAAGGCATACTAGATTTTCTTTGAAAGGAGGAAAACTAAAAAAAAAAATCAACATGCCTTAATGCCAACTACATATGCATTAACTTTTCACTGAAAAGCATAAAGTCCTGTCAGAAATCTATAATCATTCATTTGTCCCAAAAACAACAACAAACTAAGGCAGGGCAACATTCAAAAGTGGGATGCTAAGACAAAACTCATTTGACTTCTTTCAAAAGTAGAGAAAGAATTTCAAGAAGGAACTACTGAGGAGGTTAATCTCTCTCTCTCTCTCTCTCTCTCACACACACACACACACACACACACACACACACACACGCTCGAGCCAGAGAGACTGGATTTTCTTTGAAAGGAGAAAAAAACGCCTTAATGCCAACACTAACTATGCATTAACGTTTCACTGAAGAGCATAACAGTAATGTCTGATATCAACGACCACTCATTATTTAAAAACAAAAAACAAAAAAAAAGAAACAGAATAAAAACTGAGGCAAGACGAGGGATGCTCTGAGTGAATTCATTTGCGAAGTCAGGAACAATCTCAAGAGTGAACTACCTGAGGAGATAAATCACTCACACACACTTTCTGTCTCACTCTTCTCTCTCTCTTCTGTGTCACACACACACACACACACACACACGGCGAGGATAAAGTCTCGCTCACGAAGCGGACAAGGGAGAGCAGCCCAGGATTTCCAGGCGGGGAGGTCACTAGTGGCTATCGCCGGAAGGGGGTCCAGCAGCGGGGCTCCCTCAGTCGCCCTCCTCAGGACGGCCAGGAAGGGCGAGGGCGGCTCGCCGACGTTCCCTTAGGACACTGGCCTGTGAGGGGCAGGTGGATCCTGGAGCCCCCTCCCCGCTTCCCTCATCCAAGTCTCCGGGGTTCTCTCTGCCTTGCGGCACCCGGGGCAAAACTCCGCACCGGCGTCGGAGAGGAGGCTGGGGCCCTCTTCCCCAGCTTCGGCGGAGGATCCGGCCGGCGAGGTGAAAGGGCGGCCCGGGCCCCTCAGCCCGGCCCCCTTCCCTATACCTGCACCTGGGAGGAAGAGGGGGAGGGGAGGGGAGGAGGCGGGGCTGGGGGGCCCCCCCCGCTCTTAGTCGGGACACCCCCCGCCCCCCTCGCCTCGCCTCACCTCTCCTGTTCCCCGCCCTGAGGAGATGCCCAAATCCCCGTAGCATCCTCGAGAATACACTTCACCTCGCTCCCCTCCCCGCACCCCGTTCCCGGACCTCCTCTCCACCCCGGGGAGCGGCCTCTACTTACCCTCAATCGCCATGATGTGCTCGCCATGGACCGCACCAACTGCGTGGTGGGGGTAAGAGGGGAAGGGGAAGAGGCGCCGGAGTTCGGGGAAGAGAAAGAGCGAAGGAGTGAGGATGGGGCACAGAACGAGCGTGAATCTCCGAGCCAAGAGGACAGGGAGAGCGAATAGGGTGGGGTGGGGGGGGGCTGGGGGCTGGGCGGAGGAGAGTAAAGAGAAAGGGGAGGTGAGAAAATGGAATCGTCCAAGGACCGCTGCCAGCACGTGACTATCCCCCCCCCCCCCCCCCCCCCGCTCCCCCTCTCCCCCCCCCACCCCCCACCCCTAGTCTGTCCAGCCCCCGCCCTGGCACGCGCCTAGATTCAAAACAGGTGTAGTAGCAGAGACCGTTACCCTCTACGGCAACCTGCCCGAGAGGGACTGGGCATGTGCACCGCGGGCCCCCCCCCAACCCCCACTCCCCTGCTGGCGCGGTCCTTCCTCTTCTGCTGCCTGGAACGATGAGTGAAGGATGAAGGAGGCAGAACGAGGACCATGGACAGCGCTCGCCAGAAGGGCAGAATCTAGGTTACTAATTCCCGGCAAAACTGGGTACTGGAGTTGGGTTGAATTAACAGTGAGTCTATTGGTTTGAAATTGTCGTGGTCGTGGAGGCGAAGGCTTTTGAGGGCAGACTGCTTCCCTCTTGCCGATGGGATGAAGATCATGCCCGATGTTCCCGACGTGCATAGCTGGTTTCTCCCTCTGTACAGTCTCCCTGTACTGGACCTGAAATCAGGAGACCAGGGTTCAAATCCCGACTCCAAAACTTATCAGCTGTATGACCCTTGGCAATGCACTTGACCCATCTGAGCCTCAGTTTTCTCATCTGTGTAATGGATCTGTGTAACCTACCTCACGGCGCTGTCCTCAGGATTAAATGAGATCGTGTCTGCAAAAGGCTCTGTAGTATACCTTAAAGTCTTCCTTTCAATTTGTGTCAGTTTAATTCACCTCAACAACTCAGCGAGTCTGTAGCGTGGATAGAGTATAAGACTTGAAGTCAGGAAGTCCTGTGTTCATATTCAGCCTCAAACACCTACTAGCTGTGTGACCCTGTCTAAGTCACTTAATCTTTCTCTGTCTCAGTCTCCTCAACTGTAAAATTTGAAAAATAATAGTAATCTACCTCTCAGGGTTGTTGTTACAATCAAATGAGATATTTGCAAAGTGCTTTGGAAACTTCAATAAACTAATGCAAGCCGTTATTATACTAAACATTTGCTAAGCCAAGTTTCATGCTAAAGACAAATAAAAGTGAATTTGGACCCTGTTCTCAGGAAGCTTAGATTGAGGCCTTATTCTCAAACAAAGCAACACCCTGCTCTCAAGAAGCTTAAAATCTACTTACAAGAAGGGAATCATTACTTTACAGATACAGAAGAGATTTATGTACATGATCTGAACCAGCTCCATGGCTGAAACAGACTATTTTCTGAATTACCAAACCTATAAGCATTGTGAACATATTCCTGTCATTCTTGTTCTCATTCTCCATAGGTTTAAAGAAAGACAAGCAGATGTATCCCAAAGAGATCATAAAAATAGGAAAATGAACCAAATGTACAAAAAATATTTATAGCAGCTCTATATGTGGTAGCAAAGAATTGGAAATTGAGGGGATGCCCATCAATTGGGGAATGGCTGAACAAGTTGCAGTATATGAATGTAATGGAATACTACCGGGCTATAAGAGATGATGAGCAAGTGGACTTCAGAAAAACCTGGAAAGACTTGTATGGACTGATGCTGAGTGAAGTGAGCAGAACCAGCAGACCGTTGTACACAGCAAGATGACTAACTTTGCTAGACTTAGCTGTTCTCAGCAATGCAAGGATCTAAGACATTTCATGATAGGAAATACTATCCACATCCAGAGAAAGAACTGTGGCATTTGAATGCAGATCAAAGCATACTATTTGCTCTTTTTTCTTCTGTTTTGTTTTGTTTCTTCTTTCTTGTGGTTCTTCCTATTGGTTCTCATTCTTCTTTACCACATGACTAATGTGAAAATGTGCTTAATAGGAATGTATATGTAGAGCCTATATCAGATTGCATGCCACCTTGGGGAGGGAGGTGGGAAGAGAAGAGGAAAAATTTAAAACTCAAAAGCTTATGGAAGTGATTGTTGAAAACTAAAAATAAATGAATTAATTAAAAAAAGAAAGATAAGCAGAAATAAGACCAAGAAGTTTGTTTTTGTTGCAGGGAGAAATGCTGAACACTGACATACCTTCCCTACCCATTGAAAAATTACTTTTTTGAAAATAGAAAGGAGCTAAAAAATTAAAATAGTTAATATATAATGTATTATATATATTATAATAATTATATTATATATTGTAATATAATATATAATATAATAGTTAATCCCAAAATAGGATTAACTACCTGGGAGCTGAGTAGGGAAGGAGAGACAGTTCCCTCTCTCAGAAGTCTTCAAGCAAAAACTAAAGGACCATTTGTCAGGCATGTTATAGAGGGATTATCTATTCAGGTATGGGTTAGACTAGATGATCTCTAAATTCCCTTCCAGCTGTTAAGAATTTGTGGTTCTTTAAGATGGAAACAATCTTTTTTTTTGCTTGTGCCATGAATCCCTAGTTGGATGGCAAATTTTCTGATCACAGGGATTAGGTGTCTTCTATTTCTTTTGTATCACTCAGTAGTACAAAGTGTAGGCTTTGAACATAATCTATGATCAAGTAATTGGATTTCTTCTGATAAAAATTGAGGAATCTGTGGCTACATGACCATCTTTTCTTACTTCATACTTTCCCCATCATGCCCATGGAGTTCAGGTTAGTACACTTCAGTTTATCTTCACAGACTCACAGAATGTTAAGAGTTGGAAGGTACCTTATGCTTCAATACTGCAATATATTCATGATTTCATTAATATCAGCACAACATCATGACTTATACACACTTTTTTAGTCTAATGAAATTCTTTTTCTGCATTAACTCATAAATCCTTCAAAGAATGTCTACACAATTCATGAGTATCTTTCCTCTAGGTCTTTTAACATTTTGTGAGAACAGTGCAGCACTCAAGCTGTTCATCCTTTGATTTTGCTGCATGACTAGCACATCTCTTTTTGCAATCACATATTTCCTGAATGATACCTTTTATTCCATTTCTGTGTGGATGTCCTCCTTCTTTATTTCCTGCAGTATTACACTCACTATGTATCTTTCCACTGCCCTTTGAGTCACCCATAGTTTTGATTCTTCTTAATTGTGATAATTACTGATTCATAGCCTCTTGGGACCACTGGGAGAATATATGAGTTAAAAGGCTGGATATTTTTCTGTTGAGCTGCAACTTGAGAGTAAAGATAAAACTGAAATTTTTCAAATGCAATCCATACCTCTCTTCTTTCTATTTAATTATAGTCCGTTGCCCACCTGCAATGTCTACCCAAGAAACACACACACACACACACACACACACACACACACACGAGCTCAAGCACAACCATGCACACACTTCTAATCTACACAATAGGAATTCTTTATCCATTCATTTTTTTCTTTTCTGTATTGTAATCCTAATCTCTCCTGAGTATCCATGGATCTCGGTGACAGAGAGCCTCAGAAATGTTAGGGCTTGATAAAGTCCCTTGGGAAAGGGACTTTAGAAACCATTAAATAAAAATCCTTTTTCTTACAGATGAGAAAACTGAGGTTCAGAAAGTTTAAGGGACTCACCCAAAGTCACAAAGTTGGTCATAAGAAGAGCTAGCAGTAGAATACAAGTTTCCTTACACCTAGTCATTTATTTAAATGACCATCCCTCTATATCAAGTTGACTCTGGTCATCCCTACTCTACAGCAAAACTTCTGTTCTACTCCCAACATATGCACACATATTATGTGCATGCACACATGTATATGCACACACATATACATACACACCCTCCAATTTCCTTCACCTAGAGAATCCAAACTCAACTTCTATCTACTTTCTCACCTTCTCCTTTTCTCCCTATCCCCTCCCAAAGACAGTGAAAAGTGAGGACCACAGACAAAAAGGCAAAGACCAAAATTTTATCAGTTGGCCAGTGGATTTAAGTAAAATCTACTCAGTTGATATAATTTTCCCCAGGGTGCTTTCCATTTTTTTGGTCCTCTATTTCCACTTTTAATCATCATCTTCACCTTTTTAAAAGCCAATGAGTATCTTTGCTTTAAAGAGCTAAACACAAGATTTAAATCACAGTAGCCCTTTTTGTAAAGAGGAAGATGACAAAATACCAGGAAAATCACATTATAATCACATTATAATCAATTATAGCTGACATTTGTGTAATTTATAAAATGTCTTACCTCATTTGATCCTCATAATCCTGTGAAGGTAAATATTGTTGAAAATACTCAAAAAGATCTGTGATCTTATTGCTGTTGCTGATTGTTTTATATAAGAGCTACACTGGAGTACTTATCCTGTATAGCTCTTATATAAAATAATGGTGGAAGAATGTTGTTAGATAAGCTTCTGTTTCAGGGGGAAGCATGGGGATCAGAGCTTTCTAATATTCCAAAGGCAAGTCAATCAATTCTCCCTCTATTGATTTTTTTATTTTTTCTAAACTTATTTAGCGAATAACAAATAAAATTTGAATTTCCTATATATTATTGAACAGGAGAGGATTCTCCATGACACTGCAGATATTTATTATGTAGAGCTTACTTTTCTTTCACATATATACTAAATTCAACATGTAACTTTCAAAAATGTCCTGCTTGTCAGTAATTCCTTTCTGTCTTCCTTTTGTTCTCTTTTGGGAGGAGGAGACTGCATTTATCTCCCGTCTCTCTATCATACCTTTGAAAAAAAAGAAAAAAAAAACCTTGAAACAATACCTAAAGTCAAGAAAAAACAAATTTACACATTAGCTATATCTAAAAAGTAATTCTCACTTCCTATCTTGAATCCATCATTTCTCTGTCAGGAGGTAACATACTTTATCATTAGTTACCTAGAATCATATTTGATAATTTATCAAAGTTCTTCAATCTTTCAGTTATTTTTCTTTACAATGTTGTTGTCATATAAATTGTTCTCTTGGTTCTGTTCACTTTGCTGTGCCTCAGTTTATATAAGATATCCAAGGTTAAAACAAAACTATCTTTTGTATTGCTTCTTACAGTATAATAGTATTCTGCTATATTTGTATATCATAATTATTCAACCATGTCCCTAATTTATAGGCAGTCCTTAGTCTCCTGATCAAAGGACTGATGTATACATACATATATACATATAATTGCATATTTTCATTTTTCTCTTTCTTTTATCTCTTTGGACCTAGTAATAGTGTCACTGATCAAAGGGTATGCACAATTTAATGACTTTGGGGACATAGTTACAAATTGCTTTCCAGAATAGCTGGACTAGTTCACAGTTCCCTCAAAAGGGCATTATTGCCCAGCCTGTGTTTCTTCAAACTGAGGTTTGAACTTGAAACCAGCAGTCTGAACTTGAAACCACCACTTATGATTTGGGGAGAGTTTGCAACAATCCAATTCTGAAGATTTCTTAAAGTTTCAAATGAGTTAAAAATTAATCATTTTTTCACCAATATACAGGCTACTGTGCTAACATAATAAAGTCAGTTACTTGAATAACAAAACTGGAACTGAAAGTCTCCAGAGTTTGTGATCACTTAGGAAACTTTATAATAATCAATAATCGGATAACATAAGCAATGTTCTGTCCTTGCCCCTTTCCTCTCTGAGCAGAAAATATGCATCATTAGCTCTTTTCCAGGACTATTCCTGGAATTATTTAGTTTTCTTAGTGGTATTTTCATTTGCATTGTTGGAGTCACGTACTTTGTTCTTCTGGGACCACTTCCATAACTCTAAGTTCGTACAAACCTTCCCATGTTTTTTCTGAATTCCATCTAGTCATCATTTCTCACACCTCCAAATTTTATCCAAAGTACCAAACTTCCAAAAAGAAAAGGCTTGGAACAATTGGTATTGGGAATCTAATGGGGAATCAACAGGAGATAAAGGATTTCTGGGCCATAGGAAAGAAACTGCTGATATCATGTAATACATGAAAATATACCGGACAAAATTAAAGGAGTTTGATGACTTTCTTCAGGTTTGATGGGTAGGTAACCTGAGAGCTAAAGGAGAGGGAAATTGATAAAGCAGTGGTATCAAACTCAAATAGAAAAGGGGACCACTAAATGGTAAATAGAGATCTCTGTAGGTTATATGTTGACTTAGAAAACCACACATTAACATTATCTACGTTCTACTGTGCTTTTTATTTATTTTGTTAAATATTTCCCAATTATATAAATATATAGATGAGGCAACTGAGGTTAAGTGACTTGTCCAGAGTCACATAGCTAGTGAGTGTTACATATCTGAGGCCAGATTTGAACTCAGGTCCTCCTGATTCCATGGCTGGTGCTCTATCCACTGCACCACCTAGCTGCTGCTTCCCAATTATATTTTGATCTGGTTCAGGAAGCACTAGGCAGGCTACTGCCTGCTGGCAGTGTGTTTGACACATTTGGTGTAGGATATCCAGGTTTAGGAATTAGCAAGTCTCTAAGGCCAATGGGGAAAAGTATTCTGGGGTGGTGGTAAGTACATCACTGAAACAGCTGACAAACTCAGCTTACCTACACAACTACCAACTTAATCTTCGTGATACATATCTTTGAGCCTATCATTCCACTGTTAAAAATCCTCCCAAGGTTCTTTATTGCCAACCCTAAAAAGACCAAGCTCCTCAGCCTTCTCATTAAGGCACTCTATATAATTTGGCTCCAACCTATTTTTGCAGTTTTATTTCATATTGCTTATGTATGTACTATACTCGAGCCAAACTGCTCTACCCACTATTCCTTAAAATAGGGCCTCTGATTTTCCACCTCTATGCCTTTGTTCATGCTATTTTCTACATTCAAAATTCTTTCTGCTTCACCCCATCTCTATTAACTATTGAAATTCTAAAAAAAAAAATTCTATCCAACCTTCAAAGCCCAATTCAAACACCACTTCTTCCATGAAACTTTCCCTAAATGTCCTCAATTAGAAGTACTTTATTGGTCAAAATATAGACCATGTCCCTAAAATGAAATATTTTTTGAAAGGAAGAAAATACATAGGTATATATTTAGAAATAACACCTATTATAAGCTTTATCATGGCTTTATACAATTAGATTCTAGTCTATGTTCTACTTTGTTTTAGAGACTGTATTTTCTCTCTTCTACTATATTGTAAGCTCCTTGCAGGCAAAGAATACTGGTTTCTAAATGCAAATCAAAATAACTCTGAGGTACCACATCACACCTACCATATTGGCCAACATGACAAAACAGGAGAATGATAAATGTTGGAGAAGATGTGGGAAAATTGGAACACTAATGCATTGTTGGTGGAGTTGTGAAATGATCCAACCATTTCGGAGAGCAATTTGGAACTATGCCCAAAGGGCTATAAAAATGTGCATGACCCGGCAATAGCACTTCTAGGGCTATATCCCAGAGAGATCATACAAATGGGAAAAAGGACCCACATGTACAAAAATATTCATAGCAGCTCTTTTTGTGGTGGCAAGGAATTAGAAATTGAGAGGATGCCCATCAATTGGGGAATGGCTGAGCAAGTTGTGGTATATGAATGTAATGGTAATATGAATGTATTGTGATGTAAGAAATGATGGACAGGCTGACTTCAGAAAAACCTGGAAAGACTCGTATAGTCTGATACTGAGTGAAGTGAGCAGAAACAAGAGAACATTGTACACAAATAACAGCCACGTTGTGTGATGACTAATATTGCTAAACTTAACCCTTCCCAGCAATACAAAGATCTAAGATATCTCCAAAGGCCTCGTGATGGAAAATGCTATCCACATTCAAAGAAAGAACTAGGGAGTTTGAATGCAGATCGAAGCATACCATTTGCTATTTTTTTCTTCTGTTGTGTTTTGTTTCCTCTTTCTGGTGGTTCCTCCTATTGGCTCTAATTCTTACTTACAACATGACTAATGTGAAAATATGTTTAATAGGAATATATATGTATAGCCTATATCAGATTGTGTGTCATCCTGGGGAGGGAGGTGGAGAGGGAGGGTGAGAAAAATTTGAAGCTGAGAAGCTTATGGAAGTGATCATTGATAATTCAAAATGAATTAATTTTTTAAAAAAAGTGATTTCACCAAAAAAAGAATTCAAAAACAAAAAGAATACTGGTTTTTTTCATCTTTGTGTCCCCAGAGTTTAGCACAATGCTTTGCACAAAGTGGCTACTTAATAAATATTTATTGAATAAATGTCATATTACTGAGTTTAAAACTTTAGTCCCTCAGACACTTCTGACATCATGATTATAAGTTGTTTTTTCTATCATTTAGAAGGTGGTGAATTATCAATGGATTTTAAATCAATGAATAAAATAGGGAACCTAGAGCCTTAAACTTTATTGTCATGTGTCTACTTGGAGTGGGTGATGCGAGACCAGAGAAGCACCAAGTTGTGAATCATTAACATCTCATTTGTAGATGGTGTCACTTTACTCATGAATCATAACGCCACAGTGTAAATACTGGATCATTCTGTTAGCTTCCTCTTTTTCTAACCATAGTGGAGTTAGGTAGTAAACACATTTAAATCACATTTCCTTATTAGTTTGTGGATCTTGACTAGGAAACAGGTACACTTTCCCTTATCAATCAACCAATAATCTTCGACCCACTCTTTCTGCTCAAAATCAGTTTGATGATGATGGCAGCTGATTTGCATGTGTAGGTTGACTCCTCTTTAAAGTAAATCTAAATAATGATTGTAATTAACTTCTTTAACCTGTAACTGTTGCCTGTCACTTTTTCCATAAACGCATACATTCCACATGCTGCTCCATTTCTTCTCTTCCAGTCAGTGTTTTGGAGGAAGGATTAAAAATAACAGTTTACAGTGTTATCTATACTTTCACTTCATCTATCAGTCTTGTTCATTCTTAATGGTAATCATTGTAAAGTCTTATATTTCAGTTTAAAAATTCAACTTCACAACTTTAACATGTGGGTGACATGTTGAATTCTCCTCCTAGACTTTTCCACAATGACTCAGCATGGCACAGCAGATAGCACACCAAGCCTGGAGTCAGGAAGACCTAAGTTCAAATTTGGCTTCTGACTCTGGGCAAGTCTCTTCACCTCTGTTGCCTCAGTTTCCTCAACTGTAAAATAGGGATGATAATGGTGCCTACTTCTCAGAGTTGTTATGAGGATCAAATGGGACAATATTTGTAAAGCACTTAGCATGGTGTCTGGCACATAATAAGCACAATATAAATATTAACTACTACTACTACTACTATTATTATTATTACTATTATCCTAGAATATCCACCACCATGCTGACCTTCTTTTCTCTGGATCACTTCCCTGCCCTCCTTCACCTCCCTTTTGGAACTGCCTTTCTTTTTGCTTATATTTTCATTCTCAACACTCAGCACAGTGCCTGGAATGTAGTAAGCATTTAATAAATATTTGCTGCTTATCTGCATAGCTAAAAAGAAATTTATCTGAAAAAGATATAAATGGGGGTTTTGGTGGTCTGAAAGCTCAAAATAAGTTAATACTGTAATATGGCAACTAAAAAGGCTAAGAAAATCATACTTCATTGAGAGGTATAGCATCCAGGAATAAAGAGGTACTCACTGTACATTGCCCTAGTCAGACCTCATCTGTCTTATTGTACTCAGTTCTGAACAACACATTTTAAGAAGAATGTTGATAAGATGGAGAGTTTCTAGAGAAGGGGTCCTTAATTTTTTTGTATCATGGATGCTTTTGGCAGTCTGGTAAAGCCTGTGGACCTCTTTCCAGAATAATGGTTTTTTTTTATTTTTTTTTAATAATTAAAGGCTATGATAAATTTCAGTTTAGAGGTGAGTGAAAATCTTTTTAATCTTTTTTTCTCATGCAAGTTCATGGACCCTCTGAAATCTCTCCAAGGATCCTTGTAATTTCTGTAGACCCCAGGTTTATAACTCTTGGTCTAGAGATCAAGAATGGTAAAGAACTCTAGTTCATGCTAGATAAGAAGTGGTTAGATAGACACCTAAGCATTAATTAAGCACTTACTATTTGCCAGGCACTGTGCTGAGTGCTAGGAATACAAAAACTAGAAAACAGGCAGTCTATACTCTTAAGGAGCTTCCATTCTAATAGGAGAAGAATAAATATAAAGGATAGCTGGAAGGGGAGGGAGAGAGTGAAAGAATCTCATGTAGGGACCAGACAGCAGGTATGCAGATGGAGCAGGCCAGGAAGTGAGTCCAAAATGGAGAATGAGTAGTGAATTCAGTTGGGTTTTTTAAAAATTACTATTATTAAAGGAATGAAGGTGCTTATCCTAGAGAAGAAAAGACTGTGAGTAGGAAGTAGAAAAAGGGAAAGTTTTCTTCCAGTATTTGAAGGGTTACTATGAGGAAGAGAGATTAAACTTGTTCTATTGGACCCAAGAGGGCAAAACTAGAAGCAATGTTTTGGCTTGATGTAAAGATAATTTTCCTTTCAATCAGAGCTATCCAAAAGTGATCCCACTTTTGGTAATGTTTTAGAAGGTAGTAGGTTCCCCCTTTAGAGGCCTTCAAGCAATGACTGAATGACCACTTGCTGGTTAAGAGACAGTGAGGATTCTTTTTTCAGGTATGGGCTGGACTAAATGGTCCCTAGGGTCCTTTCCAGTTCTGAAGATTTTTGATTCTTTGATTCCAGACAATTAGTCTAGAAACACCTTTCTGTATCATTCACCTAGAGCTATAGACCAGGCAGGGAGGTAGATAGACTGGGACTGTTATAGAAGACAAGTAGTCATTTAACAGGCGGGAAAGTTTTTACTTTTCCGGAGATGAGAAACGGAATATTCATGGCTTGACTTGCCTGGAGCCTCTGCCTGGTGTACAGACATAATAGGAATTTGTTGAGCCTGTTTTGCAGAGGTAGTCAGAGATTGAAGTAAGGTAGATGACAGAAACAGAAATAGTTCCCTTTCTGCTTCTTTTCCCAACTACCACCACCCAATCCTACCACATGGGGAGGTACATTGTTAAGGAAAATTGGGTATGGGGTACTCCAGAATGGTTTTTATCCACTCCAAAATAATGAAATTCAGATAGGGCTTTACTCTTTCTGTCCTACCCAAAATTTTAAAGGTAGAATAAATTCTGAATTGAGGAGGAAAAAAAATATGAGCACATACGTATTAATTTGTCATCCTTTTTCCTACCTACACTTTTCCTCTATCACCACCTCTTCTGTAACACCAGGTCTTGACTTCAGAGCATAACCTGGACGTGCCAGCACACACAGCCCTCATTCTATGCATTGCCTTTTTTTTAATTGATTTTTTTCTCCAATTACATGTAAAAACCATTTTTAACATTCAGGTTTTTTTTAAGTTTTGAGTTCCAAATTCTATTCCTCCCTCCCTCTTGTCCTTCTTCCCTGAGACAGTAAGCAATCTGATATAAGTTATACATGTGCAATCATGTAAAACAGTTCCATATTAGTCGTTTTGTGGGAGAAAATTTGAACTAAAAAAAGAAAGAAAGAGTGAAAAATAGTATGCTTTGGTCTGTATTCAGATGCCATCAATTCTTTCTCTGGAGGTGGAAAGCATTTTTCATCATGAGTCCTTTAGAATTGTCTTGGATCTTTGTATTGTTGAGAATAGCTAAGTCATTCACAGTTGGTCATTGTATAATATTGCTGTTACTGTGTGAAATGTTCTGGTTCTGCTCACTGTGCATCAGTTCATATAAGTCTTTCAAGGTTCTTCTGAAATCATCCTACTTGTCATTTCTTATAGCACAATAGTATTCCATCACAATCGCATACCACAACTAGTTCAGCTATTCCTCAATTGATGGGCATCCCATCAATTTCCAATTCTTAGCCACCATAAAAAGCCATCAATATTTTTGTACAAATAGATTTTTTCCCCTTTTTTGTCTATGCACGCCTCTCATAGAGTCATGTAGGTTTTCATAGAGGTAGGCCAGGTACTCTTAGTTTCATACTTTTTCATTCAGTAAATGTGACATACTTTTGTATACTTTCCTTCATGTTGTTCCAATGAGTTCATCTTTCTCAATTAACTAGTTAAAAAAGTAGTTCACTGCAGTTTATTCAGAGAACTGTGTATAGGATGATCCTGGTCTGTCTGAGTAGAGGAGTGAGCACAAGCTACCAAACACATAGAATATCAACAAGCGTATCTAGTATACCACAACCATATTAACTGAAAGTTCTTTCACAAATGAGAACTAGGGTTTTTTTTTGGTTCTATGGAGGTGTGCTAATTTGACTATATTTTTTTAAAAAATCCTTTACTCACAGCTGGATTCTTCCCTGATAACAATAAGTGATATTTATATAGTTCCTTTCATTTGAAGATCAAAAAGTTCTCTATGAACCTTTCAAACTACACAAAAAGGTCACCCACCACTAAATGCAGTCACCTATAGTGCAGAAGGCAGTTATCAAATTACAGGCAGCCCACAATAACACATGTATACAGAAAGAGAATTGTAGAGTACTCTGCATTTAAGAAGGCTTTGATAAACTGGAAGGCTTCCACAGAATAAGGACTGAGAGAAGGCTATTAAATATGGTGATTTGGTAACCCTTGAGACAGTTATTTCAAAAGAGTCATGGGAACAGACTGCAAATAGAAAAGAATTGAAAAGCGATTTTGAAGTCAGAAAGTAGAAGCATTGGGTGAAGATAACTTTTTGAACTGGAAGGAATCTGATGAAGGTGGTATATTAGAAAGGATGGGCTGGAAAAGTTGACAAAATGACAGACAGGAGGCAAGGAGACCATAAGGAGGCTGTTGCAATAGTCTAGTAAGATGATGAGCCCCTAAACTAAACTAAACTAGGGTAAGGACAATGGAATGAAAAGGTAAGTTTGCTTAGGGGCTGTACTTCAAAGGAAGAATTTTATCAAGACTGTATGACATACACAGGAGATAAAAGAGAAGTAAAAGTGAAAAATGACTCTGAGGTTTCAAATTATTTAACTGGGATAATGGTAATACCATTGATGAAAAAGAGAAAAATAGGGAGTAAGGAGAAACATAGGTGAGAAATATGAGTTTGATTTTTGACTTGCTATGTTTGAAGTGATTTCAGGGCAAACAAAAGGAGAGAGATAGATGAATAGAGAATGTCATTTCATTGGTCACTGGCCAAAAACCTTACATTTTGATTTATAATAATTATAAATGGTCTGAAAATATTTAATTCTTAGGACCCTTTGCACATTTGTTCTCTTTCTACTTTACCACAGTAGATGGTTCAGTGGATAGAATACTAGGCCTCAAGTCAGGAAGACTCATCTTTCTGAGTTCAAATCTGGTCTCAGACACTTACTTGCTCCATGATGCTGGGCAAGTCATTTGACCCTGTTTGCCTCAGTTTCCTTATCTGGAAAATGAGCTAGAGGAGGAAATGGCAAACCATTCCGGTATCTTTGCCAAGAAAACCCCAAATTGAGTCATTAAGAGTCAGATATGTCTTTAAAAAAGACTTATGACAATTAGATAGTGAGCTTTTTGAGGATAGGAACTGTTTTTGCTTTTCTTTGTATTCTCAGTGCCACTACCTGGCACATCATAGTTGCTTAAATAAATAATTATTGATTTCACTTAACTATCATGGTGAAAATTGAAGGGGGTTGTACAAGACAGAAGGATATTTTTTTCTTCATTTCATGGGTTGCCAAAAGAACTAATCAACTAGTGGCCAGTCTACTGGTGCTGATCCTCCCTGGACTTGGCAAGGTCGGTCAGTCTGTGGTTGGGATCATACTCAGATAAAAAAATACATTCATTTTATGAAAAAAAGTTATATTTCAATAAGACTATGTCTTCCAAAAAAGAAGCTAAGCCCAGGTTAATATGTTCTAAATAACAAAATTTTCAAACCTCAAAATAGCTGAGTGTCAAGAAGCAGACAATGCCATGCCAATATGGCACCTGCCGTTGTTGTAAATAAGCTAGAAAAATTATAGATTGAATTCACCTTTTAATTCTTATTTTGAAAGCTCTCAACAACAGAGTTGTCATTTCATGACAGTCACATTTTTATATTACATTATTTTTTTTAATTTTTATTTTTTAAATTTTTTTTTGCTTTTTGGTGAGGCAATTGGGGTTAAGTGACTTGCCCAGGATCACCCAGCTAGTAAGTGTCTGAGGCTGGATTTGAACTCAGGCCTTCCTGACTCCAAGGCTGGAGTTCTGTCCACTGTGCCACCTAGCTGCCCCCTTTACACTACATTATAAAAACAAGTTCTATTGGCATTAAGGAAAATTGGACTTATTGACACAACAGTAATCCATTGATAATTAATGTTGATAAGATTTTCTGGGATCAATCTCTCTCGATCTCTCTCTTCTTTTCCTCCCTCTATCCCTCTCTTTCTCTCTCTCCCAGAGAACTGATTAGTTCAGCAAGTGATGAGGTAACTGTGATAATCATGATTTTATGCCATACCCTAGTTGATCTGGATTCTCAATTTACATTCTTTAAAAAGAATTTTTGGGAGCAAAACTCTGAACCTTGCCAGGAGAAGTTAAATCTGGTGGCCATCCAAATTATTAAATTGAGCAAAACTTTTCACACTGAAGTATTGAAAAACTAAGTCTTTCATTCAAAGACCTGCATTATTGTATATATATTTTTTCTTGGTCCCAGAAATAAAATCAGAAAAACAAAAACAAAAAAAAATTGTGACATACCTAGATAAGGCTGTACAGAGGAATTGCCAAATTTTAAAATATAATGAGGGTTGTATTAATAGTAGGCTATATCTGGAGCTGGTATGCCTGGAAAGTTATTGCAAAAGTCTAGTGCCAAGACACAATAAAATTGGTAACAACCAAAACATTTTTTCTCTCAAGTAATTCCCTAGAATTCTGTAACATTTTGTGCTAACATCTCAATATAAAAAAATTTATTTCAGAATTCCCCTCATCCCCCATAACTAATCAGTTCCCCACTTTTGTCAATTCTATTTCTGCAACATTTCTTGCACCTATTCCCTACTGTCCATTCATACAACCACCATCAAGCCTCATCCGAACTACTAAAATAGCCTAATTGGTCTCCCTGCTGCCAGTTTTTCATTTCTCCAGTCTACATTACACATAGCTGCAAAATTAATCATCTCAAGCAGAGGATTTACCATGTCACTCACATTTTCAAGTAGCCTCTATTGCCTCTAGACAATACTATTCCCCTCCTTGAACTCTTTGCTCTTGGCAAACTAGACTACCAGCTATTCCCCAAACTCTACACTCCATCTCTCACCTCAACATATGTGTACAAGTCATCCCCATGCCTAGATTTATTTTGTTTCCATGTCTTAAAATTTAAGTATTCATTCGAGGTTCAAGCTAGGTGCAAACTCCTTGTGACATCTTCCTTGATTGCCCCAGTCCTCCAGTTTATTAGTGCTCTGTCTCTCCTTTGTATGTATGTATTGTATCCCCTCCCAGTAGAAAAACCTTTCATTGTTGTCTTTATTATCTCCACCATCTAGCATAGTTCCTTGAATATTATGCGTACTTTATAGAGTTTTTTTTTAATTCCATTGAGTTTAATCTGGGTTGTAGTCCTGGCTTTCCCTACATGCTATCTTTGTGACAAAAGTTATATCACTTAAATTTTCTGGGTCTCACCTCAATAAAACCTGCACAGGCTTGTTGATAATGAATACCAAAGTTCTCTGTGAATTGTGAACATAATATAATATATTATTTTGACAGCACAATTTAGAGATGGAAGGGACCTCAGTGAACATTTTGTTCAGCACACAAGATAATTAGTAGCCGACCTGGGATTTGAAACCAAGTTGTCTCACTCCAAAACCAATACTCTAGCATCATATACTTCAGCTATCTCCCTCAGTATTTCCACGTGTAATTATTCTAGATGTGAAAAGTAGTTCTCTTCTATAAATAACATTAGTTGCCATAGAATAGCATAAGCTGAAAACATTTAGGGGCAATGAATGTTTAAAGCATCCTTGCAAATGATTACCATAAGATGTGTGAATAGGGGCATCTATTTTCATGAGAAGAAAAATGAAAATTATTATTGCCTGAGTACACAAAGAGAGCCTGCAAATGGTTATTCAGAATGATAACTTCACTAAGATTCTCTTACCATTTATTAAATCAGGAAAAATAATAAGCTTCTAGCTGGTTGTGATCAAAAGCTCTGAATCTCCAAGTTCATAAAATAATTCAAATTGAACTGGACTGAAGCTTAGATTTGGATACATGAAAATGAGCTTTATTCATTCAATAAATCAATTAAAAGATTAAGTACTTACTATGTACAAGGAATTAATAAACACTAGAGACACAAAGAAAAGGTAAAAACAGTGCCTGCCCTCAAGGAGCTGACATTCTAATGAGGGAGACAGCATATGTGCATGAAAGGATACAAATAAGCTATACACATGAATACGTAATATTTTGGTGGAGGGGATGCCTCGGCATCTGAGGGGACCAGGAAAGGCTTCAGGAAGGAAGTGGCCCTAGAGCTGAAACTTGAGGGAAACCAGGGATTCTAAGAGGTCTGGATGAAGAGGGAGTGCATCCGAGGCATGGAGTAAGGGGAGTCAATGTAAACACACAGGAAATTTGTGTCTGTAGAACAATAAATAGTCCAGTATTTACAGAGTTTATGGAGTAATGTGTAAAAAATACTGAAAGGTAGGAAGGGGATAGGTTGTGGAGAGCCTTAAATGCCACACAGAGGAAGTTATATTTCAGCCTAGTGGCAATAAGAAACCAATGGAATTTGTTGAGTATAGGTGTGAAGTGATCAAACTGTGCTTTTGAAAACTCACTTTGGTTACTGAGTGGTGATTAAAGTATGGAGAGACTCGAGGTTAGTAGACCAAAAAGGAGATTAAGGAAGTAGCCCAGGCAAGAGGTGATGAAGGCCTGATCTAGCATGGTGGCTGTGTTAGTAGAGAGGAGCAGGAATATGCAAGAAATGTCACGGAGATAAAAATAACAAGATTTGGGAATTGGTTAGATGTGTGAGGTGAATGAGAATGAGAAGTTGAAGACAACACCAAGGTTGCAAACCTTGGTGACTGTAAAAATGATGTTGTCATTGATAATAGGGAAGTCTGGAAGGGGGGAAGATTTGGGAAGAGAGAGATGAGTTCCTTTTAGACATATTGAGTTTGAAATATCTCTGGGATATCCAGTTTGAGATATCCAATAGGTGACTGATAAGGCAGGACTGGAGCTCAGAGAAATTAGGATTGGGTATGTAGTTAATGACCTGGATACCTGAAGAGAAAGAAGATTCTTGTCCTCCCAAGAATAAATTAACTAATTAATCAATAAGAATTAAATGGTGACTATATGCCAGACACTGTCCTTGGTGCTGAATATAAAGTACAAAGAATGAAATCATCCCTATTGACAATAATCTTACATTCCCATGGAGAAGACACAGAAAATGTATATATAGCAAGGATACAAAGCTAATAAGTATAAAGTGGTCAAATGCAAAGTAGATTAGGATGAAGTATACTAGCAGTTGAAGAGATCAAGAAAGGCTTCACGCAAAAGATGGTGCATGAGCTGCACCTTAAAGAAAAAAAGGTGCTCTATGAGGTCAAATAAGAGCAGAGGGCAATCCTCTTGGATATGGAGATATAGAGAACAGCCACTGCAAAGGCATGGAGAGTGAGAGATGGAGTGATAGGTGTGGAGAACAGTGAAAAGGTAATTTAGCTATATTACTGAATGCAGGAGGGTGAATGACATTTAATAAGCCTAAAAATTTGGGGCTATATTGTGTAGGACTTTAAAAACTCAACAGAGAAGTTTCTATTTTATCCTAAAGGCAACAGGAAACCACTGGAGTTGGTTGAATAGAGGAATAACATGGTCAGTTATGGAATTAAGGAAAATTACTTTCTAACAATTGAAGTGGTGATAGATAGCAGGGAGACAAATTAGGTGGTTTATGCAATCCAGACAAGAGTTTCTGAAAGTCTGAACAATGGTGGTAACTGTGCAAGAGAAGAGATGGGGTTGGATGGAGGGATGGGAAGGCAGAAGTGACAAGATCTGGCAACTGTTTGGACTCATGGGGTGAGGAAGAGTGAGGGGCTCAGGAGAATGCTGAAAACTACAGTGGATTCTATAGAAATTGGGATATTTGGAAGAGGAGGTTTGGGGAAAAGATAGTGTATTTCATTTTAAACATTCTGAATTTAAGATGTCACTGAGATCCAGTTTGGAACGTACAATAGACACTTGATGATTTAGGATTGAAATTTAGGGAAGAGACTTAGGCTAGATTTATAGATCTGGAAGTTATCTGCATGGAGATGTTAATTAAACCCATCAAGGCTGATTAATTTACCAAAGTAGAGTATAAAAGGAGAAGAGAAGGCCAATGACAGAACCATGGTGAATACCCACAGTTAGGGGGCATGATATGAATGACAAGCCCCCCAAAGGAGACAGAGCAGCACCCAGACAAGATAGGGGGAGAATCAAGAGAGAGTAGTATTACAAAAACCCAGCAAGGAGAGGTTAACCAGGAGGAGAGGGTGGTCAGCAGTGCCCTTATTTTGAGGAAGAAACTAAAACCTAAAGAAATGCAATGATTTGCCCAAGGTCGCACTGAGATTTACTGGCAAAGAGACCTTCCCCTCTTTACCATTTCCTTCTGAACTTCAAAACTTAATGTTAAATGTTTGTGTGTGTGTGTGTGTATGTGTGTGTGTGTGTGTGTGTGTATAAAATTGGGAGACAGAATGGTTGAATTAAGCAACTGTCAGTGTAGAATGCCAGATAAGTAGAAAATGGGTTTCCTGTTGCTAAAGGCATTTGCGATTACCTGAACAATATTGATGTTTTATGTTCATGTACTATAACCAGATCTTCTCTTGACAAATTTAAAAATATGCCTTTTTAAAAGGCATACTTATTTTTAATTTTCCTAAGATTAACGCTTGTGGGAAAAACAGAGTGAATTAATGCCAACTACTGCCTCTTCTTTATATTCTCTTGCTTCCTTTTATAGCCAGCTTCTAAGAATTATTCATATGAGTAGAGGAACTATAAGAGAAAATGCAATAAAAATAATTACCAGAAAACTATAGTGTAGTGTAGTTCCAAGAGATTTTTAATTTCTACTTTCCAGAATGTTCCCAGTTAGGCTCAAGAACAGGAATAAGACATCTGAAAGATTCTTTGTCACAAACCTTGGTCCCCAGAATCTCCACTTTGTCCCAGAATTTCACAGTCCTGATTATGGTAACAATAAAGATGAATAAAGTGCAAATAGGGTCCAATTTGCACTTACTCTAATCAGAAATAACCTCCTACAACTGAATCTGCTGGTTCTCTTTTTCCTTGTGCCTACTATTGGGAGCTCTGAACTATGCCAGTTACCTATGGGCAGATGCTAATCACCAGGCACTTAGGTGGTGAAGTAGATAGAGTGCTAGGCTTGGAGCCATGAACACCTAAATTTAAATCCATACTCAGAAATGTGCTAGCTGGACAAGTCACTTAAACCACTGTTTGCCTCAATATCTTCAACTATAAAATGTGCTAATAATAGCACCTATCTCCCAATGTCATTTTGGTTTTTTTTTAATTTATTAATAAATTTATTTATTTTTAATTTTCAACATTTACTTCCACAAGATTTTGAGTTCCAAATTTTCACCTCATCTTGCCCCTCCTCCCACCCCAAGATGGCATGCATTCTGAATACTCCTTCCTTTAGTCTGCCTTCCCTTCTATCTCTCCCCCCCTTCTCTTAGCCCCTTCCCCTTCTACTTTCCTGTAGGGCAGGATAGATTTCTGTACACCATTTCCTGTATTTCTTATTTCCCAGTTGCATGTGAAAACATTTTTTTTAAACATGTGTTTCCAAAACTTTGGGTTCCAAATTTTCTCCCTTCCTCCCTCCCCACCCACCCTCATTGAAAAGGCAAGCAACTCAATATAGGTTATACATGTGCAGATATGCAAAACACTTCCATAGTAGACATATTGTGAAAAACTAACTCTATTTCCCTTAATCCTATCCTGCCCTCCCCCATTTATTCTATTCTTTCTTTTGACCCCTGTCCCTCCTCAGAAGTATTTGCTTCTGATTACCCCCTTTCCCAATCTGCCCTCCTCTCTATCATCCCCCTACTGTCTTGTCCCCTTTCCCCCCTGTTTTCCTGTAGGGTAAGACAGATTTCCATACCCAATGGAGTGTGTATGTTATTCCCTCCTTAAGTCAAATCCTATGAGAATAAGATTCACTCATTTCCTCTCACCTTCCCCCGGTTCCCCTCCACTGTAAGAGCCTTTTCTTTTCCGGTTTTTTTTTTGTGGGATAACTTACTCAGTTCTTACCTCTCCTTTTCTCCTTCTCCTAGTATAATCCTCTCTCACCCCTTAATTTTATTCTCCAGATATGACCCCTTCATCTTCAACTCACCCTGTGCCCTCTATCTATCTATCTATCTATCTATCTGTATATATATACATATATATATATATGTACACACACATACATATAATTTTTTCCCTACAACTACCCTAATACTGACAAAGGTCTCATGAGTTACAAATATCATCTTTCCATGCAGGAATGTAAACAGTTCAACCTTAATAAGTCTCTTATGATTTCTCTTTCCTGTCTACCTCTTCATGTTCCACTTGAGTCTTGTATTTGAAAGTCAAATTTTCTATTCAGCTCTGGTCTTTTCATCAAGAATGCTTGAAAGTCCTCTATTTCACTGAATGTCCATTTTTTCCCCTGAAGGATTATACTCAGTTTTGCTGGGTAGGTGATTCTTGGTTGTAATCCTATCTCCTTTGCCCTCCAGAATATTATATTCCATGCCCTGCAGTCCCTTAATGTAGAAGCTGCTAAATCTTGTGTTATCCTGATTTTGTTTCCACAATATTTGAATTGTTTCTTTCTAGCTGCTTGCATTATTTCTCCTTGACCTGGGAACTCTGGAATTTGGCTACAATATTCCTAGAAGTTTCCCTTTGGTGATCTTTTTCAGGAGATTGGTGGATTTTTTCAACTTCTATTTTGCCCTCTGGTTCTAAAATATCAGGGCAGTTTTCCTTGATAATTTCTTGAAAGATGATGTCTAGGCTCTTTTTTTGATTATGGTTTTCAAGTAGTCCAATAATTTTTAAATTCTCTCTCCTGTATCTATTTTCCAGGTCAGTTGTTTTTCCAATGAGATATTTCACATTGTTTTCTAATTTTTCATTCTTTTGGATTTGTTTTACAGTGTCTTGATTTCTCATAAAGTCACTACCTTCCAATTGCTCTATTCTAATTTTTAAGGAAGAATTTTCTTCAGTAATCTTTTGGACTTCCTTTTCTATTTGGCCAATTTTGCTTTTTAAGGCATTCTTCTCCTCATTGGTTTTTTTGGACCTCTTTTGCCATTTGGGTTAGGCTATTTTTTAAGGTGTTATTTTCTTCAGTATTTTTTTGGGTCTCCTTTAGCAAGCTGTTGACTTGTTTTTCATGATTTTCCCTCATCACTCTCAGTTTTTCCTCTACTTCTCTTACTTGCTTCTCAAAATCCCTTTTGAGCTCTTCCAAGGCCTGGGACTGATTCATATTTTTCTTGGAGGCTTTGGATGTAGGAGCTTTGACTTTGTTGTCTTCTTCTGGTTGTATGTTTTTATCTTCTTTATCACCAAAGTAAGATAATATAGTCTGACTCTTTTTGCGCTGCTTACTCATGATCCCGGCCAATTACTTGAGTTTTAAACTCTTTAAGGTAAGAGTCTGCTTCCAATGTGCAGAATGTACCATCCCAAGCTTTGGGGGTTTGTACAGCTATTTTCAGATATAGTTATAGGGACCTGTAAATTTTCAGTTCTTCCAAGGTGGTATGATAAAGGGCAAGGTGTTTTCTCTCCACCGCCACAACAAGCTCCACCATGCCAGCACTCCTCCTTGCCCCAGGACCCCTCCTCAGAACTGTGACCCAGATCTAAGCATGGGGAGAGCAAGAGATTCCTGCCTCAGCACTGGCAAAGAGATCCCTACAATCCCCCTCTGATCAGCCTCTCGATTCCCCCTCAGTCTGTGGGCCAGAAGCTCAGGAGGCAGCCACTGCCCCAGAGGCCACGCTCAAGACTTGCAACTGAGACCAAGCTCCTTCTCTCACCACAGTCACAGACTTTTCCCACTGACCTTCTAAGTTGTTTTTGGCGTTCATGGGTTGAGAAGTCTGGAAACTGCCATGACTGCCTGCGATTCAGTCCTCTGAGGCTTGCTCCAGGTTCATTGTAGCCTGTGTGCCCATGTTGAACTGCGTTCCTCTCCCTGCCCGGCGCAATATACCTTTCTGATCAACCATCCAGGTTGTCTTGGGCTGGAAATTTGTTTCACTCTGTCTTTTGTGGGTTCTGCTGCTTTAGAATTTGTTTAGAGACATTTTTAACAGGTATTTGGAGGGGTTTGGGGAAGAGCTCAAGCAAGTCACTGCTTGTACTCCGCCATCTTGGCTCTGCCCCCTAAAGTTGTATTTCCTTCAAGAAGCTTTTGCACATTCACTGCTCCACTAAGGATCTCTCCCTTTAAACTTTCTGTAGCACTTATTTTTTAGTAAAGTTACATAGCATTTATTATATACTACTTTAAAATTTTATCTGAATATTTTATGTACATTGTTCTTGCCTCTCCAATAAAACTGGAAGCTTTTTAAATGTATTGCACTCTCCCAACGTCATTTTGAGGAAAATGAGTAAATATTTGTAAGGTGCTTTGCAAAACTTAAAGCACTATAGAAAAGTAGCTGTTATTATTATTATGTAACATCTATTAAAGATATTTTCTTATTGTTTCCTGTCTCAATCTGCTATACCAGTTTGGGGGACTTGGATGTTTTCCACAAAAGAGTCAGACTATGATGCTAAATACAAGAGGCCTTTATCTGGCATGCTTTAATTCACACAAAATAAGATGCGCAAGAACACAGAGTGAAGAGGCTGGGACAGGAGAAGGGTAAAAATGAATTAGACCTTAAGTTAAAAGGTCTCCTCACGATAAGAGGAAACATGGGGTTTATCAATGCTACTACAGACAGGCAGCCACTCAGTCTTAGTACTCCCAACCTGAACACTCTGTTCATTCTTCCTAATTAGTATAGATGACTGGGATTCTACCTCTTCTATAAGTATGGCATGTCAACTCCCTGTCCTGGGGTTGGTAGCTGAAACCTCCAAAACTAGGGTATCAGGTGACATACAGCAAGTTCCACATTAATACTATTATAGCCCACATATTGGAAAGATTAGGAAGGTCCCCTCGTAATTAAGCAATAAAAGAGGCCAAGACCTTGGGTTCTGTTGAAGGGGTGGATTCTCACTCAGGAGCATCTGCTTAGTTTCCCACTTCTGATATCACAGGCCAGAAGATGATAATTATAGAGGTTGCACAGAAGATTGAAATTTCTAGCACTGATAGTCACAAGCATAGATTTCAGAAAGGAGCCAGGTATGAGGAGGAAGAGAGAGGCAGCCTGTTGTCATAAGAAAGGCTAGCTCCCCACCACCCCCTAACTCCAACAAAGATTTGTTTTTTCTGGTTATCACACTCCCTAAATCTTCTTATCACCTAATGAGAGGGCATCAGAACTGAGGTTCATAAAGGATCTCAAGGACTGAGAAAATTGGGGTGATCAGGACAACAAGTGATTAATTGTGGGAATTCAATGAACCACACTGACTCCATCTTGTGACTCAATTCTGGAGATAGCTCAGTTTCCTTTCTACTCAATGATGGGTCTAGTGCAACTTCTGTCTTGTGAGAACTTTATTCAATTGTGGAAATTGGAGAAAACCTTGTTGTAATTGTTTGAACCTAGCCCTGCATGGCTGGGAAGCTTGAACACCTCTACCTACTGCTTAGAGACCTTTAACAAAGGACCTCAGTTATGCTGACCAGAAATCTGGTCAGATCCAAAGATTGATGCAATGAGTTTGCTCACAATTGTACATCTCAAGCAACCCATAGGTCTTATCTGAAAACTAGCCCCATACTGATTAATGGTATCGTTTCTATGTTCCTATGATTATTTACAGACACTCGGGGAGAGTGAGACATCTTTTTTTCTGATTTCAGGGAATAGCACCTTTTCACTCTCCCCCTCCCAACTTGGAAAGTCCCTAATCTTTCATCCAATTAGAAACCAGATTACCTAATGCTATATTTTTCCTTTTAATTAATTGGCCTTATTTGATTAATTTTTAAATACATAAAAGTCTGTCTCCCTCTATATTGGGAGTCCAGGCCTAAGCTGAGAAGGCACTTGGTGATTTGTTGGGCAATTGGTATCTATTGCTTAATAAATCAATATGCTCGGAAGATCAAACCTTTGTTTCCTCAGTCATTTTCTCTTTCACCTGCCGTAGGACTAAATGTATAAAGTTCACAGAAGTTCCCAGGTTTACCAGAGCTACAACTGTCAATATCTAGGGGCTGAGAAGTTTTATTTTGAGGGTCAGAAATAGGTGGAACATGGGTTGTCAGTCTTTGTATGGACTAAAAGGACGTACTATTATCATGATGTCTTTACTCATGGTAGTGGGTAGGTTGGCCCATGGATGGCACCACTTCAGGTAGTGCTCAGGGCTCAGAAAGGAAGAGGAGACCAATTCCAGTCTTTCCTGAGTTTCATAGGCTCCTTTCCAACAAGCATCAACAAATCTGGGAGAATCATCACAGCTTCCTTTGTTCAAAAAGGCAGGATTAAACCTGGGCACATTGCCAGATGAATATGAAGATAATTCCTCATTAATAGGTGCTTTCCATAAGCTGATCAACCAGGGGAGAGATATTTCATGACAAGTCCTGGCTTGGGGTCTGGAAGGAGGAGAGGCATTTGAAGTTGGTGATTTTCAGCTTGAAGGAGGGGTTCTGACCTGTATCACCAGAGGGAGAACTCACAGTGATGATTTCAATTAGAACTAATTTAACCAGGATTTCTTAAGTGCTTCCCACATCCAAAGGCACTGTGCTAAACCTTGGGGATACAAAGATGAAAAACTTCATAGTTTCTACCCTTTTAGAGTCTGTAACCTAATAGAGATTTTAAATAAAACCAACATACAAGGGGGCAGCTAGGTAGCACAGTGGATTGAGCACCAGCCTGGAGTCAGGAAGACCTGAGTTTGAATCCAGCCTCAGACACAGAACACTAACTAGCTATGTGACTCTGGGCAAGTCACTTAGCCCCAATTGCCTCGCAAAAAAATAAAATAGAATTCTATGTCTGATCATGTCATACCCCTACTCAATGAACTCCAATGCTTTCCAGGTGTCACTGGATCAAATGTAAACTCTTCTGATTGGCATTTAAAGCCCTGTAACACCTGGCCCCTTCCTACCTTTCCTGTTTTCTTACATTTCACTCCTCTCCACGAAATCTTTTCTTCACCACATCCATACTGACTTGCTATTCCCCAGACATGACACTCCATCTCTCAAATCTACACCTTGGCACTGATTGTCCTCCATGCCTAGAATTCACTCTCTCCTCATCTCTACCTCTCAAGACTCAGCTCAAGGGTCCCTTTGCACAGAAAGCCTTTCCTGATCTCCTCTAAATGCTGGGGCCCTCCCCAAATTGCCTTGTATTTATTTTCTTTCTTTTTTTTTTCTTGAGGCAATTGGGGTTAAATGGCTTGCCCATGGTCACACAGCTAGAAAGTGTGTGAGGCCAGCTTTGAACTCAGGTCTTCCTGATTCCAGGGCTGGTGCTCTATCCACTGAGCCACCTAGCTGCCCTCTTGTATTTATTTTCATCTATTCTGTATATACTTTTATATCATATTCTCCTGCCACCCCTTTAGAAGGTAAGGTCCTTGAGGACAGGAACTCTTTGGCTTTTGTCTTGTAAATGCCTGTTGATTGGTTGATTGATTAGTAATTGTGAGACCCTCCAACCTCCTAGTGTTTGCAAGGTGAAGTGGAAGTGGTACAAGCATATGAAGTACAAAGTGAGGAGCATAGGACCACAGAGAGTTTTTATCTTGGAATTAAGGGATCAAGGTTCAAGTCTTGGTCGGCATAGAGATCTATATGCAAATGAGATATAGATTTTATGTAATATACTCTCAGCATACTTAAACATATCCTAGATTAGATGTGCTAAACCACGAAGTCCATGAACTATAAACATGTGTGTACATATATACATGCATATATTTATATGTGTTTAGAAGTATACTTACATTGTTATTACTATCACAAAATTGAACCCTATCAAAATAATTGCTTGCCCAATTCTCATGCCACTGAACTTCCTCTGGCCCTTTCCCTTGTTCTGTGGCATTCTTCTATCCCAGGGGTACTGATTTAATGATACTGAGGGGTGGGGCAATGGAGGTGGTTACCAAACAAAATAAGAGAAAACAAGGAAAGGAGAAATCAAGAAACAACCTTAAGAGCAGTAATAATCAAAACAATATAGAAATTGTTAGGGATTAGAACCATGGACTCTATAGCCTTGTGTGTTCAAATGAGATAATTTCTATGCAAATATGCTTACAGGCATACTTAAATATTTCATAGACCTCCATGTCTCACTGTAGCCCTTTGGAAACTTGAATTAATGATGGATTCATCATTAGATTCAGAATTTCATTGAGGCTTCACTATCCCCAAGTCTTCTGTCATTCCTATGTCACTGTAAATATTCAATAAAGTCTACTTAGTTTTAATTAGTCTAGATATTCAGGTTGCTAAAATTTAAATATTTAGTTGTTGTATAAGAACATTTTGAAAACCTGTAAAGAACCATCAAAATGTAAGCCATTATTTTTATAAGCATCAACCTTCACAAATATTTTAAGAAAATGTGTAGTTTTATGCTCATAATATTTCAAAATAAACACAGAATAGTTGCTTCCCTATGGCTGATAAAGGTCTCAATTAGATTGTTTCACTGCCTAATGCATAAATCATGCTATTATTTGAAGAATATTTTAGCCCTTTCACATAAATTTTCTTTCATTGTAAACTAATAGAATGCTGTTTCAAAGCTGCAGGATATTAATTTTAAGGACATTATGAATAATTATATTGATTTGCTGACCAAGAAAATAAGTTCATGAATAAGCCTTTGAAAAAATTCAACCATCAAATTTTCAGATTATATAATGTGATGGGAGATGGCGATTTTGTTGATTTGCATTTTTAGAGTTTTAGTAAATTAATATGATCTCAGCTCACAAAAGTTAATGTTTTCCTATAAAATGTGAACTGATGATAAATTAGAATTTCATACATTGTTATTTCACTTGTTTACAGAATTATAGAATAATGAGATTTAGGTTCACTGAGGTGGGTGGAAGGGGAAGGAGATTTAAAATCCTATAATACCCATGAAATTTATGTAAATTCTGGACTGGCCTTGAGATAGGTTAGCAAATTGACTTTTTTAAAACTACAAAGTACATGGAAATATAGAACAGTAACAATACTTTAGTCCCTTTATATGGCCTTGTTCCTGGCATGCTGTCTCAGACACTTAATACCTAATAACTAGGCAAGTCACTTAACCACTCTCAGCCTCAGTTTTCTCATCTCTAAAATGGGAGTAAAAATAGCACCTACTTCACAAGGTCATTATGAGGATCAAATGAGATAATCTAGGTAAAGCACCTTGCAAACCTTAAAGTACTATATAAAAACAAGCAATTATTATTGTTATTAGTATCATCCCAAGCCTGGTCATTGGCAGTGGGTGTAGATTCTGTTTAATATAAGCCAGAGTGTCAAAGCTGCTATCATTGTTCTTGGCCAATTCATCACCTATCTCATTTAGGTCTGGGTTTCTGAGTACATTTGTCAATTCAATGAATATTTTATTAAGTACCTACTTTGTGGAGACACAGAGATGAAGACCCAGTCCCTGCCCTCTAGGAATTTGCATTCTCAAATGACATAAATTTGAGAAGGATAACTAATATCTTTGATGGTAAAATCAAGATCCAGAAAGATCAAGGCAGGCTAGAACATTGAGCCAATCTAATTAAATGAAATAAAATGGGATAGCAGGGATGTGCTTGTAAATATTTAACAACCAGCTCTCCAGGAAAAATAGTAGGCATGCCACACTTTAAATTTAATCGGCATTAGTAATAGCTTTCCTATTGGGCTATTTTTATAGCTTAAATCTATATACCTTCTATCCCTGGCTCCCATGCAGAAACTATCAATAACCACTGCTGTCCCAGGGATGCTGCTAGGAGACTCTATGAAAAAAAATCTTCTGGTCCTCCAAAGTTCTCAAATCCTTCTCTTGTCAAGGAAGTGGAGCAGGAAGAGAACGAGATGGAGGCAAAAACCCAGGGCTCTGCTCCCTATCTCTATGTTCCCCCATCAACCAATTCCTTCTCAGAATTTTAGCTAGAATTCTCTCCTCTCCACTGCCAGGCATTCAAAATATCCCCTGAGCTGGTGAGGATAAATTTCTTCAACCAGTCCAAACACTCTTCATATGCAATATGACGTTAATTGACAAAGAACTTTTTCACATTTAGCAAGGGTTCTTAACCCAGGGATCTGTAAACTTTATTTTAAAAAAGTTTGATAACTATTTCAATACAATTCGTTTCCTTAGTAAGCCTCTACGTTTTATGCATTTAAAAAAAGTTATTCTGAGGAGCCCATAGAATTCAATGGACTGACAAAGGTAAGAACCTCTGGTATTTGAGTGCAGTATTTTATAAAGTCATGAGTAATTTCAATAAAGGTAAACTGAGGTACATACTCCAAGCAAAATCAGTTTATTAACAATGATGTGCATAACTGTTAACAAAGCAGGTTAGACTGACCACCTCGGTAAGGCTAGTGACCCCGGTGAGAAAGCAGGGAGGACTCTCTTATTGACATGCAAGAAAGAAAGTGGTATAGGAAATTACAATTGGGTATACTGAGAAAAGTGGGTTGACATTCAGGTGTGGCTAATCCCACCCCTTTCTCATAATGAAGGAATGTTAATTGTTTTATGGAACTCATCTGCCTCTTGCAAACTTGGCTAGGAGATCAGTACCACCAGGCTTGTTGTCTCCTTGGGGGAAATCAAATCTCCCCTAATTGCACAAGGACAGGCAAGGACAGACAACATGTCTTTTGGGGGATGGCACCAGGCTAAGCTGGTTGGGACTTAGAGACAACAAGCAGATGTCCCAGGAGCTAATGGCATGAATGATATCAACTTTTCTTTTCAACCATACCTTAACTAACTCAGAGGGAAAACTGCATTCTTGAGCTTAACTCAAAAACAGAGAAATGTGGCTTGACAAAATGGGACAGTAGCACAAAATAGGGTTGGTTGCAGAATATAACCAATTATTAAGTAATACGGAACACTCCTAATTTCCTCATTAATTTATTTTAAGTGGGGTTGGTTGACTTGATTGATATACTCAGTAAACCCCACCCTTTCATATGGAATAGAAGGATTTAATTTGTTCTGCTTGGTGCCAAAGGGCAGACCTAGAAGCCATAGTTGGAAGATACAGAGATAAGTTTTGGTTTGGTATAAGGAAAACGTCCTAGCAATGAGAGCTATTCTAAAGTGGAATGGCCCATTTAAAAAGGTAGTGGGTGCCCAAAACTAGAGGTCTTCAAGCAAAGACTAACTATGTTGTATATACTGTTCATGTATAGCTTCGACTAAATAGCCTATGAGATGTCTTTAATGGTGAGATTCTAGAATAGATTGTGATTTTGTGATCACTCCAGAAGTACTAAATTTATTTTTTCTTAATTTAGCTGCTGAGTTGATTAATTCACTCAACAAACATTTTTCTGAGTGCTGCTATTTGCAAAACCCTGTGTTATATGTAAAAGAAGATAAAAAGATTAGTAAAATAAAAAACTCCCAAGAAATTTGCAAATTCCTTCCTCTAATCTAGTTCTTTTCTAATTGCCCTTATTTATGTTGTTGGAAGGAGGAAGGAATAAGCATTTATTAAGAACCCATGATGTGCCAGGCACATATTAAGCTTTACAAACATCTAATTTTATCCTCACAACAACCTTGTTACTATACCAATGGTATAAATACTATACCAATTTTACAGTTGAAGAAATAAACAGACAGAGATTAAGCCCAGGGTCACATAGCTAGAAAGTATCTGAAATTGGGTTTGAACTTGTCTTCCTGACTTCAGGCTCAGTGTTCTGTCTGCTGCTCCACCTAGCTGCCTAAAATGGGAAGCTAGGAATGAGCCTCATGTCCCCCCAAACTGAGGTAGCATGGGCGAGGGGGAACAGGGTGCCATTTGTTTTTGTTTTTACTATATCTTCAAAGTGCATATCACTTTGTTATTGATGTAAATTGGTTAAATGGAATTGGGGATGCAGTCACCCTGAAGGAAGAGAAAATACATTTTTGTTATTGAAAAATAATTACATAAAAAATAAAAGTGATACATTGCAAAAAATGTTTGTTGACTTATGAGACAGAATAACAATAACCACTGCAACAACTTATAATTACATACAGAGCTCTGAAGTTTACAATGCATTTTCTTCACAACAATCCTTAAACAAATTAGATTAGATTAGATATAGCACTTATTAAATCTTTACTATGTGCCAGGCACTGTGTTAAATCCTAGGAATTCAAAAATAAGCAAAAAAGAAGACATTTCTTACCCTCAGGAGGGCTTACATTCCAGTGGAGAAAGACAGTGCATAAAAGGGATCTGAAAAGCAAGGGGGAAGTGCAGTGGGGCACTGTACCAGGTGTGTAAGTCTAGAGAGCCAGGAGCAGGGAGGCTGGAAACAGGCATGACCAACCAACGCACTTTCTCAAATGTCAGAGATAGATCATGCAAAAGTTAATTTTCCAGGTTTATAGATGATGAAGCAAGTTCAGCAAGATGAATCACTTATTCATGACCATCCAACTAGCAAATGCCCACGGTGGGATCTGAAGCCAGATCTTCTGATTCCTAGTCCAGCTCTCTTTCCACTGTCATACTGCTCCTTACTGTGCACATGATAAAGTTCATACACATGAAAAGATTTCCTAGGGAATGTGTGTGTACGTGTGGCCTGCGTGTGGTTATACTCAGTTGTACTCTGAAGGGCTTCTCACCTCTCTGGCTTGCTGCTGCCCAGCAAGGTTGGTCAGATCTTCATTGTTGGGCACTCTCCAGTGTGTTGTCACCAACTCCCCTTGAACACAAGACTCAAAGAAGGAATGGGGGTATTGCAGGAAAAAACAAAGACAAATATCAGAATCTATAGAAAATAAAATCTGCCAATGAACAGCATTTCCCAGAGGCCCCTGGGATTGGGCTCCCAGAAGGTGTGGCTGTGCATGTGTGGATTGAGCTGATCACCCGTCACTGTCCAAGCTGAATGTCCAAGGTCACTCCTTAGTGGTCTTCCCTGTATGATTCCTCCTACAGTTTACACAGTGTAACTTTTCTCTGCTGGCAGTTTTCTGCAACTCCCCGTGGAAAATGTCTCTCTCTCCCTTTGCTGCTTCCTGGTAAGGTTGCTTTGACCATCCTGCCCAGGGCTGGTGGGACTGAAATCTTCTGGTAGCAATCTACTATTACTAACCTTGGAATAGTTTCTCCCTATCACTTCCCCTGCAGTTTTCCCCTACTCCCAGAAGATGGCACCAGTCTTTGCTCTCCATCATGGCTTCCTCTTCTACGTTCTCCACAATCCTGTGTAGTACATTGCCCTTCTCAGGGTTCTCAATAGTTTTCAGCAGATGCTGTATGTCCCCTTACCCCCTTTTGCCCAAAAAACAAGTTCTTTATCATGGACTGCCTGAGAGATCTGCTTCAGAGCTCCTATTGTAGCACAACATCTCTAGAGTAAGGTGTCTTCACTCTGAGACTTTCCCTTGGAAAACCATGACCACCTTGCCATCCTGTAATCTTTGTCACCCAAAAGTTCTCCCAGGGAATCACAAATACTATTCCTTTGATCTTCCAAGCAAGTTACCTTCTCCAACTGATTATCAAAATTTCTGAATTAAAAGAGTTCTTATTCCTATATTAGAGATAATATATGTAAAGCACTTGGCACCTTGCCTGGTATATAGTAGGTGCTTAATAAATGCTTGCTTTCATCCTCCTTTCTTACTAATGTGATTTTAGTTAATGAACTCCCCCCAAAAATTACAATGAATATCTACTGTGTGCTGGGTGGCACAGTAGATAGAGCATGGGCCCAGAGTCAGGAAGACTCATCTCCTTGAGTTCAAATCTGGCCTCAGACACTTACTAAGTGCATGACCCTGGGTAAGTCACTTAACTTTGCCTCAGTTTCCTCATCTGTAAAATGAGCCAGGGAAGGAAATAGCAAAACACTCCAGTGTCTTTGCCAAGAAAATCCCAAATGCGGTCATGAAAAGTAGGACACGATTGAAAACTGAGTAACAATAACAACAATGTACAAGACATTATGTCTAGTATGGTGGAATATATACAATCTAGTACATGGCTTCAATCCTAAAAGATCTTGGAATCCAGTGAAGGAGATGAGACATATACATAACAGAACTGATCAGGGGACAGCCCTGATCTGGTGAACTGGGACACCTCTCATGAAGACAGGCATGTGTGATTGGGCTTTGTGGGGAGGGATATACGGTCTGCTTCTTTGCTAAAGTACCTTAACATCCTGACTGGCTCCTGATTGACCTTTTCGTGTTGCTATGACTGAGGGCCGTGCCAAAGAGCATTGACGACTGAGCCAGGAAGGTCTATCAACACTGGGTTATGAGGGATGAGAAAAGACAGTTTCCAATTGATTTTCAAGAAAGCCTTTTATTGGGTCACAGTCAATAAGTGGCCCTCAAGGGATCCTTATGCAGGAGCCACTGGCCCCTGTTTCCATTTGAATTTGACACTCTTGGCCTAGAGTACTAACAGAGTACCCCAGGATCACACAGTCAATATATATCAGAAGACCAGTTTTTCCTGGCTTCAAGACCAGCTCTATTAGGAGCACATAATTTCTGACAGATACACAAACAGCTAATTAGAGAATGTTAGAGGTGGGAGGGTTATTTCCATGACCTGGATGATGACATTATTCATGGAAGGCAATTACAAGGCTCTACCACAAAACTTCCCTTGGGACCCATTGGGGACAGAATGTTAGGCTAAATGACTCATTGAGCTCATGTTCCTATTTTCTTATTCCTTACATGAGTCCTGAAGATGAACAAATTGGTACTCTGTCAGAGAAAGAGAGAGAGAGAGAGAGAGAGAGAGAGAGAGAACAAACCAGGGAGTTATCAAGATGGGCTCTTTGTAGATGTTGCCCTTCCTCCAGGCCTCTTTCTACATGATAATCAGAGCCTTATAATTTACAAGCCATTTTCATTCACTCTTCTAAATCATAGGCTCTCCTAGAAACAGCATGAAATGTCTTGTACTACAAAAATCCCCAGAATGACTCAAGCCCCAGCCGTCACAACTCTCCAGCATCAGTCCCATCCTTCGGCCTTTTCTAATGTTTTCTGTTCCCTCTCTGTCTCATCAATGTTGGTTTTGTTTTCTTTTGTTTTTTTTTTCAGCTCACAGGCCTTCCAGATGCTTCACAGAATGTGGGAAACCTTTAATTCGATGGAAAACTCCAACCCTGTGTATTTCAGCTGTCCTTGGAGCTAGTGTTTCCAAAGCATCTTTGATGCTTGATAAGCAGCGGGTTGAGAGCTAGAGAGGTTCATGCAATAATCATTCAGCATAGCCAAATTAACTTCACTGAGAGGCTTTGTTCTGTCCTTTGGAATAAAGTGACTCATACATATATTGGTGATTAGAGACTAAATCTGGAAATCAGTCTGCCCTTCCTGGTGTTACATCTGGCTACACCATATTAACTTCAGGCAATATTACCTTTCTGTCTTCCCTCATTTATCTTCCTTTATAAAGGGGAGAAGAAGCTTAATTCAATAATTCTCAACAACAAATAATCCAAAAGCCCAAGGTCACAGAGACCCAAGCCTTTTTGTAATGTAGTGTGAGATTCTCACACATTTTCTCCCCTAACGTGTCCCAGATTTAACATGAGTATTCTTTGGGTATGGGAAAAGATGGTGATGCAGCTGAGTCAGATTAGCTAGATACTCATGAACAACAAAGGATTGGTTATACCTGAATACCCATGCATTGTGGGGTACCAGAATGCCTCCATTTAAACACTTCATATTATCACAGCTGGGGCTTCTCCAGTTGCACACAATGAGAACAGCTAAAGAATGAATCTTCCAAATTCAAAAATTGCCATGGAGATGAAGAAAAACATCACCCAGTAAACCAGATAAAGCACTGGTTGGGAGGATGAGGAAAATGATCAGAGGCCAATCACTTGAAACAAAAGCCTTTGAAAAAATCTTTTATGTAACATTACCAGACTGAGTTTGAGTTTAATAGATGTGAGTGCTACATACAGCTTGTCACTTAAATGACAAATGACCACCTTTTGTTTACAGGAGGTAGGAATTATTCTCCCAGCTGCACGAGATGAAAGATGAATATGTTATCCTTAAAATGCCAGGTTATTGAGTGATGGTAGCAGTAATTGGCAACTTTTCCAGATGGTTTGCTAAGGAGAAATGCTGGAAAATTGTGCTGCTAAAGGGCTGAAGGAGATAAGTAGCCCATGAAATGGCTCTGAAGACCTGAGTACCTGAGCCCTAATGAGACTGGCAAGTGACATTCACCCTCGGGACTTACAGATATCCCTCCCAAAGAAAAGGCACTGCTCTTATGTCACAAACTAAAAAAAAATTCCAAAACTCTCCTCCCCCATAAGGTACCATGTTCAAGTTTGACCCTGTTACTTATTCAACAACTTATTAACAGTGTAACTCTGGGCAAGTCACTTAATTGTCCATTATTATTAAAAGAAATAACAGATGTCATGAGGACACTGCCAGTATTGTTTTTTAAATACAAATACCTTCTTTAGACAATAAAAACTTCTCCTCTGAGGTAGGCTACGGGTCCTAGCCATTAGGTCAGCGTCCTGATTCTCGTCTTACTAGAGGCCTCTGACAACTCTGGAGAAGAGTGAAGCTGATGATTTTGCGCAGCTCTGCCTCACTTAAACCCAATTCACTCGTGAGTCAAGACATTGCCCTCATGATGTCATTGGTCCTCTTCAAGAACGAAGGATAAAAGACAAAACGAACCTATCACCACCCACGTCGGATATCAGACATATCAGAGGGGCCGACAGCATTCCTCAGAGTACAGAAGGCTGAGGCTGGGGTTAATAACCATTAAATGGGGCTGTCCCTTCAGAAGTAGCAGGACTAGACCATAGTACTGCGGATTTCCACCAGATTTTATAGAAACTTCAATAAACATCTCGAGTCCTTTAAGTCTCTCATAAGTCATTTCCAACTCTTTATAAGTAGACCCTGAGCACCGTTCAACTGACCTGTAAGGTTAACACGTGTGGACAGGGGATGGGGGGTCCATCATCTCCACATGGAAACTTAAAGTTTAAAGGCAACCAGAGACATAGGAGCCACCCAGGGGCCTAGGAAGAACTATTGAGAGTTCTGCATCCCTACTCACCACAAAGGGTCACAAAATCATAGACTCTCTTTCAGAGATGGAAGGAATCTTAACTGTCAGTCCCATTTTATATGGGGAGGGAAAGAATAAGCATTTCTATAACACCTGTTATGTGTCAGGCACTATGCTAAGCACTTTACAATTATTATAACATTTGACCCTCACAACAACCCTACAAGTTAAGTGGTGTTATAATCCTCATTTTATAGTTTAGGAAACTGAGGCAAACAGAGATTAAGTGACTTGACCAGGGTCACACAGCTAATGTCTGAGGTCACATTTGAACTCAAGTCTTCCTTACCCCAGGTCTAGTACTCTATCCACCATACCACCTAGTTGCCTATAATAGGAACAACTCAAAGGCAGGTGTAATCTCAGGCAATTTTTAAACATATAATCAGCTTCTGCCTAACCTGAAGGCACATAGACCTCACAGACTGCTCCTGAATGGGATTACTGTGCCTGGCCTCCCTAGGGACACAGCAGCCCTATCACAGACATAGGAAACCATCTGTGGTAAAATATGCATTCCACTCACTCTCCTGGCCCCTGAGGCAAAGAGCCTGGCCTGGTAGAAGGAATGCTGGATTTATAATCAGACAGCCCATGTCACCTCTAAGGACCCTTCAGCTCTAAATCTATTAGCCTGTGATGCTTCCCAAAAGGTCAGCATCATAGCAGGACATACTAACAAACACACAAAAGGGAAGCCACGGGATCATAGGTTTGGAGTTGGAAAGGACCTCATCTAATCCAGTCCCCTCCCATGAGTGAGGAAGCATGAATGTCTTTTGTTCATTGCCATGGCTATGACATTGCCCTTTGCCCAGCTCAAGCCCTAGTCAGCAAATATTTTTTCCTACCAGTGAATGTAGTCACTGTTAGTTGTCAAATTTCTCTAGTTTCAGTTTATATATAGCAGGGACTAAAAATCTTCCTTTCCCAGCATGTGGTAACTAATTTGGGGAGAAAGTATGGTATCACCTTCCCTTATACCTGAGGTCTATGGTCAATTTAAAACTTGGTTTTAAAGAGATATTTTCAGGGCAGCTAGCCTGGAGTCAGGAAGACCTGAGTAAAAATCTGACCTCAGATACTTACAAGCTGTGTGACCCTGGACAAGTCACTTAAACCCAACTGCCTCCCTGGCCAAAAAAAAAAAAAAATTTATAATAGTCTTTCAATAAAATTTGTTTCTTTTGTAACCCTATGTATTTTATTTTATGCATTTAAAAATATTATTCTGAGAAGATCATAGACTTCCCCACACTGCCAAAAGGGTCCACACAAAAGGTTATGAACCATTGCTATAGACCTCTGGTGGGCCTTTGTATCAGGCCAAGGTCTGTTGGAACTGCAGTAAAGAAAGAGCTGCATTTGAACTGTAACACAGGCTTGTAGAAATTCTAGAGTAGGGTTCATCCTCAGGGAATGACCACCATCTGCTAGAGACTAAAAAAAACTAAAGGTTTCTCTCACCCACTCAAAATGTTCTCAAGAATGATCATTCTCATAGTGACACGGAAACAGTTGACTTCATCCTCAGGCCCTGAAACTGTACAGAAAATCTGTCACAGGTCACATGGAGAGAGCCAATTGCTATTAAGTCTGGGGGACTGAGGGCTTTACCAAGTGGATCCTACAGAGGGAAACACCACTGTCCTTTCCAGTTCAAAAGCCCTACCAGTGCCCTCACTCCCATGATTTTGTGAGATTACCTTTCCACTGAAGCAACTAAATGGAAAGATGGACAGAGTGCTAGGCCTGGAGTCAGGTAAATCTGAGTTCAAATCCAGCCTCAGATACTTCCTAATCATGTAGGCAAGTTGCTTAAACTTCTGTTTGATTCAATTTCCCCATATGTAAAATGGGAATAATATTAGTATCTATCTTCCAGGATTGTTGTGAAGATCAAATGAGATAATATTTATAAAGCACTTAGCATAGCATAAAGCGTTTGTAAAGCTAGCACAAAGTAGGTATTATCACATGCTTCTTCCCTTCCACCTTCCACTGTGCTAACATTATAGTCATAACCCCAACACTCACATAATAAAGAAAAGTCATTAACAATGTTATTAAGGTTTCTGGAGTTCAAAGTTTGAGTTCTCCAATTCCCCTTCCCAGACAGACCCCTGCTCCCAAATCATCAGGTTTGTTTGTAGTTGACCAACGAAATATTTTCAGTGAAATGAAGCCCCAAATAGAGCACATGTAGATTTGCTTAAGAAGCAAAGGGTATTTTTTTAAAACTATGCAAAATTAGAATATACATATGGTTTCTGGAAATTTTCTAATACAACATAAATATGTAGGCTTAAGAATATTGTCTGTAAATTGAGAACATATTTAACAACACTATGGCCTAAATATTCATTGAGTCCTGTATTCAAGCAAGGAAGATAGGTTTGAATTACATCTTATAAGAACTCCAGTGCCAGACACTCAGCTCAGAAACTATGAAGCATGTGGCAACTCAGGCCTGTCTGCCCTAGGTTGCCAGCAGCCAGAGCTGCCACCTGCCACCTGTTACCTTTCCCAAAGGTAAGGAATGAGTGTGTGTGTATGTGTGTGTGTGTGTGTGTGTGTGTGTGTGTGTGTGTGTTAGTGTTGAAGGCCAGGGGATGAGAGAGACAGACACGGGGGAAACTGGGGGATGGAAGAAATGGAGAGGAGGTCACAGATGTCATGTGACTAAGAAAAAAGCTACAACGGAATGCATAGAGAGCTTCTTCAGTTTAATTGCATCCATATAGCTAATATCCTGTATAATTGTCTGAATGTCACATATAGTGACATAGCTCACCTACTACATGAAGCCTTTCCTGATCCCCCCAGCTGCTAATACCTTCTTCCTAAAATTATTTTTATAGATTTATACAGACAACTAGGTGGCACAGTGGATAGAGTACCAGGCCTGGAGTCAGGAAGACATCTTCCTCAGTTCAAATCTGGCCTCAAACACGTACTAGCTGTGTCACCCTGGACAAGTCACTTCACCTTTTTGCGTCAGTTTCCTTATCTGTAAAATGAGCTGGAGAAGAAAATGGCAAAACACTCCCAGTATCTTTGCCAAGAAAATCCCAAATGGGGTCATGAAGAGTCGGATATGACTGAAATGATTGAACAATAACAAACCTCTGTGCCTAGCACAGTGCCTGGCACATGACAGGAGCTTAATACATACTTCTTGGTTAATTGATTGATTACTGATGTTGTTTTTAATTTACAGAAACCATTTTCGACCTTCCTTTCCAACATCAGTTCCTACGGGCCTAGAATTTATCTGTTGCATATCGCTGCCATCCAACTCCTTCTGCAGCAAAGGTTGCTAACATTTTTTTTTTGCATCACAGACCATTTGGCAGTCTGGTAAAACCTATGGACTCCTTCTCAGAATAATGTTTTTAAATAATTGAAGGAAATGGTAACTTTCAGTTAGATTAATGAAAATAATAACATTCTTCCCCATTCAAGTTCACAGATGCCCTGAACTCTATCCATAGACTCCTTAAAGTTCTGTGGACCTCAGGTTAAGAACCCTTGTTCTAGAGTTAGAGACTAAACCTCACCTTTTGAATTCCATGATGCAGGCGAGATTTGGCAGTCACTCGCTTCATTTTGGAGATACTACTCGTAAGATACAAGTCAGTTTGGAATCAAAAGTGTCTTCTCATCAAAGAGAAAGCTTTGTTCTAATTATGTTGCTCATGGCTTCTGTAAAGAAGAAACTGAAAAGCTTCTCTGAGCAAAGAAACCAACCTTCATTAATAGAAACAAACGTGGGGTCTACAGTCCACCCAGTACAGTCTGAGACCCCAAGATACACAATTCACAGTTATTGATAGGTCTCTTGATTCATGCATGGTGCAACAAAGTCCTCTAGAACTGATTCATGCAAGATTGCGTTTTGCAGGTCACTAGGTCGTAACCTTATGATGTCCTAACTTTGCTATTTCCATGATGTCTCAATTATCCCTTTATAGGACTTCCTTACTTTATTATTTTAGTATGAAGATTAATACATATGTTTATTATTACAGGTATATGATTATTATGGTCACATAGGTAAGATACACACTTTATAATGATTTAGTTACTTTTCTAAGGTTAACTAATGCAGGAATTTCCCTGGGACTACATCATAGTTTGGTTACATACAGTTTTTAACCTGGAACTATGTTCTCAACTATAAATCTTAGTTATTTCTTATCCTAATGATTATAGCCGATAAAAGATTAGCAAGATAATACAGAGTGAAGCACTCAAAGCATTGATTATTGATCTTATCCCTTTTACTTTCCCCTTCCCTCAATAATGGTGACAGGTATGAAAGTGAAAGGAGTGCATATGGCACAGAGTGTTGTTACCACCATCTTTCCCTCACTGTTCTACCACTTAAAACAGTAAAAAGGCAAAAGATGTTAATTGGTAATAATATTGCCTTTGATATTTAAACAAGCAAGCAAGTTCCCAACTACGGCATCCCCCGTAACAGCTCATTCAGCCCCTGCTTGAACATTTCTAGTAACTCTACCTCACAAGTCAACCCACTCCACCATTGAATGGCTCTAATTGGTAGCAAGTTCTTCCTTATATTAAGTAGACATCTCCTTATGGGTAATTTCCACCCACTGATACTAGTTCTTCCCTCTAGAATCTTGAGGAATGTGAACCTCTTTGATTTTGTTTGCTTGTGTCTTTTCCCTTTGATTAGTAAACAAATATCTTCTATTGTAGGCAATGAAATATGGTGGAAAGACCACTGGCCTGGCCTGGGAATCAAGAGGCCTGGGTTCTAGACCTGTGTCTATTACTGAATAGCCATGTGATCTTAGAAAAACAATCATTTCTCTGAGTCCCATTTTGCTTAGCTATAAAATGAAGGGGGTAGACTAAGATGATCTCGAAAGGTCTCTTCCAACTCTAAAAAGTCTATTATTCTGCTATGTGCCAAGGATTTTGTTTTCTTGCTTCTTTTCTTTTCATTTTTCTCTCTCTTCTTTTTAAATCTTTCCCCAACTTCCTAGATTAGCCAAAGTCACCCACTGGTATTTCTTGGCCCTTTCAGCAGTGCTCAGGTAGTTCAAAGTCCTCTACCATCTGACTCCAGCTAACCTTTCTAATATTAGCTAGCACTACTGCCCAGGACCAAACTCTTGCTCCATTAAGCCTGGTCTATCCAATGTATTCTAATCTTCCCTTTTGCCTTCCTATATCCGATCTTCCACTTATTTCATTTTCCCCCTTCATGAATTCTGTCCCCCACCCACCCACCCACCCAATCTACCCAAATCCTAGCCATTTTTTAAGATCCTATTCAAGAAATCCTACCACCTTCATAAAAGTTTCCCTGACCACTCTCAAGAATCTCTCCCTTACCTTTCCTACTTGGTGCTTACACATATGTTGTGTTGCATTGCTAATTAACTTTTCATGTCTACACATCTTATACCCTTAATTAAATTATAAACATCTTGAGGTCAGGGATTTTTATATTTCTTTATATTATTCACAAAACTTAGTGTAGTACACATATAAACTTTGGGCTCACTTCCCTCAATCCCAAATGCACTGGCTGAATGGGTTTTCAGATCAAGGATACTACTCAGAACGTCTTCAGGGTTCTAGAGGTAATTCCTAAAGGGCTGTAGTGTACTTTTATAGCTACTTCTCTGAGCCCCCATCTAGTGTGTTTTCCCAGAATCATTTAACCTGGTGATATCTCCTCACTGATTATCACTGGATATCACTAATAACCAATGAATATCAAATAGCTTTTAGAAAGGAACATTTCCTGAAAAGACATACTGAGAACCAAAGTACAACCACCTCTAAAACCAGGGGTTCTATCTCCCTTCTATATACGCACTCAGTAAATTCAAACTTAAAGTGGTTACTTCTAAACATTTGCCCCACCTCAATTACCTCCAGGTGTGGCATAGCCAATGCTCCCTTATGACACAATGTCTTGGCTGACAGGTACATACACTGTTGGGTTCGGTCATGCAGATGGTTCCTCCATGCTATGCTGGCTCCTCACACCACTTGGCTCCAGTAACTATGGCAATCTCTGCCATGACTTTCAATTGCTGGATCTCTGATGGCTTTTCTACCTTTTAAAGCTCACACCTCAAAACTCTGTTCACCTAAAATTAGAAAAGAATAAACACAACAGAGAAAGAAGAAGCAAAAGTCCCGTGTTGGTCCAGCTGGGGAAACTAAGTCCCTGGTGCTACCTCTCTTCTCACCTGGAAACTTATCACCACAGTCACACTGGAGTTGGCTCACACTGGCTCATGAGAGACAACTGTCAAATTTTCAGTGTGAGCATTTATACCTAGGAAATTCACAAATGCTACAAATCAGAGATTGATTTATTATTTTGTTGACTGTCCAGACTTAAGAAAGTAATGAAAAAATATTAATAATGCAAATTAAAATTAAAAGTGTGTTGTATGTATTTTTTTTTTTCAGTAAGCCAGTTGTTAAATTTGTTCACAGCAATTCTGGTCTCTCTTGTCCCTAAGAAATAGCAAGGGCAAGTTATTACACTGGAATCCTTTGAATGCATAGTCAGTTCTAGGTCAGCAGCCACCTAAAGGCTTTTCTTCACCCCGTAAATTCACAGAATACCAGTATATAACTCTGAATCAGAGTTAGCTTCTTTCCATCATACATTGTCATGAAGTTCCAGAAGCAGGCTCACCAAACTCCTCTCTCTGTAGGTTATGCTCTGAGGACTAGGCCCCCATTACCATATCACACTACTATGGTAGTAGACATTCAAAAAATTTTTTGATTGACCATTTATTGATAGTTTTGTTTTGAGTACCAACCATGAGTTGTAATTAGGTGTGCATAATAACTAATTTAAATAGTTGACTGATTTTTTTTAAAGGATCATCCAAAAGTCCTGGCTCCATATAGATGTGGTCTCAAATGGGCTACTTCTTTTGTGAACTGGGTATTAAAGAATCCTTACAAAAGAAATCTCAATAGGCATGATTCACAAATCTGATGCAGTAGGATTCTTGGCTTCTCAAGTTCCTTAGGAATCTCTAAGTACTGCTCACCCACAAAGGAATGCATTTATTATTTGGAGGGAGGGATGATTTTAAATGAGATAATATATGTAAAGCTCTTTGCAAACTTCAAAGATTATATATCAAACCCTGGAGTGATTCTAAACAGTACACTACCTTGATCTGTCTACCCAGTCTAACATAGAAAGATAGAGAGACAGACAGATAGAAAGATAGATAGAGATAGAGATGTACACATATACGTCTATTTTTTGTTATTATTGGAAATTTATTAAGATCTGAAAAATAACAACCCTATTTTTAAAAAAAGTAATGAAATACTTATCTCTTTAGACAGTAGCCTCCTATAAAATGGTAAGAGACATAAATGAGGTTTATTATACCACACTCAATCCCTTGTAGATAAAATATTTAGCATCATCTTTTGCCACCTGGTATTATAGTAAGCAATAATCTGGATAAGCTCTAGGTGTTAAATACCCCAAGGATGGAAGAAGAATCTGTGAAGGAAATGAGGAATTTATTAGTGTTGTGAGAGCTTGGAAAGGAATGCTTTGGGCAGCAGAAGAGGGTTTCAGGCTCTTAATAAATGTAAATTGATAGGTTTAATGATAATTTAACAGACCTGGGATAGCCTTTTGCTTCCTATCTTGCAAGCTACCTCCTTTGCATCATTCAATTTTTTCCTCTACTCTCACCTTTCCCACTCTCAAAATCTTCTTAGAACCACAGAAATATACCTGAAAGGCAACTAGTAACCCAAATATTCATTTCATAGAATTAGAGGATATTTAAACCAGAAAAGGTAGTGTGATACAATGGAAAATTCGTTGCATTTAGATTCAGAGGGCCTGAGTTAAAAATCTCGGCTCTGCTACTTATTACCAGTATGAACTTGGGTGAGTCACTTACCCCCTCTGGGACTCAGTTTCCTTAACTGTAAAATTAGACTAGAGAGCCTCTAAGTTTCCTTTCAGCTCTAAACCTACGATCCTGTCTAGATGATACTGACAAGAGCATTGTAGGGTCCTCTGAGAGCAGTAGGGCAGCTGACCATGTATTGGGCCAAAGGCCAAATACGGATTAAATGAGGCTTAGCCCAGGAAACTCGTACCTTTGTGATATATTAGGAATGTCTTTATCTCAGGTTTATATTTCCATATTCTATAACTCAGCATTTCTGGGCTCATTTTTGTTCTTTTCTTTAATTCTCTTCATGATCAACCTCTATGTCAGAGTACCCAAAAGGGAAGACAGACAAGAATCTATACTTAGGCCAGGAGAATATGGGAGAACCGGAGTACCCCGAGGGCGTAGGCACAGACTGTTGACAGCTATAATGAGATACCCAGAGGACAACCAACCCAGCAGCTTTGGAGTAATGACCTGTAAAGGCTGAGTAGAGAGACAGAAGAAAACTGTGAGAATTAGTAAGATTGCAAGAAAGTGAGATAAGAAATACATGATCTTTTTTGTTGACCAGAGTTTCCTTTCCCCAAAACCACTCAGTTCAGTATATGAAACTGGACCTAGTAACAAGGAAAATATTTGAAAAGAAGACTTTCACATTTATTTTTTCAAAATTAGAAAAAATTTAAGAACAAGTAAGAGAAGGAGAAGAAGGAGGAGGAGGAGGAGGAAGAGGAGAAGAAGAGGAGGAGGAGGAGGAGGAGGAGGAGGTGGAAGGAAGAGGAAGAAGAGACATTGACAATGATGACTTTCTTGGTGCCCCTTAATGCTAATGCCTTCTCCTCAGAATACCTTCCTTTTTTTTATTAATTTACTTTGATTTACCAACAATCACTTCCATATGCTTCTGAGTTTAAAATTTTTCTACCCCTTTCTCCCCACCACCCTCCCCAAGATGGCACACAATCTGATATAGACTATACATATACATTCCTATTAAACATATTTTCACATTAGTGATGTTGTAAGTAAGAATTAGAACCAATAGGAGGAACCACCGAAAGAGGAAACAAAACTCAGCAGCAGAGAAAAAAATAGCAAATAGTATGCTTTGATCTGCATTCAAATTCCATAGCTCTTTCATTGGATGTGGATAGCATTTTCCATCACGAGGTCTTTGGGGATGTCTTAGAGCCTTGTATTGCTGGGAAGGGTTAAGTTTATCAATATTAGTTATTGCACAACGTCACTGTTATTGAGTATAACATTCTCTTGGTTCTGCTCACTTCACTCAGCATCAGACCATACAAGTCTTTCCATGTTTTTCTAGTTTTTTTAGTTGTATGCCCAATTCATTGATCTCCTCTTTTACTATTTTATTTATGTAAGCATTTAGAGATATAAAACTTCGCCTAAGAACTGCTTTTGTTGCATCCCAAAAGTTTTGGTATGTTGTCTCATTATTGTCATTCTCTTGAATGAAGTTATTGATTGTTTCTATGATTTGTTGTTTGACCCACTCATTTTTTAGGATTAGATTGTTTAGTTTCCAATTATTTTTAGTCTATCTTTCCATGGCCCTTTATTACATATAATTTTTATTGCATCATGATCTGAAAAGGATGCATTTAATATTTCTACCTTTCTGCATTGGATTGTGAGGTTTTTATGCCCTAGACATAGTCAATTTTTGTGTATGTGCCATGCACCGCCAAGAAGAAAGTATATTCCTTTCTATCCCTATTCAGTTTTCTCTAGAGGTCTACCATTATTATCTTTTCTAATGTTCTATTTACCTCCTTAATTTCTTTCTTGTTTATTTTGTGGTTACATTTATCTAGCTCAGAGAGGGGGAGGTTAAGGTCTCCTACTAGTATAGTTCTGCTGTCTATTTCTTCCTGTAATTCCCTGAACTTCTCCTCTAAGAATGTCAATGCTATATCATCTGGTACATGTATGTTTAGTAATGACATTACTTCATTTTCTGTGGTGCCTTTTAGCAGGATGTAGTTTCCTTCCTTATCTCTTTTGATAAGATCTTGTTTTGCTTTTGCTTTGTCTGAGATCAGGATTGCTACCCCCGCTTTTTTTTTTTTTAGCTGAAGCATAACATATTCTGCTCCAGCCTTTCATCTTTACCTTGTGTGTGTCACTCTTTTTCAAATGTGTTTCCTGTAAACAACATATTGTAGGATTATGGTTTTTAATCCAATCTGCTGTATGCTTCCGTTTTATGGGAGAGTTCATCCCATTTACATTCACAGTTATGATTACTATCTGTGTCTTTTTCTCCATCCTTTTTCCCTCCTGTTTATGCTTTTCTTTCTCCTTTCTCCTTTTCCCTCTTCACTAGTGTTTTGCTTTTGACCACCGCCTCCTTCAGTCCCTCCTCCCTTCTATTAGCCCTTTCCCTTTTCTTCCCCTTTACCCTTACTGCTTCTTTCCTCCCTTCTATCCCCCCTCCCTTTTCTTTCCCCTTTTCCCTCCTACTGCCTATAGGGCAAGTTAGATTTCTATACCTAACTGATTATGTTAGTTCCTTCTTGAGCCAAATCTGATGAGAGTAAGGTTCAAACAATGCTCATCTCCCTCTCTTCTTTCCCTCTGCTGTAATAGGTTTTTGTGTCTTTTCCTGTAATGTAATTTACCCTTGTCTGCCTCCTCCTTTTTCAGTACATTTTCTTAGATCAGACTAATCCACTTACTTGGATCCATTTAACCCACTTGATTAGATTTTTTTTTATCATTACATCAAAGTCAACTTATATCCACCCCCTTTATGTATACTCCTTTAACATGATGTAATAACAATACAGTTCTCAAGAGTTACAAGTGTCATCTTTCCTTGTAGGGATGTAAACAGTTTGCCCTTATTAACAACATATTGTATCTTTCTGTCCCATTTACCTTTTTATGTCTTTCTTGAATCTTGTACTTGAAGATCAAATTTTTTGTTGAGCTCTGGTCTTTTTATCAGGAAGGTTTGGAAGTCCCCTATTTCATTGAATATCCATCTCCTCCCCTGAAAAATCATGCTCATTTTCACTGAGTAGTTGATCCTTGGTTGTAATCAAGCTCCTTTGCCCTACGGAATATCATGTTCCACTCCCTACGATCCTTTAATGTAGAAGCTGCAAAGTCCTGTGTAATCCTGACTGTGGTTCCAAGATATTTAAATTGTTTCTTTCTGGCTGCTTGCAGTATTTTCTCTTTGACCTGGTAATTTTGGACTTTGGCTACTATATTCCTTGGCATTTTCAATCTGGGATCTCTTTCAGGAGGTGATCGGTGGATTCTTTCTATGGCTATTTTACCTTCCGGTTCTAGGACCTCAGGGCAATTTTCCTTGATGATTTCCTGAAAGATACTATCCAAGCTCTTTTTTTCATCATGATTTTCAGGTAGACCAATAATTTTTGAATTGTCTCTCCTGGATCAGTTTTCCAGGTCAGTTGTTTTACCAGTGAGGTATTTTATGTTTTCATCTATTTTTTCATTTTTTTGTTTCTGTTTGACTGATTCTTGCTGTCTCACAGAGTCATTAGTTTCCATTTGTTCAATTCTAGTTTTTAACAAATTGTTTTCTTCTATTAGATTTTGTACCTCCTTCCCCATTTGGCCAATTGTATTTTTTAGGGATTTGTTTTCTTCAGTGTACTTTTTTTTTCAGTTAGCCAATTGTATTTTTTAGGGACTTATTTTCTTCAGTGTACTTTTTTTCCAGTTGGCCAACTGTATTTTTTAAGGACTTTTCTACCTCTCTCATTTGACTTTTAAAATCCTTCTTGAACTGTTCTAAGAAGGCTTTTTGGGCTTCAGACCAATTCATATTCCCTTTTGAGGTTGCAGATGTGGGTTTGTCGACAATGTTGTCCTCTTCAGAATTTCTACCTTGATCTTCACTCTTCTTATAATATGAATCTATGGTATGTTTCTTTTTGCTCATGGTGTTTCCTTACTTCCTGGCCTTTAAAGAGATTGAGCTCTCCTACTGGGGAGTAGAGGGCACTGACCCAAGCTTCTTGTGTTGGGAGCCTAGGTCTTGGTCACTGGCCTTGTGTGCTGGGGCCTCTTATGTTGGCAATTGGAGGCTGTAGGGTTCTGGCAGCTTACCTGGTGTTGGGCTGGAATCAGCAAGGCTGATTAATGTGGATTGCCTGCTTTTTTAGTGGTTGCCTGCTTTTCCTTTCCTTTCACATTCTTCAGCTCCTTTAAGATGGATGTTGCAAGGTGTTTATCTGCCTGGGGCCGTTTGTAGTGCTGCTTCCCTTAGTTTTGCTGAGGCACTGGGAAAGCCAGTTGCCGTAGAATGCCGAGGCACCTGGTAGTTTTCTGAGCCAATTTCCACTGGTTCCCTGCCCTCACTGAGGTACTCAGAGGTCCCGGTGTTGGTGTTTGCCTGCTCCACCAGCTGGGTTTCAGGATCTCCTCCTGGTGTGCTAAAGTGGGGCTTTTGGCTAGCTGCCTAGGTCGCCTCCCGTTCTGTACTGCTTCCCTTCCCCCAGGGCAAGAGAAGCCTTTCCTGTTAATCCCTCAAGCTACCTGGGCTACTGGACTGCTGCACTCCATCTTTCTTCTGGTTCTCTCCTGTCCCTCCTAAAAAGTCTGTCTTACTTCTGACCACTGCCTCCTCCAGTCCATCCTCTCACTTATCATCCCCTCCCAATATCTCTTATCCCTTTCCCCTCCAATCTCCCTAATGGCCCAGGATCTGTGACCAGGTTCCCTGCTGTCTTGTGGCTGATCAAAGTGCTCCTCTCCATTCCATTCTGGAACTGTGACCCAGAACTGCTTATAAGCAATCAGCACCAGCTGCACTGAATGCCAGCAAAAGGTCCCCTTTAATCTCTTTCTGACCAGTTGTCTGACTCCCTTACAATCTCTGGGCTGAGAGCTCCTGAAGCTGTTGCTGCTACTGCTACAACCTCCTCCTAGGCCTGCCAATGGTTCTTCTACCATGCTCCAGGCCTGTGCCCCCCTCCCCAACATTACAGACCTCTTCTGTGGACCTCCTAAGTTGTCTTAGGCTTGAAAAATATCTCCCTCTGACCTTTTGTTGGCTCTGCCACTCCAAAATTTGACTTAAGGCATTATTTTTAAACTTGTTTGGAAGGGAATATTTTATAGTTCAGCTTGGTACTTGCCTGTATCCACTATCTTCTCTTTCAACCTGTCTTTAAACTTTACTTCCTCCTGCTTATCATAAGCAATGTCTCTACCCCAAACCTCTATTTGACATAGAGTTAGAAAGTCCCTGTAACTCCCATTTGATTCCTGATTGCCAACTTCAATAAGCTTCTACAGAATGTAAAGGTCTAAGATTTTCTGATTTTCTCTTTCAGTCTCCCATGCAAATAAATGGAAGAGGAAAAGTAAGGAACAAAACCCCCTAGGACTTATGGATCTGGGCATCAAGGCATCAGCCTCTACCACAATCCTTTGATCCAAATCCTATCTATCTATCTATCTATCTATCTATCTATCTATCTATCTATCTATCTA
>NW_020954576.1:43120612-43138378 GCF_900497805.2 Vombatus ursinus
CTATCTATCTATCTATCTATCTATCTATCTATCTATCTATCTATCTACCTATCTGTATATATGTTTGTATGGATATATGTATATATACTTACATGTGTATCTCCAAATCCTTAATTTTTGTATATACAATATCATATATAATTGTCATAATCATATATAATTATCTATAAAATCATATTGTCCATATATGTGTGTGTATGTGGGGGGGGGAGAAAGAGAGAGAGAGAGAGAGAGAACAAAAACATCGATGTAGGCAATACTATATAATGTAAATTCTTGGGTCCCAAACACAAATACAAGAGAAGGTCCACTCACCTTTTGTCATGTGCCAAATCATCAGATTTCCAGGAAGGGGGGACCTTCAGAGTTTGAAAATACAATTATACCCAGAGCTCAAAGTTATTGGGCACAACTTTAGACAAATTAATCCAAACACAGTCTAAACTAATTAGGGCCAGAGACCACATAAAATTCAATGAGAAATGAAGATTAGAGGGGGAAATGGACAGGATCCCTTAATACTGTTTGAAATGAGTTTTGTTTCATAGCGTAGAGAGTTCTGAATCTTGCTGACCAAGTCATATAGACTGAGAAAATCAACTGAGCAAATGTTCTACGATTTAAGCTAATGCTCTGAATGATGCCTCTCCTACACTGCTAGATCTGGAGTTAAGAAGACCTGAGTTCAAATCCAGCCTCAGACACTTACTAGTTATATGACCCTGGGCAACTTATTTCACTTTTTTTTTCTTATAAGTGATTAACCTTTACTTTCACATTGTTACAAAAATGATTCTCATTCTATTTACTGCTAGCCATGTAGGAGTAACTTTAAGATCCAATGTTCATAGATGTTACAATTTGGGATATCAAGTTCACAACTTCCCCAACAATGCATTAATGTTCCAATTTTCCCCTATCTTCTCCAACATTTATCATCTTCCTTTTTTTGTCATATTAGCCCATCTGATAGGTGAAAGGTGGTACAAAACGTTTTAATTTAATGTACTCAAAATTATCCATTTTGCATTTCATAATGTTCTCTATCTCTTGGGCATAAATTCTCCCCTTCTCCATAGATCTGACAGGTAAACTATTCCTTGCTCTCCTAATTTGTTTATAATATCACCCTTTATGTCTAAATCATGTACCCATTTTGATCTTAAGTGTAAGATGTTGGTCTACGCCTAGTTTCTGCCATACTATTTTCCAGTTTTCCCAGCAGCTTTTGTCAAATAGTAAGTTTTTATCCCAGAAGCTGGAGTCTTTGGGTTTACCAAACAGTAGATTACTATAGCCATTGACTACCGTGTCTTGCATACCTAATCTATTCCACTGATCCACCACTCTACTTCTTAGCCAGTACCAAGTAGTTTTGATGGCTGCTGCTTTATAATACAGTTTTAGGTCTGGGTATGACTAGGCCACCCTCCCTTGCATTTCTTTTCATTAATTCCCGTGAATTCTGTACCTTTCATTCTTGTTATTATTTCTTCTATCCCTATAAAATAATTTCTTGGTAGTTTGATTGACTGGGGTGTCTTTTGCAGGAGAAGATAACTATCTTCCCCTTCTGCACCCCTGACATACATTAACAGAACCTGTGCTCTGAATCATTTTTCAATAGAAGAGACAGGTTGTATTGTGGCATCCATACATTCTCACTTGGACACATTCTTGTGTCCAACAATAGACATTTTCAAGATGGATAGGTGGAGTTAGGGGTGCAGCCTAGGGTTATAGAACAGATAGTTTTCTCTGTGCAAAGCTAATTGACCCCTAAGGGATCTAAACTACAGCTTTCACCTCATTAGTGATGTGTCTGACTCACTGAGTGAAACATCCTGGACACACATGTTGACATAACAAGTAGCCTTTATCTCATACTCTATCTAGTCAATCTACAACTCTTAAAACACTAGCATCTGAGTCATTCGAGAAGTGCAACTATATTCCTCGTCTAGGTAAAATATTCTAGGTCAATACAGCTTTTTAAAATTATTATTTTCCATTTGGAATTCCCAAACCCAATTAAGACATGGTAGTTAATCCAGTGGTAATGTGCTGCATTTAGCTAGGGAATTAAAAGGAGTCCTCAGTGGTTTTGAACTATCTGTTTGGTATGTAATCATCACCCCATCAACAAGCCTTAATTGGACACCATGACTATGCACAGAGTTCTTAAAATGGTGCAATCATAGTCCATTTCCATATTGAACCACTTTTCTGTGTTCCTTTTATCGGATTTACAGCTCTTCTGCCAAAGTTTTTTAGACCATTTCTTCTACTTCTGTTTGCCAATTGACCAACTGAAAAGCATTTTCAGTTGAGCATCATGTGCTCAACCCTTCCTGAACTTGAAAACTAGAGGCAATAATATGGTGTAATGGATACAGCCAAACTCAAAGAAAACCATGAAGACCTGGCTTCAAGCCCTGCTTCTGACATCTATTGGCTGTGTGACCTTCTGAAAGTCAGTTAACTTCTTAGGGCTTCCAGAAAATCCTCTAAGACTGTAAGTTGAAGAAAAGGCTGCATCAGTAGAGGGGAGTTTTCTCACCCAAGAATTTAATGTACCAATGAAATCACAGGTTCAGTCCCTATTCTGTATTTTAAATATCTCCTCAGTCTTTGCTAAACCATAAATCCAAATAAACCTAACTCCTGCTGCCAGGGAAGTCAGTAGAAATAAGTGTTTGAGTTACCTCTTTTGGATACACAAAAGTTCATTTAAAAAATCTCCCACCTAGAATTCTTGAGACACCTACCTCACCAGGAAACCTCTTCCAGCCCATAATGAACAGAGTCACTACTGAAACACAACTCTTTTGTGGACAGTTCAGCAATCCAGTTTCCCTTAAGTGTTTGGATTAGTCAGTCAACAAGCATTTATTAAGGATTTACTATTGCCAAACACTGTTCTATGGGCTGAGGACCTAAAGGTAAAAATCGTCCCTGACCTTGAGGAACTCACATTCTAATATTATAAATATTATATATTTATATATTTTATATATGTATAAATATTATAAATAACTAGGTACTTATAAGATATATGGAGAGCAGATGGAAAGTAATCTTTTTTAAAAAAAATTGTAATGGTTTCTGGTGTTTTTATTCCTTACTTTTCAGTTATTTGCCCTGCCATTGAACATAAAGAAAAACATAACATATGTAATACAGCAAAACAAATTCCCACATTGTTCATGTCCAAAAATGTGCCTCTTTAAGTCGATCATCTCTGTGGAAGAAGGTGAATGGTATGCTTCATCTTTAGTCCTTTGGTAATGGTAGTTGTTCAGTCATTTCAGTTGTGTCTGACTCTTCATGACCTCATTTGGGGTTTTCTTGGCAAAGATACTGGAGTGGTTTGCCATTTCCTTCTTCAGCTCATTTTACAGATAAGGAAATTAAGGCAAACAGGGTGAAATGACTTGCTCAGGGTCACACAGTTAGTAAGTGTCTGAGGCTAGATTTGAACTCAGATCTTCCTGACTCCAGGCTCAGTGCTCTATCCACCGCACCACCTAATTGCCTTCAGTTCTTTGGAATCCTGGTTTATCATTACATTGCTTATTTCTAAAGCCTTTCAAAGTTGTTTTTCTTTATAACGTTGCTGTCATTGCATAAATTGCTTTCCTAGGTTTGCTCACTTCATCCTGAATCAGTTCACAAAAGTCTCCTAAGTTTCTCCTAAAATTGTCCAATGAAGATCATCTCAGAGAGGAAGACTATAGCATTGGGAAGACTAGGAAAACCAAGCTAAGGTCAATGTGATGCAGTAGGAAGACCATTAGAGTGAGAATCAGAAGACCAAGGTTCTGATCCTGGTTCTGATCTTGATCCTGGTCCTACTACCTGATGTGACCTTCCACAAGTCACGTCACATCTCTGAGCCTCACTAACTTATAAAATGAGATGATTACTAAGATACCTTTCATCTCTGAAATTCTGTGATTCTACCTAGGATCGACTGTTGATTCTGGACCACAGACCATTTGGCAAAGTTAAGTGACCTTTGAAATAGGATATTCATTTCTAGTGTCATTGGGAGGTCCACTAGGGACTTCAGATTTGGTGCTATCTTCTTTTCCAACTATACGGTCAAATGTCTCTCCAGCTTTATCAGAGTTCCTCAGACATTGTCTTTAAAAATGCCCTTAGTGTTCATGGCTTGGTGTCACCTAGGATAACCCACCCACATCTTTGTCACCGGGGCATGTGGTGACATCATGAAAGGTATCAGCCCTCTATTATTCTGCAGTGCTGAAAGGGGAGAAAAACCTAATCACTATCACTGACTCATACTCTCACAGGAGTTGAGTTGCTGTTTCACTTCAGCTTGGCTCTCTCCAAACTGCTGGTATCCATTGGATTAAAGATGACAATTGAGCCATCTGGGACTGTCACTCTTACTGTTCCTCAATCTAATCTTACTGACCCTAGGAGTGCATTAGAATAACAATAGTTTACAACTATACAGTACGTTGAAGTTCCCAAAATGCTTTACATTATTTCTTTACAAGATCTCTATGAGACAGGGACTGGACCTGTGATTTTATTGATAAAGAGAATTCCCAGGTGAGGAAGCTCCCTCTACCAAGACAGGCAGTACCTCCTCTGCACCTCAGAGAGTCTTAGAGAGTCATCTAGAGCACTGAGAGCTTAAGTGACTTTCCCAGCGTCACACAATCCATGTGTCAGAAACAGGACTCAAACCCAGTTCTTTGTGACTGTAAGGCCAGCTCATTCTCTCCACTACAACATGCTGCCTGTCATGAGTTAGCTGTAAGCCCAAGTATTATTGTCTCTTTAGCAGATGAGGAAACGGAAGTTAAGAGGTGTAACATTCCATACCCAAGGCCATAAGACCAGCAACTAGCAAGGACGTGGCTTATACCCAAATCTTCTGACAATTTCAATGTATATCCACTGAACCATGCTAATTTGTAGATTACATAAAACAGCCCTGGGTGACTATAGTATTAGCACTCTAATGAATATATCTTTTCCCATTTGGGGAAGGAAAGATTGCCTACCATTTTCTAAAGGTTAGGAATAATGAGAAAAAGTCTAATCCATGAAGAAGATCCCCAATATGTGGGGATTAAATTGTGAGCTCCTTAAAGGGAGAGACTGTCTTTCACCTGTCTTTGTATTCTCAGCACTTAGCACAGTGCCTAGCACATAGTAGGTGCTTAACAAATGTTTCTTGACTGACTAAATGTCCGAATTCCTTACTCATATGCCTTCTTACTCCCTCACATAATATAACATATTCAGCTACCTTCTATGAGGTCAGGAACATGTCATAGCTTCCTTTCAGAAATCTTAAGGGTTCAACTGTTTAGTCCAATGACTCTAGCTTGAACCAGCTACCACAAGCTAATAATGTTGCCTTCACCACATATTGTGTCTTGAGAATTGTTTAGGAATTTAATGATATCCTTAAGGTGGACCCACTATAATGTCATAAAACCAGGAATAGCCATGAATCCTAAAGATTCATCCTACTGCCCTGACCATCCCAGGCACTAAGTTCAAACCACCTACAGAAGCATTTGTAAAGAACTCTGTCCTTGGGGGCAGCTAGGTGGCACAATGGATAGAGCACTCGCCCTGGCCCTGGAGTCAGGAGGACCTGAGTTCAAATCTGGCCTCAGACCAAACACTTAACACTTACCAGCTGTGCGACCCTGGGCAAGTCACTTAACCCCAATTGCCTAAAAAAATTTTTTTTAAAAAAGAACTCTGTCCTCTCAGAGCTTTTGCATCTGGGTAGGAGTCTAAGGCTGCTTAGTATGAGACAACCTTAGGCTTCTTACACATTTCCTCTTTATTGGAGTTCCAAGGGCCTTTTACCTGCTTAATCATTCATATCATAATAAAATCTCTTCACCCTAGAGGAAAGTGACTTAATTTCTTTTGTTAAAATCTCATTAAAGACTGCTTCAGCCTGTAATAATTTGTTAATAGATTATGGAGTTACTTGGCTGCTATTGGGGTTTTTTTTTTTCATTTCTTCCTTGGGCTTCATAATTATTTCCTTATCTCCAAGGCTCTTCGTTTGTGACTGAAGTTTAACGGATGCCACTGCCACTGCAGACTACGTGGTGAGCATCCCTAATTATATGTGAGAATGGAGAATTTTTGGGAGCTTTTAAAAAGCTGTCCAATGTCTGGCTTAAAAACGATCCATCCTCTGTCAGAAATAGACTGAGTCTTCAGCTGACTCTCCTGTTAACTAATACTGTTGGAAGAGGGGGAAAAAAACTCCAGCATCCATTGGCTAATGAGTCTGCTGAGCCCCTAAATCCTGTGAGGTGCCAGAAATCTCAAAATCTCTGAGCTGTGTTCATGGTATTCCTGCTAAGTTGAACCTCACAAAAAAATGCAACTTTTCTCTAGAGAGAGGTATTTAATGGGCATCATCAGAATATTCATACTAGGAAAATTCTTAGCTTAATAATGAATAGACTGGTTTATTAGAATTGACTCTTGTATAATGAAAATAGAATCCATCACTGATGAACCTAAACACAAGGTACAATTATTTTTATAAAGAGAATTATAATGGATTAAAATCAATATAGACCCTAAATCTGGCCTGCCTGAATACAAAAGCATATGGACTTTTTAATGAGAGATAGAGACAGAGACTAAGACATTACAAAGTCAGGCCTCTTCTGCTTTGCTCAGTTTCAGGTCAGGGCACATTCAAGCAAACAAGCAGGGCCAAGAGGGATTGAGGCTTAAGAGTTCTCCTGAACCTCCAAAAAGGAAGGAAAGGCCCAGGCCTCTAAGGTCCCTTCCACCTCAAAACCTATGAGCCTATGAACTTGGCCAAGGGCTACCAACCACAGTCAGAAGAGAAGAGAAAGAGATTACTATCCCCATAGCAGTGGACAGGCAAAAGAGAGGCAGGAAGCAAGGTAAAGCCAAACTCCAGAAGCCCTGACTCTGGTTTCCTGTCAAATTAGATCACATGTTACATGTGGTGATTAAAATAATCTGAAGAGACAAAGTTTCTGAGTAACTTAATCATTTTATTAATAAGGCCAGCATGTTTACTTATTAATAAAAGGATGGTCATTTGGCCACCTCTCTTAGACCAAAGATAATCATGGCAGGGGGCTCACAGTTTATATACCCTTCAAAGAGTAGGTGTTCCCCAGGGTGGGAATCAACCCTGATTGGTTAACAATTAATGAGAGAATGAATATGACACAGAGGGGCTGTGGGTGACATCATGTCACCCTTGGACAGAGAGACCATCTCTATACCCAGACTACCCCCAGCCTTGGGCAATTTAGACAAAAACGGTCTGTCTCCACCTAGTTTAGACAGGAGGGTCTGTCTCCACCCAAGCCTGATTGAATGGAATTCACCTCAGACTAGATATTCCTTTCAAGGTGGGGTTGGGTGCAATAGAGAAGGTGAACTCAACCTTCAGACACTGAGGCAGAAATAGGGGTGCAGTCTGAGGCCACATAACAGAACAAAGCCAACTGGACTTGTGACCTTAGCCTATAACCAAAAAAGGAAGCTAGTCAGAGATACTTATGCCAAAACACATCCCACAGGGTTCCATTAGCACTGAAAAAATTGTTAAGCAGAATGTAAATTCTTTGAGGGTTAAAACTGCTTATTATCTCTGACTTTGTACACCTAGTTTAGTTCATTTTTGTTTTGTAATCGTGTCTGACTCTTTGTGACCCCATTTGGGGTTTTCTTGGCAAAGATACTGGAGTGGGTTGCCATTTCTTTCTCCAGCTCATTTTGCAGACAAGAAAACCGGGGCAGACAGGATTAAATGACTTGCCCAGGGTCACACAGCTAGTGTGTCTCCAAGGCCACATTTGAACTCAGTTCTTTCTGACTCCAGGTCAGGCGTTCGATCCAACTATCCCACCTAACTGTCCAGTTTAGCTAATGGCTAGCTTATGTACTTACAAATGTACTTTACTAGCTTATGTAATTAGGAATGTTTGCTGAATAACGATATTTTTCTTTTCTTTTTTTTTTTTCAGTGGGAGAGAGGTAGATGGGAGAGAAGACAGACTTTGGTTAGTTTTTTAAAATTAAGTTTTTTAAAACTCAAAATGCTTGTTGAATGGCAGCAAGAAATGTGATCTTCCAAGCACCCAACCATCCATTCCTGCTCTTTTTTCCTCCCTAAAAGTGGCCAAAGACCTCGTCTTCCTTTTTCTATCAAAACACTTCCAGGAAACTAATAAATGTTCACACCTTGAGTAAATAATTGATAAAGCCTTTACTAAAGTGTATTTGCACTTTAAGAGAAGATAAAACCTAAGTCAGAGGAATCCATGTCTCTATAATTGGCAAATTTAAAGCAATGACTCCATTTACCCTGGGGTTGTGTGCCCAGAGAGCAGCTGCTGATTGAAAAAAAAACAAGAGTCCTAGGAAGGAAGAAGTCAAGGGACACATACAGATAAGAGAAAGGGACATCCAGAAGAATAGCAATACTGTTGGCAGCTGTGGAGGCCCTGGGTGTCCATCCAGTGGCTAAGGCTTCTAGAGCTAAGACAAAATGTGTAGGAGTGGGTGGCTACCAGGGCACCCTGGCTGGGCTACAAGGAATGAGTAGAGAGGGTAAGACTCCAAGGCAAAGCAGGAAGGAGGAAGTACCAGGAACCCTGACATGCTCTTCACAGAGAAAGCTCCAACTCTGCCTGCACTGCAAGAACTTCCCTTTCGATGGGAGAGTTTGTTCCTTGCCACTAGCCTTGGCTCCAAATCTCATTTGGTACTTCATCTGTTTGTAATAACCGCATGCACGTTCTTGATGCTTGTAGGCTGTCCTGAAGGAGGGCTGACTAGATGATTCTGAGGTTCCTGAGAGAACCTCTGAGCAGGTGTAAAAGATGCAAAAGGAACATGGGCCCGCCTTTCAGAGATGAGGATTTGGCCATTGGGATATATCATAAACCAGAGAATTTGATGTATTATGGATTTGGCGACGGGTACTTTGGGGCACTCAGGAGCCTTCCCAAAGCCTACAAAATCAGATAGAGAAGGCTGGCCTACTTCCCAGTATGACTTCATCAGTAATTAAAGTGAGTCCCATGGCACCATTAACCAAGCCAACTGATACTCTGTTGAAGGGCTATATGCTGTCAATCATTTCCCCTGAGCTGTCCTCTGGTAGATCTGGAAGTTTCTGTACCATTAAGGCTATTTATCCCATGCAGATTACATACAAGGCTGTTTGACTTAAGATAGCTGAGGTCTGGGAATTTTCTTTCACCTAAATGCTTTGAATGAAGGAGTGCCAGCTCTTTAGATAATAATTTTTAATTTGAAGCAACCTTAGTGGAAATATTTAATAAGCAGGGTCCACTGTTTCATAACCCTGCAAAATGTGATTTTCTTAATGTATATGTTCCAGCAGAAGCAAATAGATGGACATTACCATGGTACAAACACATCATATTACTCAGCTTATTCCCATCACTGCTGGCAAGAAACCCATTTGCTGCTCTAGCAAACAGCTGAATTCATTATGTCGAGTCACATGAGTAATATTAAGAGGGATTCTTGTTGACATAGACAGAGTAGCACTGTCAACGGTATAACAAATCTGGCCAAGTCTAGTCAGCCAATATTACAAGGGTCCCTCTTGCACTCCTGTGGTGTCAGACTCAACAGAAGTCGCCACTTACCAACTGACAGCATGACGGATGGCGGGGCTTTTGTTATTTCAGATGCAAAAAAAAAAAAAAAATTAAAACACTACCACAAAAAAAGAGAAAAATAACCATCTCTGGGTTTGGGTTTGGACAGGGATAATGCACATCAGAGGATGGAAGGGCCAGTCAGATGACCACACCTTCTATCAGTCAATCAATCAGAAACCAGTTCTGTGTAACTGAAAAATGGGTCTGCATTACATAGGCAAATGCACACAGTAATCATTTGGACATCCCTCTGTGACCATCCTATCCCTATGGAAACAGAGCCTATTTTTCTAGGAACTTTCCAAAAAGAGATTGCACCATCACCCTTGGTCACATACCCCAGTGGGGATCAAGTCCCCCAACCTCCAACCAGGATGTTTGACTTTCTGTCTAGCAGGACTCCCCTTCACCATCTTAATAACTTTGGGGTTTGCTGCACAGAATTTGGAACAAAAATAAACCCTAGAGAGGACTCTGAGGAAGGTCCTAGAATTCTCAAAGGTCAGAAACTCACTGAAGCAAATTGCTTTCTCACCACTTCTCAAGAATCCATGTGTCACTGGAAGCTTAGCCATCAGCTATAAACTCACATTGGGAAGGAAACTTAAAGCCTGAAGGTCCATCCACTATTCCTTCCTAGCATTTCTCCACCTCCGTTCTCTGCGCTGACCCCACTCTAATCAGAAGGAGGTGAAACTATTTCTGATGACAAGATGATGGAGTGAGGAAGGAACCCTCTGAAGCCCTCCTAAATTCCCCTCCAAACAACAGAAAACTGCCTCAGAATTGGACTAGGAGCAGGGAAGCAGCTTACCAGAGCAGTAGGAAAGTTCTGTCTCACTGGGATGGGAGGGGAGGGAGGTCCAAAAGCAGCAGCAGCCAGCCTCACAGCAGGGGGCCTGCAGCAAGGCTCCAAGCCTGGGGCAATGCACCAGTGAGGCGCACCCCCCACAGCCCTCTGTAAACCAGCAGCCCCCTAGGCAAGTGAGCAGTCTGTGCAGAGCAGCAAGACCCCACCCCCAGCACAAGCTACCAGCAAGGCCTTGACCCTATTGCTGACCAGTACTGAAGCCCGCCCACAAGGCTGGCCAACAAGACCCTGACCCTGGGGCAGACCGCAACAAGATCCCTCTTCCAGGGCTAGCCCCCAGAAAGACTCTGTTACCATAACAACCCAGCAGAAAGGCCCCTCCCCTGGGGCAGGCCAGCAGCTAAACCCCCACACCCAGGAAACGCCAAGAAGGAGGCCCCACCCCCCAGTACAAGCCAGAAGGGAAGCCTACTCTCCAGAGAAAGCAAGCTGCTAAGCCCCAAAGCCCAGTGAAAGCCAGCAGTAGGCCCCAAAGCCCCAGCACAAAAGGCTTGGGACAGTGCAGGACCAGAGCCCGACTCTCACATAAAAACACCAAGTCACAAAAAAAGAAAAAAAAAGAACAACAACAAAAAAAAAATAAAGCAGAGCTTGACTATAGAAAGTTACTATAGTGATGGAGAGGATCAAGATAAAAATTAGAAGAGGGCAATAGTGTCAAAATGGCTACATGTGAAGCTTCCAAAAAAAAAATGTAATTTGGTCTTAGTCCCAAAAATAATTTCTAGAAGAGCTTTAAAAAAAATGTTTAAAAAGCAAACTAGAAAAGAAAAAAATTGGAAAAGGAATAAGAATAATGCAAGAGAATCATGAAAAAAAAGAGTCAAGAGCATGGGAAAAGATAAACAAAAATTTACTGAGGAAAATAATTCCCTAAAAAATAGAATTGGCCAAATGGAAAAGGAACTACAAAAACCCACTGAAGAAAATTAATCCTTAAAAATTAGAATTGAACACGTAGAACCTAATGACTCTGTGAGATATCAAAATATGGTAAAACAAAATCAAAACAGTAAAAAAAAAAAAAAAGGAAAAAAAAACCCAGAAGAAAATGTGAAATTTCTCATTGGAAAAACAACTGACCTAGAAAATAGATGCAGGAGAGATAATATTAGAATTATTGGACTACCTAAAAGTCATGATTAAAAAAAAACAAACAAACCTGGACAACACCTTTCAAGAAATTATCAAAGAAAACTGCTCTGATATATTGGAACCAGAGGGTAAAATAGAAAGTGAAAGAATTCACTGATCACAACATAAGAGATTCCAAAATGAAAATGCTCAGGAACATCATAGCTAAATTCAAGAGCTCACAAATCACAGAGAAAGCATTGCAAGCAGCCAAAAACAAATAATTCAAATATCATGAAGCTACAGTCAGGTTTATACAGGATTTGGCAGCTTCCACATTAAAGAATCGGAGGGCTTAGAATATGATATACCAGAAGGCAAAGGAGTTAGCATTACAATCAATAATCACCAACCCAGCAAAATTGAATATAATCTTTCAGGGAAAAAATGGACATGTAATGAAATAGAGGACTAACAAGCATTTTTAATTAAAAGAGCAGAACAGAATAAAAAACTTGACCTCCAAATACAAGACTCAAGGGAAACACAAAAAGATAAAAAAGAAAAAGAAAGAGAAAACATAAGAAATTCAATAAGATTAAACTTTATATTTCTATATGGCAAGATAATTTATATAACTTTTAACAACTTCATTACTATAAGAGCAATTAGAAGGAGTATATGTAGACAGAGGGTGGGTATATAAGATCACTTTGATAGGATGATACCCCCAAAAAATAATGCGGTGAGAAAGAAAATTGCACTGGAAGAAGGGGGAGGAGACTGAATGAGGTAAATTATCCCACATAAAAGAGGCATGAAAGAGCTATTATAATGAAGGAGAAGATGGGGAGGGGGTGGCAGGCAAAGTTTAAATCTTACTCTCATCAAAATTGGGTCAAAGAGGGAATAACATACACAATCAGTTGAATATAGAAATCTATCTTACCCTATAAGGAAGTAAAAAGGGACAAAGATAATAGATGGGGAGGGGAGACTGATAAAAGGGAGGGTACATTGGGGAAGGTGGTGATCAGCAGTAAAACATTTGTGAGGAGGGAAAAGGTAGGAGGCAAGGGGGGGGATAAACAAGTGAAAAATAGCATGGAGAGAAATACACAGTTAGTTATCATAACTATAAATGTAAATGGGATGAACTCACCCATAAAATGGAAGTGGAGAGCAGAATGGATTAAAAAAAACCAGAATCCTACAATATGTTGTTTACAAGAAACATATTTGAAGCAAAGGGTATACACAGGGTAAAAGTAAGGGGCTAGAGGAGAATCTATTATGCTTCAGCTGAAGCAAAGAAAGTAGGGACAATGATCATAATTTTAGACAAAGCAAAAGCAAAAATTAATCTAATTAAAAGAGAAAAAGAAGGAAACTATATCTTACTGAAATGTACCACAGACAATGAAGTCATACCAATACTAAATATATATGCACCAAATGGTATAGCATCTAAATTTTTGAAGGAGAAATTGAATGGGTTACAGTAGGAAATAGATTAAAAAAAAAACTGTACTAGTGGGGGATCTCAACTTTCCCCTCTCAGAACTAGATAAATCTAACCAAAAAATAAACAAGAAAGAAGTTAGAGAAGTGAATAAAATTCTGGAAAAGTTAGAAATGATAGATATCTGGAGAAAATTGAATAGGAATAAAAAGGAATATACCTTTTTTCTCATCAGTACATGGCACCTACACAAAAACTGACCATGTATTAGGACATAAAAACCTCACAACCAAATGCAGAAAAGCAGAAATAGTAAATATATCCTTTTCAGATCATAATGCAATAAAGATTACATTCAATAATGGATAATAGAAAGAGAGATTAAAATTAATTGGAAATCAAATAATCTAATCCTAAAAAACAAGTGGGTCAAAGAACAAATCATAGAAACCAACCATAATTTCATTAAAGAAAATGACAACAATGTTACATCAATAAAGTAGAGAAAAAGCAGATCAATGAATTAGACATACAATGAAAAATAAAAACTAAAAAAAAAAACAAATTTAAAATCCCCAATTAAACACCAAATTGGAAATCCTAAAAATCAAAGGAGAGATTAATAAAACTGAAGGTTAAGAAAACCATTGTACTAATAAATAAAACTAGAAGCTGATTTTACGGGGGGAAAACAATAAAATAAGCCATCAGTTAATTTGATTAAAAAAAGGAAAGAAGAAAACCAAATTACTAGTATCAAAAATAAAAGGGGTGAATTCATCGCCAATGATGAGGAAATTAAGACATTTGTTAGGAGCTACTTTGCCCAATTATATGGCAATAAATTTGACAATCTAAATCAAATGGATAAATATCCACAAAAATAAAAATAACCCATATTAACAGAAGAAATAAAATACTTAAATAATCCAATCTTAGAAGGAAATTAAACAATCTATCAATGAACTTCTTAAGAAAAACTCCCCAGGACCAGATGGATTTACAAGCAAATTCTACCAAATATTTAAAGAATAATTAATTCCAATTATATATAAACCATTTGGAAAAACAGGCAAAGAGGGAGTCCTACCAAATTCCTTCTGCAACACAAATAAAGTGCTGATATCCAAATCAGGAAGAGCTAAAAACAGAGAGAGAAAATTATAGACTAATTTCTCTAATGATTATTGATGTAAAAATTTTAAATAAGATACTAGAAGGAGATTATAGTAATATATCACAAGGATCATACATTACAACCAGTGGAATTTATACCAGGAATACAAGGCTGGTTCAATATCAGGAAAACCATCAGCATAATTTACCATATCAACAAAAAAACCAACAAAAATTATATGATTATCTCTATAGATGCAGAAAAAGCCTTTGACAAATACAACACCTATTCCTATTAAAAAAAAACACTAGAGAGCATAGGAATAAATGGAGCTTACTTTAAAATTATAAGTAATATTTATCAAAAACCATCAGCAAGCATTATCTGTAAAGGGGATAACCTAGAAGCCTTCCCAATACAATCAGGAGTGAAGCAAGGATTTCCATTATCACCTCTATTATTTACTACTATACTAGAAATGTTAGTTATAGCAATAAGAGAGGAAAAAGAAATTAAAGCAATTAGAATAGGCAATAAGGAAACAAAACTATCACTCTTTGCAGATGATATCTGAAAGAATCAACTAAAAAACTAATGGAAATAATTAACAACTTTAGCAAAATTGCAGGATATAAAATAAACCCACATAAATAATCAGCATTTCTATATATTACCAACAAAGTCCAGCAACAAGAGATAGAAAGAGACATTCCATTTAAAATAACTGCATACAATGTAAAACACTTGGGAGTCTACCTGCCAAGACAAATGCAGGAGCTATATGAACACAACTATAAAACACTTTTCACACAAATCAAGTCAGATCTAAACAACTGGAAAAATATGAATTGTTCATGGGTAGGCTGAGCCAAGATAATAAAAATGACAATTCTACCTAAATTAGTCTATTTATTCAGTACCATACTGATCAAACTATCAAAAAAATGTTTTATAGAGCTAGAAAAAATAAGAAAATTCATCTGGAAAAACAAAAGCTCAAGGATATCAAGTGGATCAATGAAAAAAATGTGAAAGAAGGTGGTCTAGCCATACCACATCTCAAACTGTATTATAAAGTGATAATTATCAAAACAATCTGGTACTGGCTAAGAAAAAAAAAAGAAGTGGATAAGTGGAATAGATTAGGTACAAACCACATTATTGTAAATGACCATAGTAATCTAGTATATTATAAATCCAAAGATCCAAGCTTTTGGAACGAAAACTCATTTTTTGACAAAAACTACTGAGAAAACTGGAAAACAGTATGGCAGAAACTAGGTATAGACCAACATCGTACACCATATACAAAGATAAGGTCAAAATGAGTACACGATTTAAACATAAAGAGTGATACCATAAGCAAATTAAGAGCATGGAATAGTTTATCTGTCAGATTTATGGATAAGGGAAGAATTTAGGACCAAAGGAGATACAGAGAGCATTATAAAATGTAAAATAGGTAATTTTGATTATATAAAATTTAAAAGTTTTTGCACAAACAAAACTAATGCAATCAAAATTATAAGGAAAACAGAAAACTGGGAGAAATTTTTTGTGATGAATAAATCTGATAAAGGTCTCATTTCTCAAATATATAGAGAACTGAGTGAAATTTATAAAAATACAAGTCATTCCCCAATTGATAAGTGGTCCAAAGATACGAACAATTTTCAGACAAAGAAATCAAAGCTATCTATAGTCATATGAAAAAAATACTCTAAATCACTATTGAGCAGAGAAATGCAAATTAGAACAACTACGAGGTACCACCCCATACCTGTCAGAGTGACTAATATGACAAAAAAAAGGAAAATGTTAGATGTTGGAGGGAATGTGGGAAAACTGGAACACTAATGCATTGATGATGGAGTTGTGAACTGATCCAACCATTCTGGAGAGCAATTTGGAACTATGCCCAAAGGGCTATAAAACTGTGCATACCCTTTGATCCAACAATACCACTGCTATGTCTATATCCCAAATACACCCAAAAAATGGAAAAGGACCTCTTTGTACAAAAATATTTATAACAGTTCTTTCTGTGGTGGCTAAGAATTAGAGATTGAAAGGATGCACATCAATTGAGGAAGGCTAAACAAGCTGTGGTGTATGATTGTAATGGAATATTTTTGTGCTCTAAAAAATGACAAGCAGGATGATTTCAGAAAAACCTGGAAAGACTTACATGAACTGATATATAGTGAAGTGAACAGAACCAGGAGAACATTGTACACTGTAACAACAATATTGTTCAGTGAAGAACTGTGAATGACTTAGCTATTCTCAGCAATACAATGATCTAAGACAATACCAAAGGACTAATGATGAAGCATACTACTCACTTTCAGAGAAAGAACTGATATTGTTTGAATACAGACTGAAGCACGCTATTTTTCACCTTCTTTCTTTCATTTTTTCTTTTATTCGAGCCTTCTTATACAAAAGGACTAATATGGAAATGTTTTATATAATTGCACATGTATAACCTATATCTTATTGCTTGCCATTTCAGAGAGGGGGGAGGAAGGGAGAAAGGGAGGTATAGAATTTGGAACACAAAACTTTAAATAAAAATTTTTTTTAAAAATTGGAAAAAATGAACTACAGCTAATAAAAAATATTCAGTATGGGAATTGATATGGGAAAAGAAAAGAATGAGGTGAAACTATCACTTCAGCCCCACTCATCCTGCTTAAATAGGAAATCCTAGCATTGCCTCTCCTCTCACTGTCTGTACTTAACTTTACTCAGACGTAAGGCAAATCATTCATTTTACCTGTCTGGGTTTTCATTTAATGTGTAAGTGTTCATGTATGTGGGATTTTATTTAATATCTGTGTTGTTTGTTTCAAGCGGCAGTTCTCAAACTTTCTGGTCTTAGGAACCCCTTTACACTCTTAAAAGCTACTGGGGACCCATACAAATGTATCTGGGTTATGGCTATCAATATTCCCATATTTGAAATTAAAACATGTTTTGTAAAATATTACTTATTAACTCATTTTAAAATAATATTATTTTAACATTAAGGAAATATAACATATATTATAAAAAAAGTAACTATATTTTCCAGAAACAAAACTTAGTGAGAAGAGTGACATTGTGTTACATATTTTTATAACTCTCTCATATGTTTGGCTTAATAGAAGACAGCAGGATACTCCTATCTGCTTTTGCATTCAATCTGTTGCAATATGTTGTTTTGGTTGAAGTATATGAAGAAAAGCACGCTTTACATAGATATGTGGTTGAAAAAGGGAGTATTCAATAGGCAAAAACATCTTAGCATTATTATTAAAACAGTTTTGGCCTTATGGATCCCTGTGGACCATACTTTAAGAACTCCTGGTTTCAGAATTTAAACCTAGAGAGGTCAAAATAAGGCTTTTCCTCAGCAACGGCACCTGCATTTGAGCACCTGAGGAGCCTTGTCTATTTGAGGAGTCCAGAGAAGCCTCATTTACTTCAGGAGGCTACCAGAAGCATCCTCGTCTACTTCAGGAGGCTACCAGAAGCATCCTCATCTACTTCAGGAGGC
>NW_020954576.1:43138388-43242005 GCF_900497805.2 Vombatus ursinus
TCTACTTCAGGAGGCTACCAGAAGCATCCTCATCTACTTCAGGAGGCTACCAGAAGCATCCTTGCCTACTTCAGGAGGCTACCAGATCATTTCTTGCTGATTTAGTTCAGCAATGAGCTAACACTTAGTTCTTCTTGAGGATATGAAGAAGGGATGATAATGATGATACTGCTTTTCCCAACCCTATCCTATACACATCCCAACTCAGGTGACTCAGAACTCAAGAGACAGCATGACATAATGGAAATAAAACTGAACTGGGAGTCAGGAGACCTAAGTTCTAGTCAGGCCTCTGTTACTAACCAGTATCACCTTAGGTAGGTCACTTAAGGGAGTACTAGGTGGCATAGTGTATAGAGCACTGGACCTGAAATCAGGAAGACTCATCTTCATGAGTTCAAATCTGGCCTCAAACATTTACTAAATGTGTGACCCTGAGCAAGTCACTTTACCCTGTTTGCTTCAGTTTCCTCATCTGTAAAATGAGCTGGAGAAGGAAATGGCAAACCATTCCAGTATCTTTGCCAGACATAACTGAACACAACAAACAACAAAATCACTTAAGGTTAAGGGTATTGGTTTCTTCCTTTGTAAAATGAGGGGGATTAGACTAGATAATTCCTAAGGCCCTTTGCATCTCTAATATACTAGGAGTCTGAGAACACGTTCTTGGTCCTTTGCAAACCACTCCCTAAAACAAAAATTGAGGGATGTTCCATTTTAAATATTCATTAGTTGGGGAAGTGTTAGTCATTAGGCAACTGGGATGGTGTGAAGTGGAAAGGGCTGGGGGGAGGAAAAGGATAGATATGAGACAGAAAGAGAGAGAGAGAGAGAGAGAGAGATTGTCAAAGAGAGGGGGAAGCCCCAAAGAGGTCAAGAAAGAAAGGATTGTAAATATCAAAATATTCATAGCAACACTTTTTATAATAGCAAAGAACTGGAAATAAAACAGATACCTATCAACTGAAGAATGTCTAAACATTACTGTTAGTGTAACAGTATTACTATTTTGTAAGAAATAATATAATGAAGAAAAAGAAGGGAGAGAAGACTTATGACCTAATGTAAAATCAAACAAGCAGAGCCAGGAAAATAATATTCACAGTGACTCCAACAATGTAAATAGAACTACAACAAAAGAAACCGAGTGCTGCAAAATTAAAACAACCATATGTAGCTGTGAAAAAGATAGGAGACAATGCACTTCCCTCCCTTCTTCACAGAGGTAGGGGACTATGAATGAGTATAGAATATTGCATGCACTATAGCACTTAGTTAATATATTGGTTAGCTTTTCTGACCTGCCTTTCCACCTCCCTGCTTTTGTTTTTGTTTTTGTTTTTTTGTTTTGCTTTTTTTTTGTTGTTGTTGTTGTTACAAGGGATAGCTTTCTGGGGACAGAGATATGAAGGGATCTGTTTGAAAATGAAAATAATAGAAAATTATCACAAAACAACAAAAACTATCAGTCGATTTTAAAGAGAGAGAAAAATGTGAAGGAGAAAAGGGGAGCATATTTATGCCATAGAGAAAGAGGTAGTTTTTTTAAAAGAGCATATGTCAGAGAAAGAGAGAAAAAGGAAGAGACACAAAAAGAATAAGAACAAGAGAAACTGAGATAAAGGCATAGCTCCCCTACTCTCAGTCTCCACCCTAGAAAACAGTGTTGGATGCTGCCAAATGAATAGTACCATTCCTGTAGTTATCAGGGCTGCCTGAGCTCTGTCAGAAAGAGATCAGAAGAAAAATCTTATTTCCAATAGAAAGAGCCAGGGTAGGGAGCAGGGGAAATTTCTGCTTTTACAAAGAGTGCTAATCAGGGAAAAAGTAGCCAGGAAATGCCAAACCCTGAGGAAGAAGAATGATGAAAACTGTTCAGGTCTCATATGTCTCCTCAGGCTACACAGATTCTCCCCTGATGAACGGACATTATCACTGAATCATCCTAAAGGAGTCTTTTGTTTCTGAGGTGTCCTACACATCTCCATCTCACTGGGCACTTCAGAGACAGCCACAGGAAAGCTGGAATGAAGTAACACAAAATGGTAAATGGTCTCTCTCCCACCCGCCAATCACCCCATACACACCCAGTCTGGGCTTGCCTCCATTAGACTCCCAAGAACAAAAAGTTGTTTATATGTTCTTTGTAAACTGAGATGGTGCACCTAATCCACCTCTGTAAGACATGCACTTTGAATTATTCCACCATCCTTCAGTTCTCAATGATTGTTGTCTACTGAAGCATTCACACTGTCATCTGACGTACCCTTTGTGACCAACAGAATGCATTTGAAAAACAGCTGATTAAGGACATTTAGGGCCAAACTATGGAACCCTTAAACAATTCCAATATATTCGTATTAGAAATTAACTCCTGATGTTGGTCTCACTGGTAGTGGACCTAACCAATTACAATAACTAGTCTTGATCTGATTAAATTATAGGTTCTTAGGATTTAGAGCCAGAAGGAAAATTAGAAGTTCATTTAATCCAAATCTATATGCCCCCCTTTCCCTAGAACTTTCAGGTCAGATTTGTGTCCAAGGAGACAAGGACTGACTGAGTCTGTCTCTGTCTTTCTCTCTCTTTCTGTCTCTCTCTCTTTCTGTCTCTCTCACCAACTCTAGCTGACAGTGGACACTCTGATGGATGTGAAATGCCAACTTCATGGAGCATGATCCCTGAAGAGAAAATGGCTGACTGTGGACTCTTGACATCAGCCCTTCTCTCATATATATTCGTGTGTATACATGTATATACATATGTGTATATATAAACATTTTGTGTGCATACACACACATACAATAGAAAAGAAAAAGAGGATTGCGTATGAAATTTCAGGTCTCTGTTATGAACAGCTTGCTTTTCTTTTTAAATGTGTAAGTTCAACTTATGAGCTAGATGATCTCATAGGTCACATCTAGTTGGAAATTCTAGGATGTTGTTTATAGGAACAATCAAAATCAGCTAAAAGTCTCAAGACCACACTTTAGACCATTCAAACTATTACATTTGCTCTCCTCTTCTTTCATGTGACGTCTCTAGTGAAAGGAGTAATGGAATGGCTAAACAGTAGGGAATAAGGAAAAGGAAGAAGGGTTGGGGAGATAACTCTTTAAACAAAAAATCTATGCACTAGATAACCAATCCTGGAACAACTGAGAGTTGATTGTGTGAAAGAACCTTATGTGCTCCCAGCCAAAGATGTTAACTACTGCCCACGAAATTCCCCCATCATGTGGCATCTGTCTGTGGAGAGAAGGCTTTCTCGATGATTTTTTTCAATTAATAAAAAAATAAATATGAAAGATTATAAGCTCTTTCCTTTCTTTCTTTTTCTTCCTTTCTTTCTCCCTTCCTCCCTCCCTTCCTTTCTTTTTCTTTCTTTTCTTAGAGGTGACAGAATTGAAACTTGATCCACTCAAGGCCAACCTTCTCAAAAATACTAATCCCAAACCCTAGGGTACCTGGCAAAAATGATTTCCCATTGTCAACCACCTCCAGGACAGCAGGTACTGGTTAGATTAACATTGCAGAGGCCCAGGCTCTGTTCCTGCAGAGTGTAGCAACCTTGGAATTTAACCTCTCCGGCTTATTAAAACAACAAATTACCTACCATGAGGACTGCCGAGTGCACTCAGATGGAAAATGGTCCCTTTTTTATGAAGTGATTTAATTAGAAGCAATTTTCCCATCAGTTTAGCTGTCAGAGCAAGGACTCAGGCAGGAACTGAGATGGAGTGTGTGGCCTGGAGCCGTTCTCTCCTTCCTGCTGCCGCCTCTTGGAGAAGGAAGAAACTGAAGCCTCTTGTGAGAAAATGGCTTCTTCCCCAAGCTGGGAAAGAAAGGAGGTTTGGCCTTGGAGGTCATTATGAAAGGTACTCAGAGGGCAAATTCTCTACTGTTCAGGGAGGAGCATGCAAGTCCTTTTCTCCTCCATATCCACTGTGGAACAATGAAAGAATGAAAGAAAACAATGAATGAAAAGGAAATTCAGAGGCCCTCATGCTATTTTGTGGGTAGAGAGCTCTGATGGAGATTGGAGTAAAGACCTAGGGAGATGTTGAAGTCATCTTCAATTGCTTTGGGAACTTGGTTAAAAAGAGCGTGTCCATTATTCTGGACCAGCCTTGCAAGTTTAGAGCTATTTCCCCCCTTCGGATTTATGCATGAACATATCATATTTATAGACAGCTTTAAAGTTTTCAAACTACTTTATGCATATTATCTCCTTGGACACTCACAACAACTCTATGAAGCAGGTACTATATCCTCATTTTATAGATGAGGAAACAGGTCGACAGGTCAAACAACTTGTCCAGGTATACAACTAAGCAAGTGTCTGAGGAAGGATTTGAACTCAAGTTTTTCTGACTCCAAGTCCAGCACTCTACACACTAAGCTACTTATATTGTTGGGCTCCATAGTCACACAGTACATACACATAGATCTTATATTATCAATAGATTAAATAATAAATATTCAGCACCTACTATGTGCCAGGCACTGTGCTAGTTGCTAGGGACAGAAGAACAAAAGGAAAGCAGCGTTTGTCCCAGAAAACTTTACAAACTGGCCATGGGAGAGATAACACATACAATGTGTGGGTATATGTGTATATGTCTATACATATACATACACATATACATATATATAGTGTGAAAGTGCTAAAATTATCCACTTTTCTGAGAAAAAAAGTGTTCTCAACATAGTTGGAAAGTAAATCTTTTCACTTGTCATGTTGTTTAGGATTACATGTAACTAATACTAGTATCTAGTTCTCTCCGGTACCTTTCAAGGCTGGCTATATGTATCAGGGAAACAAGCACCAGAAAGGCCCTCTTGCCCCTAAATCCTTCCACTGGTCTTTTCAAGATGCCTGAAATCTACAAGGTACTTCAGTCACTCAATAAATAAGCATTTATTAAGTGCCATTCCAAGTCAACATGCATTTATTAAGTGTTTACTATATGCCAAACAAGCCTTGGGCTAAGCTCTGGGAATATGAGTATAACAATTTCTGGTAAAGGGCTGGGCTGGCCATAAAAACCCCTGGGATTTGAAATTACTCCTAGTTGGTTAAGAGAGGAAACTAAGAGATCAATCCTCTGCTGGAAAGGTGGAGACTTTTCCCATACATTCTACAGAGGTAGTGTGGGGAGTCTTGAGAACAAGGAGAAGAGAGAAAAGGTAATAATTCCATGGTAGCAGTAAAATGGTAGCATCCACCGTCCACCATATCTATGATTCCTTTCTTCAAGACCATGAAAGATGACCTCACTGTGGAAAAGCAGGTGTGTGATTGTGTGTTTTTAGCATTAACACTCACTCAATAAAAAAAAAGTTATAAAAAATTACAAGTTCTTTCTTTCCTTCCTTCCTCCTTTCTTTCTTCCTTCCTTTCTTTACTTCTTTCCTCCTTTTTTTCTCCCTGCCTCCTTTCTTTCCTTCCTTTCTTTTTCTCTCCTTTTTTTCTTCCTTTCTTTCTTTACTCTTTTCTTTCCTTCTTCCTTCCTTTCTCTTTCTTTCGTTCCTTCCTTCCTTTCTTTTTTAACTTGGGGATGGCAGAATGGCAACTTAACCCACTGTCACAAGTAGCAGGAGCACTGAGAAAAACAAGCCAGCAAGGAAGCCAAGGAACAGGTAGGTGGTCTCTACCCAGCTGGCCTCTGTTTAATTATGCTTTTAAAGATTCTGTTAAAGAATTCTGTCTCCAGATTTAATATTGAGGAGACCAGGGAAGGCACACAGAAGAGAAGGGGCTTTCCTAGTGCAGGGCTGGGAGCTTAATCCCCAGCCTATTGTAAGACAGTTGTGCTCCCTAACCTGGGGCATGAGAATGAAATATTTTACAACTTTAATTCTGAGAGTGGAATAATTATGAACATAGGCTATATTATAAATCTGCTCAATAGACACAAGCCTGAGAGTAACCAGATGTTACACAAAGTCCCTGCCCTCAAGGAGGCCACATTCTAATGAGGGAGACAATGTATAAACAACTATGTACAAACAAAATATATACAGGATACATTAGTGTTAACTCAGAAGTAAGATACCAAAATTATGTGAGACTGGGAAAGACTTCTTGCAGAGGTAGGATTTTAACTAAGTCTTGTAGGAAGTCAGAGAATTAAAAAAACAGAGACAAGGAGGGAGAGCATTCCAAGCCTTATGGATAGCCAGTGAAAATGCATGCAGGTGAGAGATGGAGTGTCATGTGGGAATATTAGCAAGGAGGCCAGTGTCACTGGATTACAGGAAGGGAACAAAGTATAAAAAGAGTGGAAAGGTAGGAAAGGACAAGGTTATGAAAGGCTTTAAAAGTCAAACAGAATTTTATAGTTGATGGTAAAAGTAATAGTAAGTCACTGGAGTTTACAAAATGGGGGGCAGGGGATAGGTGGTAACATAATCAAACTTGTGCTATAGGAAGATAATTTTGATAAATGAGCGGAGGATGGACTGGAGTGGGGAGAGACTTAAACCAACTAGAAGGCATTTCAATAATTCAGGTGTGAAGTGATAAGGGCCTGTACCAGGCTGCTCAGAGGAGAGAAAGGAGTGTGTGTGTGGGTGTGTGTGTGTATGTGTGTGTGGGTGTGCATGTATGTGTGTGTGTGTATATACATATATGCGTATGTATATATACTGTGTATGTATATATGTGGTGGATACTGTGTGTATATTTATACATAAACATGTAGAATTGACAGGACTTGTCAACAGATTAGATATGGGGGCAGGGTGAGCGGGAATGAAGAGTTGAGGAAAAAATCTAGGTTGTGAATCTCAGTGACTGGGAGGATGGTGGTTCCCTCAACAATAATAGGGAAGGCTTTGTGGAAAAGATAATTAGTTCAGCTTTGGACATATTGAGTTTAACATGTCTATGAGACATCTGGTTCAAGATATTCTATTTTTAACATATATTTGGATGGACATTCTACAGAGAGCTTTCCAACTGGATTGACAGATAGTACAGATGGACCATAAGCTGGGCCAGCATTAAAAAGGAAGAAGAAATAGGGCTGAATTGCTTAAGGTAAATTGCAAAGCTCTTTTACTAATCCTAAGCTTCTCACAAAAAAAAATATATAATCTGGGCTCAACACTACGTATTTTTGTAAGACTCTCCTCATTAGTGGGGAGAATGATTACTTGATGCCCTATGTCTGCAGCAACAAGCTTGAGAGGAGTTTCTTTTTCCGGCTTCTGATTTTTAGAGTAGCCACATATGGTTCCTGGCTCATCTTCTTTGGAAGAAGCCGATATGTAAAGGAGCTGGTACTTCAACATGTGAGTTCCTTCTGGACTCCTCTAACATCTTTCTCTTCCTTGGGGCCTCTCCCCAAAGAAAGCCAGGAACCATATGTATCTACTGTAAAAGCCAAGTCAGAAAAAGAAACTCTTCTCTCAGGGTCTTGTAAGCATGGGACATCAAGTAATCATTCTCTCCACCAAAGAGGAAAGCTGTGTGCAAATGCTTGAGGCAAGGCTTACACAATGACTCATCTTTGCAATGCTAATATTTTAAGAGTCTTACCATTTGGCAGCAAAACAACACCATTACCTTTGAAGACCCAGAGATGAACCTCACACAGAGGTCAATGGAAAGACATATGGTGGGTGTGAACAGGCTACCAGAGGAGTAAAAGATGGCATCAAAGAATTGTCAGACAGGAAGAGAAAATGGGCTGGTCACAAGACCAAGGGACATCTGGTAGACAGAGTCCTCTATTGGTACCCTCATGATGCTGGGAGAAATTGAGGAAGGCCTCCAGCACGTTAGATGGGTGCCCTATGGTGAACTCCTAGGAGAACACAGACAAGTCTCAAAGCATGAGCAGGCATGAATGGGTGGTGATCCGCACCCTTAGAAGAAGATCTGAATTGATGATCCATTTAAATTACAGATCCATTTAAATATTTGAATATTTGGGGCACTGTATTAGGTTCTGGGGGGAAAAATGAATCAATCAATTAATAAATATTTATTAAGTATCTACTTTGTGGTAGGCACTGAGGCTATAAAGATAAAAATAAAAGTTCCAGCCCCAAGGAGCTTATATCTTATCAGGGGAGAAGAGTTGTACATATAAGTATTATATGTATATATACATATATGTGTGTGCCTATATGTGTACACTCGTATGTATGTATGTATGTATATACATATAGTAAATTGGGGGAGGGAGGCCTAATATTGAAGAAGAAAAAAAGAAAAATTGGAAAACTGTCCATGCCCTCAAGGGACTATATTGTGCTGGGTTCTGGAATTAAAGACCCTTATTAAAATGCAAATACAATCCAAGTTGATATAAAAAGCAATTATCCACAATGTCAATGTTGGTTCGGTTCAGTGATTCACATCTTGGCTCCGTCACTTGCTACTTATATGACTTTGAGCAAGTCAATTAACCTGTCTTGGCCTCAGTTTCCTTTTCTGTAAAATGAAGAAGTTGGACTAGCTAACTTCTAAGGTCCCTTCCAAGTCCAAATCTATAATTGCATGATCCTACAAAGATGTTTCTTGAGAGATAATAATATGCTTAGCTCCATGCAAGGCATCAGGGAAGAGAAGTGTTAGACATCGTCTTTAACCTTAAGGCAATTACAGACTCTTTGGTGGGTCAGACTTGCGCATTCTTTAATGGACATCTGACCTATGACACAGCTCAGGTGGATAGTTTTGTCATCCTCTCTAGCCAGGTCTTTGAGCCTGCAATCTAAATTTGGTTTTATTCTAAAGTCTGGAGGCAAGAAAAAGAATGTGAGAGAAAAGTGACTGTTAACTCCAGCAGGTTTCATCTTCTCTCGGCTCCCATCCAAACTAATCCCCTGGAAGATTGATTTCCCCTCCAGCCAGCATCTTGTTCAGCATTTCTTCTCATTGTGCTTCTGGCCATCTCCTCAGACAACCGTCCATCATCCTGAAACTATCTTTTGCTCTTTCAGTAAATCAGCAGACAGAAGCTGGAGATACAGAAAGCAAATTCACAGAACAGAAGCAACCCACAGATTCATTTTCTTCCTTCTCATTAGGTACCTTCATTTTAGGTGGAGGGGGTGGGTCTCACATCACTAGTGTGAGGCTATTGCTGGGGAGATTGCACAGGATAGGGGAGAGAAGAAGCAGGATAGGGAACAATAGCATGCTGATGAGATTGGGATCTGGACCCCAGAAAGGAAAAACCCTGGACTCTCCCACATGGCCAAATCTCTGGTGTTCCCCTGGGAAATGAAGGGGTTTACCTTTGCCCTTTTTCCCTTTTGCCCCTTTTCAAAAGGAATTTGGCTCCTTTGTTTACAATTCCCAGAAAAACCTTAAAACTTTTAGATTCTCTCTTTGAAATCTTATTCAAATGCACTTTCCTTCCTGGCCCTGAAAAGAACCTGGCTTCTGTTTGTCTCTCTTTATCTCCATTAGAAAGCAAACCTCCCCCCTTTCACCTCCCTTCATTATCTATTCTCATTGTTTATTACCTTCCAAAAGGACCCAACCAACCCCCCCCCCCCCTTCCTCTGGCCACCCTTAATCCTAGCTAGGCTCCATGAGGTCCAGGACTCAGGAGTTCTGTTCACTCCAGCTTACTAGCCACTCCCATCTAGATCTCCCTAGGCCCTGCCTCCCCTCACTCCAAACTACTTGGCCACTCCTAAATCCCTCCCACAGTCTTTCTGTACTTAAGACTCACCTTTCCCCCATTCTGATGCTGGGAATTTCTCATGCCTAGAGGCTGAGCTGTTCCCAAGCCCGCTCGTCCTCATGGGCGTGACCTGGCCTCTATGTGATTTATCTTTAATAAACTTTTTCTCTGGCTGGAAGAAGATCTGGGTTGAATTCTTTCAGGCAGATCCGCGCCGTGATCTGGGGCATTTTCCCAGCACCCCAAAACCTCCCACGATCTTGGGGTGCCTCTGTGTAACTAGAAGCACCCTAACCCCCCCACCTCTTCAATGCCATCTGATAATTTCCTATTTAAACTTATTATTACTCACTATAGAGACAGTATGGCATAGCAGCTAGAGTTCTAAACTTGGAGTCAACCTGGGTTCAAATTCTGCATCTGGCAATTACTATGTGACCCTGGGCAAGTTACTTAGCTTCTGCATGACTCAACTCAGTTTCTTAATCAGTAAAGTGAGGATAATGATTTTTATAATATCTACATCACAGGATAATTGTGAGGTTCAAATGTTATAATGTATGCATAAGAGATTGACCCTTTAAGGGAGATAAAATGTGCTTGCATGGGGCATGCACTTATTTCTGATCTTAATTCTACCCTGGCAGTTCACTTGTCTGGATCATAGGTCTGTTAAAAAGTCTAAGAAAAACAAGTTACCCTGACTCAATTTTGAGGCAGTTGTTTCTCATTTTGAACATGACAAGCTGTAGTATATTGGAATATTATGAACATCAGAAGTGTTCTATGATTATGGGACAAATGTAAGCTATTTGATCATACAGAGAAGATTTGAATTTGGTTTCTAGCCATAAGCTAAAATGGGGTCATTTAGCAAAGCAAAACCAGAGTTTGGTAAAGAGAAGTAAAAGGACAGACTTTGGATCTGCATCAGCTAGATTTGAATCTAGAAGTGATAGACACTAAAGTTGCTGTGGGATATTAAGTCTAGTTGAGCAGAGGAACAGCTTGAAAACAGAGAACCAGAGAAATCACCCAATGGATCCTCTAGTCTGGCTCATACCCATTAAAATGCTAGTCAATTACAGGATGGAATAACTCAGTTTAGCAACAAAAGCACACATTCAACACAAAAACTATATTTATCAAGAAACTTTTAGGGACAGTTTTTGAGATAGAAATCAGATCTTGAAGTTTACAATTCTAGAGTTGTGAGTTATCCCAAGCGCATGGGTTTTCTTCACATGCATGTGCCTCCTTGTCAGATTTCTTCAACTATGTGCCTACTCTCCCTCACATATATAGAGTGCAGTGATGGGAGAGAGTGACTGAGTTTATATGTTGATTTAATGAAATTATCATTCTTTTATTTGCTTTAATGTGAGTATTTGCAATGTTATTATTATTTCTTTTGCTTTATGTAAATGATTGTGTTTAAGATCTAAAATCTCATTATTATAAGTGGCTAGTTTTGTGTAAATGGAAACACATTAGTGGAGGCTCAAGAACTAACATGATGAGTAGGGGGAGTATGTTCCTCCATAACAGAGATACTCCTAGGACTATGAGAGAGTTGACATGTAATCATGTGGTAGTGGTCCTTCTCTGAGAACATAGATTTGCCAGTGTAAGAACAAGCTGGAATGAGATGAATCAGCCCAGAGTGTGAATAGGTGTTCACAGACAAATGTGAGAGGAATGTAGGTTGGCCACTCCATGCATCAATTATATATGTAAAGTGCTTTGAAAACTTTAAAGAGCTGTATAAATGCCAGTTATCATTATCAATGGCAGAGGAACCACCACAATTAGGCTCTAATACCTCAATATCTACTGTACTAAACAAAGGAATGGAAAGAGTATTATAAAAATTGAAACCAGAAAAAGCAGAGAGACCTGACCTAATACATACAGAAAATGATGTCACAATTTTAAAGACAAGGTATAGTTTTTAAGATACCGCAAAAGGACAAGCTTCCAAAACAATAGAAATGATCGAGGAAAATAATAATAATTTATTTATATCGCATTTTGAGGTTTGCAAAGCACATTCACATACATTATTTCATTGATAGGAATAGAGACAAGACCTGTAATTTCATTGGTATAGGGTACTCTCAGGTGTGGAGACTCCCTCTACCAAAATAGGTCAGCACCTTCTCTGCAACTTGCCTTAGAAAGTTATCCATGGCACCTACAAGTTAGGTGACTTGCTTAGGGTCACACCAGCAGCATGTATCAGAGTCAGGATTTGAATCCAGGTTTTTCTGATTTTAAGGAAACTCTATGCCATCCTGCCTCTTCTTATTCTATAGCACCTGGGGCATGGTATTATTAACAACAACAACAACAACAGAAAGACTGAAAAGACACCAGAAATTTTGAGAAGAAACCAGTAATTCTATTTTATTTTATTTATTTTATGCCTATATTCCTACTTTCTTATCTCCATAAAACCCTAAAGACAATGGTCTTTATACTTACAGAGCACATCCTTGATTAAACTATGAGAAGGTAATAAGCAGACTCTCACTGATTGTTTTCAACTATAAATCACGTTTTCCTCTTCATATAGCTAGGCAGCACAGTGGATAGAGCATTGAACCTAGAGTTAGGAAGACTTGAGTTCAAATCCAGTCTCAGAGACTTACTGGCTATGTGACCATGGGTAAGTGACTTGGTTTCCTCAACTATAAAAGGGGGACAATAATAGCACCTACCTGCCACGGTGGTTGGGGGATCAGATGAGATAATAATTGTAAAGCGCTCAGCACAACACCTGGCACATATTAGGTGCTATATAAATGTGAGCTAGGATCATGATGATGATTTTTATCTTCACAGCCACACAACTGACTGACAGATGTGCAGACTACGAGGTCTCTTTGTGATTACTGCTTGTACTCTCAAATAGAGCTGGGATTGAATTGACCTGGATGTTCCTGCTAATGATGCAAGGACCAGCACATCCATGCCTGTCCATCCTGTGAGAGCCCATGTCCTTCCATAAAACCCAACATGCTAAGGGCATGCTTCACTTTCTCCTGACATTGAGAAGATACTAGTGGAGTATTTGGGCTGCCCACCTCTTAAGTAGGTGGCACAGTAGATAGAACACTGGACTTGGAGTCAGGAAGACTTGCATTCAAGTCTAGTCTCACTAGCTATGTGACCCTGGGCAAGTCACTTAATCTCAGCATGCCTCACTTTCCTTATCTGCAAAATTGGGGCAAAAACAGCGCATACCTCCCATAGCTGTTGGGAAGATAAAATAAGATAATATTTGTGAAGGACTTTGTAATCCTTAAATCACTCTATAAATGTTATTATTGTTGATATTATTGTTATTGTTGCTATTCCTTACTTTCACTACTGGCCAGCCCATCTTCTTTATTGCTCATTCATTTCCCTAATTTTTTTTCTACCACCACCACAAGGTTACATTCAACTCTCTCAAGATCATAGGAGTAGTCCTATTGGGGGTGGACACACTATCCTCTCCCCACCCCCACTCACCACATTTGTTCTCGAGTTCCCTCTAACGTGCTCCATTTACACAAAACCAGCCTCTCACAGTGATGAAGCATAGTCTGCTTTGAAGTTCTTTATCTGTCATATGTTGTAGCCATCTTATACCTAATATGCTCCTCTCCATTACTTTTGATGTAATACTCATTTTAATTCCTTATAGAGACTTTCAGTCACCCAACAATACTGGTAGAATATTGGTGTTATAGGGGCAGGTAGGTGGTATAGTGGATAGAGCACCAGCCCTGAAGTCAGGAGGACCTGAGTTCAAATCCAGCCTCAGACCAAACACTTGACACTTACTAGCTGTGTGACCCTGGGCAAGTCACTTAACCCCAGTTGCCTAAAAAGAAAAGAAAAGAAAAGAAAAGGAATATTGTTGTTATAAAGATAGGCCTGTGTTTCTGGGGAAATTTTAGAATCAATGGAGAGAATAAGAGCTGAGAAAACCAGTTTGAAGCTGGTCTGTTACAAATAGATTCCAGGAGGGAAATTAGTTTGGCCCCCTGGCTCCTTACCACCTCTGATGGACCATATGGTCCTAGGAAAGAAAAAAACCACATAACCTCAGAGGAAGCAGCAGCCAGAGGCAGAAGGAAAATCTTGACACTTCCTGGATCAAGCTTCCTGGAGAGAAGAGAAGTTCCTGGACAAGGGAGAGTTCTTGGTTAAAGTAAAGTTCCTAATCCCAGCCTTCTGGACAAAGGAGGCAGAGTTCCTGTACAAAAATACCAAGTTCCTGGACTAAGCTAAGGAATTATTTGACCTAGAAGAAGCCAGAGCTAAAGAATAGTAAAGAACAGAGTTTTGATGAAGAGTCCCACATATCCTGAGTTATGTGGACTGTGATTCTAAAAGTTCTATCTAAATGCGTGGTTGTTTCCAGTCATGTTCGACACTACATGACCCTACTTGGGATTTTCTTGGCAAAGACACTGGAGTGGTTTGCCATTTCCTTTTCCAGCTCGTTTTACAGATGAGGAAACTGAGGCAAACAGGGTTAAGTGACTTGTCCAGAATCACACAGCTAATAAGTGTCTAAGGTCAGATTTGAACTCAGGAAGATGAATGTTCCTGATTCCAGGCCTCACACTCTATCCACTGTATCACCTAGCTCCCTATATAAATGCTAGCTATTATTATCACTGTTATTCCTAACTGATCAGGCCAGACTTTTTAAGGTGTAGCAGATTTCCTCCAAAAGAGGCTTTGACATGTTCTGGGGCATGGTGCAATCAGCACAATGTCATCTGCAAACAATTTCCACCTTTTTCATAAGCATATCCACAACTCTGATGTTGGTGGTGCTTCCATCACTGATGGCAGAAAAGTTTGTTATAAAAATCTTTGAAGACCTTTTCTATTTTTCTTTTGTCCGCTCTCCTCCTTCAATTTCATTCTTAAATGCCCTCTGGATGACTTTGCTTTGAGCTTCTTGCTGAGATTCATAACCTGGTTTTAGCCTCCACGTCTTCATTTTATTTACGAGACAATACTGCTCATAATACTCTATTATCCTTCTCTGCAATATTTTACAAATGAGTTTGTATTCAGAGCTGGTGTTTGCTTTGGTTGACATTTCTCTCCAATTGGTAAGAAAGTCAAGTGTTTGCTGCCTAAAACACTTTTTTGGCTCCTTTGGTCTCCTTGTTATGACTGTTAATCTATACTAGTCAAACTTTTTTTGAAATTATCAGTCATTAAATTGTACATACTCTTTGACCCAGTGAAACTTTTACCAGGAATATGCCCCAAAGAGGTAAAAGATAGAGGGAAAGGACCCACATGTGCAAAAAATTTATAGCAGTTGTTTTTCTGTCATGTCCAACTCTTCATGACCCCATTTGGGGTTTTCTTGGCAAAGATACTGGAGTGGCTTGCCATTTCCTTTCCTAGCTCATTTTATAGATGAGGAAACTGAGGCAAACAGTGTTAAGTGATTTGTCCAAGCTTACATAGCTAGTAAGTGTCTGAGATCGAATTTGAACTCAGGACTTCCTGACTCCCGACCCTGCTCTCTATCAACTGTGCTACCTAGCTGCCCTAACAGTACATTAGTGTCCATATTTAAAAGAAAAAAAAAATTAATTATGACACTCTGTGTCTTTGTTCTCTCTTTTCCATCTATTGCTCACATTTCATTACCAATAATTTGTTTGGATGGGTCAGGATTGAGTTGTTTCATTTTCATGCCATGTCTTTTTCTCATTTTCAATTCTTTCTTCTGGCTTTATGCCAATTTTGATTTTTGTTCTAATAGGTCAGTGATGTGGTTGTACATAAACAACTAAGTCAGGAATGACTCCACTGTTAATAACAAGATGTTTCTTATCTGTGATAATATAATAAATTTAATTTTTGTGATATTATCTGATGTTTATCTTATCTAGGACTACCAATTCTTTTGTTTATATGTTGACTCCTCCAATTAGAATGCAAGCTGACTGATAGCAAGTATGGTCTAATCCTTAATATTTGTTTCTGGGTGCTTAGCATGGTGTTTGGTACATACTAAGGTCTCAATAACTGCTTTTAAATTCACTCATTTATTCACTATCTACGGTTTTTTAAAAGTCATGGGAAATGGGAAAGGTATTATAGGACTGGAGAAGGAATGTCTTGATTTAAAAAAAAAAGGGAAGAGAACAGAGTCTACAAAAACTATAAGTCAGTAAACTTGATTTCTACTCCCAAGAAAAATCTAAAATGGATATTAAAAAGATGACTTGTGAACATCTAGTAAAGGAAGTTTGACTTCATCAAGAATAGGTCATGGCAATGAATAGGAGAAGAATTTTTTTAAAAGGATAGAGAATCACAGAAGATAAATTCAACAGTTTTGATTATTTAATATTGAAAAGGGTTTTTAAATTAAAAAGTCAATACAATTAAAATTAGAAAGTAAACAGTTGATTAGGGAAAATCTTTATAGAAAGTTTCTTGGAAAAAAGTCTGATATCCAAGCTATATAAGTAACTGATTCAAATTTAGAAGATCAAGAGCTATTACCCAAATGGTAAATGGTCAAAGGAAATGGATAGGCTGTTCTCAAAGGAAGAAATTCAAGCTATCAATAGCCATATGGGGGGGGGGGGAATGCTATAAATAACTTATAATGAGATAAATGAAAATTAAAATGATTCTGAGGTTCCACTTCATACCTATCAGATTGGTAAAGACGACAAAAAAAGGAAAATGGCACAAACATACTGATGCACTGTTGGTAAAGCTATGAATTGACTCCACCATTCTGGAAAGGAATTTAGAACAACCTGCAAAAAGTCACTAAACTGTGTATACCTTTCTTTAATGAGAGGTCAAAGAGGAAAAGGACCCAAATATTCAAAAATATATTTACAGTAGCTCTTTTCATTGTATCAAGGAATTGAATATCCCTTTAACTCATTGATGTCACTCTTTGATTTCTTTAATAAGAGGTCAAAGAGGAAAAGGACCCACACATGTAAAAAAACTTATAGTAGCTCTTTTTATTATATCAAGGAATTGAACATAAAGACAGTGCCATTAATTGGGGAACAGCTGGTCAAATTATGTTATATGAAGCTACCTTAGAATATTAATATTAATAGAATATTAATTTAATAATAACTCATATTATGCATATAGTGTATAAATATAATAATTAATATTAATAGAATATTATTACACTGTAAGAAATTAAGAAAGGAATGGTTTTAAAGAAATCTGGAGATACTTATGTCATAATAGGCCAGTGATGACTAGACTGGCCCAAATAAGATCACACTAGGTAGGTACCTTTGTTTCAGAAGCAGAACAAAATGAGGCTTTCATGGTCCTAATAGCAAACAAAGGTTTACTTAGCCATAGCAAGGGAAGGACATTTGCTGTGGATATAGTTAATTCCAATGAGTATAGTTTTCCTGTTGGTCATGCCGCTGATCTGTAATCAGAATCCTGATGGAAAAGCTCCAGCCTCCACCAACCTGGCTCTTTTTTGTGCTCATGTGACCCAGAAGGTACATTGGTGGCAACCCTTCAATCTCCTGAATCAGTTAAATCTTGAGAATGGTTTCAACAACCTTTAAGGAAAAAAAACTAGCTTAACCTACTTGGAAAGGGGCATTAGATTATCTCTCCCACTATAACTTTATGAACTTGTGCAGAATAAAGTGAGCAGGACCAGAAGAATAATTCATACAGTAGCAATAACACTGTAAAGAAAAGACTTAAGAACTCTGATCAATAATCAATCAAATTAACCAATCAAAATTCCAGAAGACCTATGATGAAACATGCTACCCACCTCCTATAGAGGTATATGCTCCAGAAGCAGAATGAGACATACTTTTAAAGAAATGATTGATGTGTGGATGTGTTTCCTTGGCCATGCCAATTTGCTATAAGAATTTTGTTTGTCCCTGGAAAGACTTACATGAGCTAATGTTAAGTGAAGTGAGAAGAACCAGGAGAACATTATACACAGTAACAGCAACATTGTGCAAAGACTAACTTTGATAGACTTAGCTCTTCTCAGCAATGCAAGGATCTAAGACAACTCCAAAAGACTCAGGATGGAAAATGCTATCCACATCCAGAAAAAGAACTACGGAGTCTGAATGCAGATTGAAATATACTATTTGCTCTCTCTTTTTATTTTTGTTTCTTCTTTCTCATGGCTTCTTCCATTGGTTCTAATTCTTCTTTACAACATGACTAATGTGAAAATATGTTTAACATGAATGTATATGTAGAGCCTATATCAGATTGCATACCATCTTGGGAGGGGAAGGGGAGTGACGGGGAGATTTAGAACTCAAAATCTTATGGAAGTGAATGTTGAAAACTAAAAATAAATAAATATTTTTTTTAAAAATCATTTTGTTTGTCTTCTTTTTCCATTGAGGGTGGGTAGGGTGAATTTGTGGGGGAGAAGTGATCCTGAGATAATGTTATACTCTCGTCAAAAAAAGGAAAAAGAAAAGAAGGTCATTGAAGCATTTAAAAGAAAGTGTATAAAAGATGACAGAAGTAGGCAGAGACAGGCCAGGCAGCTCTAAAAGTTGGTAGGTTGAATTCATTATATACTTTTTAAAAAATCAAGCTATACATAATAGAGCTTCGTGGTTTCATATGCAATCAACCTTTTCTGTTTTATATACAGAAATGCTCCCTTTTTTTGCTGTTTGAGTGCAGAAAAAATAAAAAATTTTAAAAGAACAGATGAAGCCAAACTAACTTTATTTCCTTTTTTTGGCAAGGTTTCTAAAGTGGTACATGAGGAGAATGATGTAGACATAGCTTATCTAAATTTTTGCAAAGCATTTGATAAACTATATCATGTCATTTCTTACAGAAAATATGAAAAATGTGAACAGTTATAAAATTAGATAGATACAGAAATGGCTAAATGAATTCAAAGAACAGTCATTAATGGTTCAATGTTGGCTTGGCAAGATTTCTCCAGTGGAGTGCCCACAGCATTTGTGCTTGGCCTGTGCCACTTAATATTTTTATCAGTGGTTTGGATAAAAGTGCACATAAATGAATGAATGACAAAGCATTTATTAAGTATTTATTATGTTCAATGTGCTGAGCGCAGGGAATACAAATAGAAAAGCAGAGATAGCACCCAAAAACAAAAAAAAAAAGAGAGATGTAACAAATACGAGGTTACAGCTGTAAGTCAGATGGAAAGGTCCCACAGACCTCAGGATACAAACCACCAAGTAAATGGTTATGCATCTTTAATGTCATTGCTGCTGATAAGAATCATATCTGTCTCCGATGTTGAACCATTTGACAGTGACAAGTACTTTGGTGCGAAGAACTTTCTTTTCTGGGTTTTCAGAAGCTATGGCTGCTGAGGACGGAGGGAGAAGCACATTAGCACCTGCCCAAGCAGTTCTCAGGTTGTGGGTCCACAGGGATTGCTTTCCCAGGATAATGGGTAAGGGGCTGGGGTAGAAGCAGACCCACAAAACTGGTGAGCTGGGGGAAATCTCTTTTAAGGACCCTTGGGCCTACCTTCCTGTTAATGACCGTTGGTCAGTGTTTGTTGTCGGTGGTGGCAATGAAGGTGAGCCCTTTCTCTACAAGGAATCCTCTCTTCAATGGTAACAATGGGGACTGGGCTGGAAGCCATACTGGTGATCTAGGTGGGGGATGCAGGATGCACTGCTATTTCCAAGGTTTTTGGGTTCAGTGTCCTCATTGGTGGTTGCTGTTGGTGGTGGCAAGGAAGGTAAGCCCCTTCTGCACAGAGACTGCTCCCCTTAATGACGATAAAGGGGACCAGGCTGGAAGTAAGGCTGGTAAACTGGGGGGGGCGGTAAGGGTTGGGGGCACTGCTTTTCCCAGATCTCATGGGTTCTCAGCCCTGGGCTGACTCTACTGGTGTCTGAACCGAGGTGGTGATCAAAGTGATGGTAGTGGTAGTTTGTTTGACTAGCATATGAAGCCTTTTCTCTCTCCCCCAGGGTGCACTGCAGCTTCAGCTAGGCTGACTTGGCTGGCAGATGGACAGCAGCTGGTGGGGATGGCTGACCCCCCTTCTCTGCAGGGGTTGCATGCTCTTCTAATTTGCTGATGACCCAAAGCTGGGACGGACAGCTAGCAGCTGATGACAAAGACAGGATCCAAAAGGATATTTCCAGGCTGAAGCACTGGGCTGAATCTAATAATATGAAGCTCAGTGGAGGCAAAAGTCTTACCTGAGTTTAAAAATCAACTTCATGAGGACAGGATGGATGAGGCATGGTTAGACATTAGTCTGTTTGAAAAAGATTTGAAAAAGTTTTAGTGGACTACAAGCTCAAAATGAATCCCCTCCTATAGATTGAACTATCATGTCTATGCAGGTGATTTTCAGATTCTTTTGTCTAGCCCTAACCTCCCTCCTGGTGTCCAGCCTCTCATCTCCAACTACCTACTGGACTAACTGAATGTCTTATAGGCATCTTAAATTCAATATGTCCAAAACTGAAATCATCATCTTTCCCTGAAAACTCTCCCTTCTTAGCTTCCTCATTACTGTTGAGGGTACTACCACAGTAGCTCAGGCTCGCAACTCAGTGTCACATGTGAACCCTTTCTTAATACCCCTACACACATTCCATATTCCATCAGTAGCCAAGTCCTGTCTTTTCTACCTTAGTAACATCTCTAGTGCACACTCCTTGGATACTGCCACCACTCTGGTTCAGCCCTTATCACCTTACTCCTGGACTATTACAATAGTCTGCTGATGAGTTGGTCTCCCCGCCTTGGGTCTCTCCCCACTACAGTCCATCCTCCACTCAGCTGTCAAATTGGTCTTCCTAAAACACAGGTCTCACCATGTTACCCTACATCCCTACTCCATTCACTCCATTTCTCTCCAGGTTCAAATATAGAAGCTTCCATTTGGTTTTTAAAGACCTCCATATCCTGGCCCCTTCCTATCTTTCAAGTCTTATTGCACCTTACTCCCCTCCCCTCATTCTTTCAAGTAAAAATTGTATTTCATGAAAAAAAAAGTAGCTAATTCAACTCGCAACTCAAACAATCACTCAAGTGCGACTAGGTGGCTCAGTAGACAAAGCACTGGGCCTAGAGTGAAGAAGACCCGGTTCAGTTCCAGCCTCAGACACTTACTAGCTGTGTGACCCTGGGCAAATCACCTAACCTCTGTCTGCCTCAGTTTCCTTAGCTGGAGATAATAATAGTCATTACCTCACAGATTTGATGTGAGGATCAAATGAAATAATATTTGTACAGTGCTTAATACAGTGCCTGGCATATAGTAGGTGCTAAATAAATACTCCTTCCCTTCTCCAGAGGCAGTCTTCACAGTATGCAGTAAAAGTGCTTTAATGCTTACTTCCCATGCTGTTAAACAGAATATTAATAAGATGTGTACTCAAAGGTCAGGATTTAATCAAATGAATATTTTGATTGTCTCATCAAGGACATTCTTAAATAAAACTGGTATTTTTTTTTAATTGCCTGAGCTGCATGATGAAGAATGCAATGGCTCCTGGTGTAACTTAGCTTGGAGCTGAGGTTCCCAGCAGTCTCAGCCACCACGGCTTTTATGCCATCAAGGCAAATGGCAACACGGTTGTTATGGGACAAGCCATGAGATCCAAAAAAGTTCATCGACACTTTGCGTATTTCTGCATCATTTGTACTTGTTGCCAATAAAAGAAATTCTCCTTGGATGACTGGATACTAGACAAACAGCAATTCCAGTCGCACCTGTAGACTGCATCCATTGGCAGGCAAAAGCACAATTCTGGGGGTGAAATATTAATTCATGCTTTGTGTTTGCAGCTACATTTTTAATTTACAGGTCATGTTGCCTCTGGAAAACTCCACTGCACCCTTGGGAGAAGGCAAGGCTGAAAAAGTCTTCATTTCTTACTATTATTATGAAAATAGTTTGCTGAATGTTTTTTTTTCTAACAAATATTTATTAAACACTTACTACACTCCAGGCACCATACTATACAATTTACAAATATCATCTCATTTGATCTTCACAATAACCCATTTTAGAGATGAGCAAACTGAGGCAGATAGCAGTTATGTGTCTTCCTCAGGGTTAGGTCAGGTTTGAACTTGGGTCTTTCTGACCCCAAGTCCAGGGATCTATCCATTGTACCACCCAGCTGCCTCAGTATAACAGTTTTGATCTTAGGAATCTTCTAAAAGTGTCTCAGGGCCTGGGTCCTTGGAACATACTTTGAGAACTGCTGATCTAAGTACTATCCTCCCTTTACAAAGTATGAAAAGGTTCTCTGGGTGAACTGGAAGCAGAGATGGCAATTGGCCAGGAAAAAACAACAACAACAACAAAAAACACCACTTCCTGGGTGCCTTTAAAAAGCTAAGCCTGCCAAGCTCTGGGGCAGTCAAATAGCTGGAGGCAGGGGATGGTATTTTAGAGTGTGATTCCTTCCCCTTTACCAGAGAGCAGCAAGGGGTTCGGATGAGGAGGGGGAGGGTTGTCTCTCCTATCAATCCTTCAGTCACGGGACCTGATAGTAGAACTCTCTGCTCCATAGGAGACAACTACATATAACTTGGAGCAGTCTGAAGAAATGAACAGCAATGCACAGTCTCCAGACAGACAGGGAGCATTTCAGGGAGGAATTAGCTTTCAGAAATGAGACTTCTGAGAGCAAAGTACCATCTGTGGATTCGAGAAAGAGAAAGTCCTAACGATTTAGGACAGAAGCAAACTCAGAGAGCCCAGCTGAGCAACCACCCAGCACAAACCCTGTGCTCAGGGCACAGCAGTTTACGTCCTGAAGGGCAGGGAGGGAACAAGCAATGCTTTAGTCTCTTTGCTTTTGACTTCAGGAATTACCAGGGCAGGGGTGGTAGAGGAGTGAGAGGCTGAAAACAAGTCAGGTCATTCCTGCTGCTGAACAACCAAGCGGGGAGATTTCCCTGCTTTGTTCTGCCTGAGGCAGAGACTAAATTTGGCCCCTTGTATTGAAGTCTCTTGATAATGAAGTTCAGCAAGAGCTTTGACTGGCATCGAAGGGAATCCAACCCAGCAGTCATCATGCATCGGGCTTATCTTGGGCACCTGCTGTTTCCTGAAATGCCACTAAGCTTCTTCCCATGCTCCCCTCCCCAGGCCTACTATAGAGCATGGGTGAAGGGGGAGCTTGGTAGCTTTCCCCAACACAGTAAATGTTAGCAACATACTCCCAAATGCTGCTCCTTAATTAGCTATTGGCACTCTGGCCCATTTAGTTTCAAATCCTATTCAACCCTGCTTCCATGAGCAGAGCTCACATAATGGGGGTGTCCTTTGTACCAATTCACTTGGTAACTAGGAAGTCCCAGCCCGATGTATAGGAGTGGAGAAGATGCTTCGCCGCAGGACTAGTTATTCCTTTGGAAGGGAGATTTGAGAGTTTTTAATAATAAGTCAAACATGTATTATTAAATGTATATTGGGCAGGTAGGTGGTGCAATAGATAGAGCACTAGGTTTGCAATCAGTAAGACTCATCTTCCTGAGTTCAAATCTGGCCTCAGACACTAGCTGTGTGACCTTGGGCAAGTCACTTACCCCTGGTTGCCTCAGTCTCCTCAACTGGAGAAGGAAATGGCAAACCACTCCAGTATCTTTGCCAAGAAAACCCTAAACGAGGTCAAAAAGAGTCAGACAGGACTGAAATAACAGAACAACAAATGTATATAATCCTTTGAGGTTTACAGAATTACTTTCCTCTTGTCTTGTCTTGACAATCCTTCACAAATCTGACTCTAGTGGATCTTTCCAGGCCAATTATATATCGTGTGTGTGTGTGTGTATATATACATCACTCTTCTCCCATGTCCTCTTATGTTCGAACTAAACTGGCCTATTTGCTGTTCTCCATACTCCCCCTTCCTTCTCCTGTCTCTGTATTTTTGCAAAAGTTGATCCCCATACCAGGAATGTAGATACAGGCTTTTGGCTGGTGATACGAGTTGGTACTTTGTAGATGCCTCTTTCCCTGGCTGAGTATCTGACCCTACCACCTTCCCTCTGCTCCTGCCAAATCACTCACTCACATCTCCTCCCACTGCTGCCTAGGGAGATTTTGTCCCTGACATAAGGGGGCTGGGTAGAAGCCCAGGGTTTGGGGGGGTGGGGTGAAGAGAACAAAAGCCCCAAATCAGATAAGAGTGTGGATGGGAAAAGCTATAGACTGAGGGGAAGCTGTGACTTGTGCTTCCTTGCTTGGAGAGAGGTGAATGTCTCTTCACCGGCTGCAGGAAGGCAGATAGAGGGGAAAAGGAAGAAGTGGGCTGGGGCTCAGAAAAAAAAATTAGATTTAGAATGATAAGGTTCTTATAGATCTAGTTCACTGAGTCCAGTCCCCTCGTTTTGCAAATAAGGAGACTCACGCCCAGAAGGGGGCCGTGACTTGTCCAAGATCACACACAGCCCAAGTTCTCTGACTAGAGGTTCAGCCCTTTTCCCCCAACACTTTCCTCCAGGGAAGATTTAGGCCAATGGTCTAAAGACTGGAAATTGGAAATGACTTTCTGCAGGGTATAGAAAATTCCAGAAACAGTTGGAAGGTAGAGTCCACTCCCCCAACACAGCAACACACTCCCAAGGGAAATCAGAAAAGCCTCCTTCCAGCTCTTGACCACAGCACCACCTGGTGTTCCAAATAGCGCAGGTCACCCAGAGGGTTACATTCTCTCCTGCCGCATCTCCCAGATGAAAATTTCCCAAGACTACATTTATTATAGCAAGCTTGATGATTTTTTTGAAAGTTTTTTTTTCCCTCAGAACATTTCTTACTAAAGGGGAAATGCAGCAACAGAAATATTCCCAAAGGGCAGATAAGCTCCCCCACCGCACCCCGTGCAGGAATTCCTATTTGAGCCTTAAAGTGCGATTTCGCTTGAGGAGGGTTTTTTTTTGGGGGGGGGGGTGGAATTTATCAATTACATTTTTCATTGATTGATATTAAAAGTGTATAAAAGTTTGTTTTCTTTGAGTACATACCAATAGGGTGCAGAGTAGCCATGAATTAAAATTATACCACAGATAATATTGCAAAATGTGTCCCAGGCTCCATAAGAGATCATCTAGCCATCTCTATCTTCATCCTAGACTACATTTAAATCAAACCAGATCAATTTGTGCCAACTCTGTGCTCAGTCATCTCTAGGGAAGATCCAACAACCTTTTTAATTCACTTGTCCCAGTGTTCAACCATCCACACCCCCACATTCTTCCTGTGTTCTTACTTCAAGCATTCAATGTATTGGCTTCAAACTGGATCTGGATGGATAGAAGGAGATACACACACACACACACACACACACACATATATAGATAGATAGATATAGATATATAGATACTATCTATGTGTGTGTTATGTGTGTATATATGTATACATATACACATATATATACAGAGAGAGAGAGAGAGAGAGAGAGAGAGACTGAAAAACTCTGTCCCTGGTCCAATGCTATTCGATATTTTTATAACTGGAGGGTAAAAAACCACCCCCTATCCCCCTCAGGTGAAGGGGGACTCAGACTGCAGACCTTGATGACTTGAGACTAATCAAAGAATGACAACCTGAAGACTCAGATGAAGACTTTGGAGGCATATTTCATAAAATTCTCAGATTCCATGAAGCTTGGAGAGAGAACTGATTCTTTAGATAATAGAATAAAGATAAAAGAAAATCCCAACAGGCTAGGATAATGAGAAGAGACTAGCAGGATGAAGTTTAATAGGAAAAAGTATAAAGTTTGAAACTTAGGTTTAAAAAGTCATCTGTAAATGTTCAATATGGAGAAGATTTGAATCAAGAGTAGTTTATATGAAGGAGATGAGGATTAGAGTAAACTTCAGCCTGTGTATAAACGTTGTTGCCCAAAAAGCTAATGTAATCTTGGGCTATATTAATAGAAATAGTTTTTAGATCAAAAGAGGTAATAATCCCACCATACTAGCGAAGAATTGGACATTAAGATGTCATCCATTAGTTGGGGAATGGCTGAATAAGTTGTGGTAGTGATGGAATACTATTGTGCTGTAAGAAATGACAAGCAGGATGATTTCAGAAAAACCTGGAAAGACTTATATGAACTGATACAGAGTGAAGTGAGCAGAATCAGGAGAACATTGTACACAGTAACAGAAATATTGTATGTCAACTGCAAATGACTTACGTATTCTCAGCAATACAATGATCTAAATCAGTTCTGAAGGGCTCATGATGAAAAATGCTATCCATCTCCAGAGAACAAATTGATGAAGTCTGAATGCAGATTGAAGCATACTATTTTTCACTTTATTTGTTTCATGGGTTTATTTTTGGTCTGTGTTTTCTTTCATAACATAACTAATAAGGAAATATGTTTTGCATGATTGCCCTGTATAACCTACATCAAATTGCTTACTGTCTTAGGGAGAGGAGAGGTGAGAGAGGGAAGAAGAGAATTTGGAACTCAAATACTAATACTAAATAATACTAAATAAATGCTAAAAATTGTTTTTACGTGTAATTGGAAAAATAAAATATTACTTAAATTTTTAAAAATCTCATCATACTCTGCCTCGGTCAGACCATATCTGTAATACCGTGTTCAGTTATAAGCATTCCATTTAGGAGGGATATGGAAAAATCAGCAGAACCATAGGAGTGAAATTAGGATGGTGAAAAGGATGGAAACCATGTCACATGGGGAATAGTTTGAAAATTGGGCATGTTTTGCCTGAAGATGAGAAAGTTTGAGAGAGGAGTTGTCTTCAAGTATTTGAAAGTCTCTTTTATGGAATAAGGAATAGGTGAAGAAAAATGGGGTTTATTCTTCGCAGCTAAGGGAAAAAAATAGGAACAATATGTCAAAGTTATAGGAAAGTTGATTTTGCCTCTATATAAAGAAATTGCAATTAAAATCATCTTCAAATAAAATGCATTTTCTTGTTGTAATACTGAACTCTGTGTCACTGGACATTTTTTCTTCCCATACAAGGCAGAATGACCGCTAATCAGGCATAATTCATAACAGATTTTTGCACTGGGTAGGAGGCTGGACTAGATCACCTCTAGTCATTTTCCAGTGCCAGTTCTGTGAGTTAGTTGGAGGCTCAAAGTCTCATCCTGACAATGTACCATAGTTCCTCTATTTTTTGTTCCCGGCAGAGATAAAAAACAACCATTCATTACCTATCAAGGGTTTGAAAATTTAAAGATTCACTCATCTTGCCATAAGCCTTTGTTTCCTCTTGCATATTTTTAAACTCAATTCTATTAGAAAACCTTTGCTTTTCTTTGAACCTCCTCCAAACTATCTATGTCCTACAATTGAGAATGGCTACTTAAGGAAGATAAGATGTCATCATTCTAAACACTTTATTCTGATATGGTCCAGTACATCACCTCTCAGATCAGAGTGTTCTCAGAAACTACCCTAATCTGAATGGCCTCTTATTGATGCCCCTGGTTGGGATGTTCAGTCTCAGAACTGTCCATGGTGTACTAGGAACTGAAAATTTTAATAAAACTGTCAAAGATGATTTGCAATTCTAGCAGCAGAATCATCACTACGAGGAGAAAAATCCCTGCAGAAAACAAAGGAAGTATTTTTTTCTTATGGAAAAGAACAGAGGGAATGAAGGAAAGAAGGAAGGAAGAAAGGGAAGGAAGGAGGGACAGACAGAAGGAAGGAAGGTTATTGAAGTATTTTTAAATGCATAGAAGAGAACAGAAAAGAGATCAGAAAAAATCACTGGCAAGCAGGACAGCTTTAAAAGTTATATGCTGAATTTATTACATATTTCAAAAGAAAAGTAAGCTGCACATAATAGAGATTCACAGTTCCATGTACAGTCCTCTTTTTCGGTTCCACTATGCATATGAAAATGACTTTTATTTTGTGTTTAAGTTCAGAATAAACATTTTAATATGGGAGGAAAAGCCTCTTTCTATGGTGTAACTAGTCATATTTCCTTGGCCTGAGCCCTGCTTTGTGCAGAGCCCTAGACTAGACATGGAAGGTAAGTTAAGTGAATTGAACAATTTCTTCCCTTGGGAAGTTTGCAATCTGCTGGAAAACCATATTTACCATGGTGCCACAGTAAAATCCACCCTTACACTTTTCCTATGAGCTAATAGACAAGAACTAGTTTTCCACTTTGAGACATAAGGATAATATAGCCTAGAGAAAAGTGACTTTCGCAAAGTTATATACCATGTCAGTGAAGGACTTGGTCTTAGAACCCAGATCTCTTGACTCTCAGCTCAAGGATCTCTCCCACAGATGACCATACATCCCCAATGTGAAAAATGCTTTTTAAAATCCGTACCATAAACATATACGGTTAAATTAGGCAAACATTAGCTGTGAGCCAGGGGCACCTCCTCTCTCAAAAGTCTGTTTTCTGGGGTGAAGAGGCCTCAGAGGCCAGTGGGAACAAGGGCTGGAGGACATCAGCACAGATGTCTCTGTGGTAACTCCCTTCAGCATTTTCCAGGCTGTCCAGATGTATATTAGCTCTTGGCCTTGGCTCAGCTGAGAGAATAGATGGACTGGCACTGCATTACAGCTTCCAAATAAGGCACACAGCAGGCTGGCTGCCTGCAGTCATTCCAGGTGCCAGTCTAGACCACAGTACTACCCAGATCACAGCCAGATGCGGGGGTTCAAGACTGCGTCCTCTGCTAGACCAACCAGAATGACTGAAAACACACTCTCCCTCCTCTTTGAGATTGATGCTCTTAACTCAGCAGTCAACACAGGTGTCTTGCAGAATCCAATCCCTCCTCTCCATTCATAATGCCACCACCTGCATTCAGAGCACCATCACTTCTAACCTAGACTATTGCAGTAACCTCCTGCCTCCAGTCTCTCACCATTCCACTCCATCCTCCACTCAGTTAACATCAGATAGAGAAAAATGGAGGTCAGGAGGGAAAAAGAGAACAGGTGATGGTCTCATCTGGGAATGACAGTTTTGAAATGGTACTCTCATATGGTACTTTCTTCACAACAATCTTTTCATGTTGTGGCAGGCTAGGAGGAGCAGCCAGGTTAGTGTGATACTTCAGTTTTGATTATGGAACAACATAAAACATTTGAAGAAGATTGGACAGTTATCAAAAGGAGATTTAAGTATTCATAGCAGAGGAAGGATATTCCACAAGGAAGTTCATTGAGGACAGTACATTGATTCAGCTGAGCACAGATCCCCTGCCTCTGTGTCACTCACCTAAGTTTTCAGGGGTGGGCAGGACATCTTCCTGACTTTTGTACTAAGTTAACCAGCAAGCCATATCTACAGACTGAGCCTTGGTCTCCTGAGCCAATCAAATCTGTCAGTTTGAATATTTTTTTAAATTTAATATTTTACTTTTTTACATGTTTTACATGGAAAAACAATTTTTAACATTCATTTTTTAAATTTTTTGAGTTCCAGAGAATATCTTTTAAGGAAAAATTGGCCAAACTTGGTTGAGACTGGACCTTAAGATAATACTCCCACTACAGGGACATTTTCTTTTTTCTTTTCTTTTCTTTCTTTCTTTCTTTCTTTTTCTTTTTAATACACGGACATTTTCATCTTCATTTTACAGATGAAGAAATTGAGGGTCTGAAAGGGGATATGACTTTTATCAAAACTCTACAACTAGACAGAGGAAGAGCTGGCACTTCGATCCAGGTCTCCTGATATCCAGTGCTGCACTCTTTCCATGACACCATGCTGCTTCTTCATGGTTGTGACAACAAATATTTTAGAAAGAAGTTTGAGATGGAGAGGCAGCATGGTGCTAGCCTTGGAGCCAAGAATACCTAGTTCAAAGCCTTCCTCTGACCCATAACAACTCACTGATCTTGGACAAGTCACAACTTCTCAGGGCTCTCGAAGACTCCATATTGCAGAGTAAGTGCCAACCAGCATTGGTAGAGGGAATTCCCTCATCTGGGAGCTCCTATGGTCAGGGGTCTCCCATTGCATCCTGGGCCATCTCCAATTGTCCTGATGAATATCTGGCCACTGGACCCAGATGGCTCTGGAGGAGAAGGTGAGGCTGGTGACCTTGCACAGCCCTCCCTCATTCAAATCAAAGTCAATTGCAAGTCATGTCATCAACTCCCTGATGTCATGGTCCTCTTCGAGAATGAAGGACAATCACAACAACAATGGCAATGGAATCACGGGTCCAGGGTTTATCTCTTCCTATATTTGATTAGTTACCTCCTGGAATTAAAACCACTGAGATAGGAAACAAATGGGAAACAGAAAATGAAGATGAAAAGAGAAGATAAAAATAGTTGTATTTTGTTTCTGACATAACGAAATGGTCATAATCAGATTGGAAATTTGGGTAGGAAATCATTAGAGCAGCAGCTGAAAGTCAGTGTGAAGAGCACAGGACAGTCAGAAGAAACAGGTTTGAGATTTGAATCTGATACTTAGGAGTTGAGGGACCTGTTTCCTCGTCTGTAAAGTGGGCATGATACTTGCATTATCTACCTCTCGGATAGTTGGGAGAAAATCGCTTTTTGGATTGTAAAGGGCAATGAAAATGTGAGCTAATAGGAAGAAGAAAGAACAGAACTTGGCCAACAAAACTATATAATTATATCAAGTGACTGTTTGCTTCCTTATGTAAAACCACAAAAGTGGCATCTTCATCACACCAGGGTATAATCAAAACCCACACTTTGTAGAAGCCTCCTGCCTCTCACCTAGACGTGTCTAACTTCCACTCTCTGGTTTGGCTCACCTGTTCTAATCTGCTCTTAGACTAACAACAGGAGTTTCCCATAGATGTACCACCATAATTCAGTTACACACAGTCTTTCAAGGTCCTTGGCGGTAATCCTGTTAAAGGAAAATACACTCTCCCTACTCATCACTTTAATTGTTGAGCCCCCATCCAATGTGTTCTCATGTAATCGATCACTCACAAGGCAATTCACCCAACCAGTGCTTGATATGTACAACTAGCTAATTGCACTAAGGGACTTTTGGATCATAAATTGGCAATAAGGCAAAATTAATAATAATTACAATAATATCATAGATACAAATATATTCAAGCAAATTCTTAAATAACAAAATACAATGCAATGTACATAAAAACCTGGATCACAATCTCCCACCAATGCATTCAATATCTATCGTGAAGAGTGGGCATAGGATTATGGGAAGCATTGTGGACAATCACATAAGGGAGGAAAACCTGTATGTTGGGGTAACAGGCATCTCTGGACCAGTTAGGACCCAAGCAGCTGAAGCCATCTGTCTTCAGCTTTTTTACTGCTGTAGCAGCTTTTCAGCTCTCTCTCCCTCTCCCTCCCCTTCAGTTCTTCTCCCCAGGGTCCTATACTGAGATCTTCTGCATTTTAGCGGTTTACATTAGAGCCTTCTGACTCTCAGTGACTCACTCCTTTCTTAAATACAACTCCCAAATTTTCTCTATCCAATCAATACTTCTTTTAAAAATCATGCCTCAATCTCCATATATTAATATTATTTTACATTATTTTTGTTTTACCCTCTTTAGTTATAAAACAGTTATCTGCAAAGGAGCTAAGGTGACCATAATGCTTGCAGTTCTGATGGCTTCAGGATGGTGTCCTTCAGACTATTTCTCCAATTTTCAATAAATAAAAAATCTTTCTCTGTTTCTTTATAACACCAAAGTTGTTCCACACACAAAGGTATCATTCACATAGGGATTTCAGTCTTAATATTTTATATACCACAGTTAATTTTCTATACAAAACTGTTCATGTCCCATCTGAAAGCTGTTTCTTCATATACACATGTAACAAATCTATGTTGGCCTCAGTTTCCCAGATCAGGGTCTGCTACATCTTTCCCTAAGGGTTCTAGGATAGCCTGAAGGGAATTGAGGTGATTTCTGCTCCATTGGTATCAGTTCAAGCCCTCACTGGCTGTGCTTTCCCCACTGTTAGGTTCCAGTAAGTAATCATTTAATATCACTTATATTTTACAAAAGAATATTTACTTTGAAAATATAACAATAACAGAAGTACAGATATTTCCCCCAACACGTTGGGGGAACATTCTCCCCTGTCCCACCTCAATCTCTGGGGAGAATGGGCTCAAACTTTACTCATTCCCTACATAAAACTGGTCCCACCAAGTTTATGACTGCTGAATGAGTCCTAACCTCAGCTACTGCAGGGCTGGGTCTCAAACATCACTCCTGATCACTTCTGGCTCCTTGGGACATCAATGCTGAGCTGACTGCAGAACTAGACACTAGGATGCTGCTCTCCTGACATTTCAGAACTCACAAAATCAAAGTCTCCAATCCCTTCACCCAACACTGAAACAAACAAATGCAGAGACCAAGGCCCAAGGCCCATTTTTCACTAGACCACATTCTGGCCATGGTGAGGAGGGTCAAAGGCCTTTCCTTTATAGCATCGTGTCTCACCAAATGCTGTCAGCAAAGTGGTCCAACCATGAGTCAAGAGAAGGTAGCCAAAGAGAAAATGGCCTTGTCTCTGATCTTTTTTAAGGCATCTGCAGCTCTGGCTACATCACCAACCCAAAAAAGGCCCATCCTAGACATGTGTAAGTAGACTAGAACTAGCTACTAGATGTGTGTCTCCCCAAGGTACTGCCACCACATGTCATCACGACTCACCCACAAGCAGACTCCCTAATCCCTCTAAGGGAGGAGACACCATCATAAGTGCCAGACCCTCATCACACATCTATTTGAAGTTTTTATCAAAACAAAATTCTTGTCCTACTCCTTTTGGGTATCACAATGTTGATCTCTAACAGCAATACTATCTTATGTCATATAATGATTAATATAAATATTTTCCTTTACATAAAATTACATATAAATATTTCCTTTACATAAAATTACATACATTACCTTACTGCTTCATGTGAAAAGGGCCTTAAAATTAAAAGTATATCTTACAGTTGGATCATCCCTTCACTGAACAGCTGAGCTCCAGACTAAAATATATGTAATCTGTGGTCAAAGACTTGCATTTTTGAACTCACAAAGGTTAAGTTCAAACTTGAGGGCTTTTCAGCAGTCATATTATTTTGGTCTGGGAACATCCTAACTTGGCTCACCTTGGAAATATCAAAATTTAGTCTATGTGTCTCTATATGCCCTTAGTTCCCATGCAAGCATTCTGGCTAACAAAATCTCAAAGATATGGCAGATTTTATTTAACCCAACAGAAAATACAAATGACTCAAATATAAGTCTAAGCAGTTAAGGGAACCCCAATGGGTCTCCACCTTTTTTAGGGATCTAAACACATTGCTGTAGACTTAAAATACTACTTTAGGCGGGGCTCAATGACAAAGGGAAAGAATTAGGAGCTGATAGATAATGCCTACATTTTCCACTGGATTTCTATCTTTCCAATCCTATTCTTCCTCCTCCTTCTTTTTAAAACAAACCTAGGTTTTTTTTTTTTTTTTTTGAGTCATTTAAAATAATTCAGTTTCTGCTTTGTTGTAGTAAAGCTAGTCTCTCCTAAGATTCTTCCCCCGGTCTCCTCCCCTTCCTAATCTACTCTTTTGGCCCCAGGTTCATACTCTGGGAGACTTGGCATATATTGATTTCATTTATTTTTTAAAATAAGTTTCTTTGATGCCTTTTGTATTTACATCAAAGTAACTTAACCATCCTCCTTCAGATCGACTATACTCCCCCCCCCACCCCCATAAAGGAAAGAATGAAACAAACATCTATTAAATGCCTACTCTATGCCAGTCACTGTGCTAAGCACTTTATAAATGTTATCTCACTTGATCCTTGAAACAACCCTGGGAGGAAGATGCTATTATAATTCCCATTTTGTAGATGAGGAAATTGAAATAGAAGTTTAGGTGACTTGCCCTGGGTCCCACAGCTAATAAGTATCTGAGGCCAGGGTGGAACTCAGGTCTTCTTGACTCCAAGTCCATCACTCTACCCACTCCATCACCTGGGTGCATCTTCACAGATCTGTGACACAGAAAAGCTATTAGGTGAAAAGATCCAATATGGTGACCACATTTGACAGTGTAAACAACGATCAGTCCAGGTAGCACTTCCTCTCTCTGCTCTAAGGGAAGAATCAGTTTTCATTACCTGTTCTTCACATCTTTCATTGGTTTTTCCATTTACTCAGAATTCATCTTTTGGTGATCTTTTCATTTAAATTGTTGTAAACTACAGTCCTCTTGGTTCTGCTCATTTTGCTTTTTTTGTTCCTATAAATCTTCTCATGTTGTTCTGAATTCCTCATATTCATCATCCTTTACTGCACAGTAATATTCTTCACCATGGTATTTTTAGCCATGCCCCAATAATAGCTAGCATTTAGATAACATTTTAAGGTTTTCAAAGTATTTTATAAATATCTAATTTTATCCTCACAACAATCCTGAGTGGCAGGTGCTATTATTAGCCCCATTTTACAGATGAGGAATCTGAGGCAGGTAGATGTTAAGTGACTTACCCAGGGTCACCTAGTAAGCGTTAGAAGCCAGATTTAAGCTCAGGTCTTCCTGTCTCCAGTTCTGAACTTTATCCACCAGGTCATCTAGCTGCCAATCAACAGGTATTTCACTTTGTTTCTAGTTCTATATTACCACAAAGAGTGCTGCTTTAAATATTTCGTATTTATAGTTACATTATGTTATGTCATATATTATACCTTTGTACCTATCTTTGACTTCCTTGGGGATGTAAGCCCCATAATGGGATCACTGGGTCAAAGGGGGACACATTAATCTTATTTCTTGCATAATTCAAATTGATATCCAGACCACTTGGCCCTTTTCAAACCTCCACCAACTTGTCTTTCCATTGTGCTGATCATTCTTACCCTTTTCATCTCCATGGCTACAAAGGCCTTGCTACAGGAAATCTCTTGGTCTGTGTATAATTTCTCTCTCCCCATCAGACTCCTGCATACCACTTTCTCTCTGGCTTTCTCAGAAGCCACATAAAGCCCCTTTCTGAAAGGTCAAGCCCAAAGCTCTGGACTGTGAACTCATTCTTAACTTGAGTTAGTCCCAGAAAAAAAAAAATTCTTATCAATAAAGGCAAAAAGGACTCGGGTCAAATCAAAAGCAATTCGTACTTTGTAAAGGAAGGACAAAAGGGGAAGAAACTTACCTGTCTCGGCACACCAGCTACATATAGCCGGCCTTAGCTGGGATTGTACACATAGGGGATGGAAAATCTGTTTTTAAATGTGCTGCTTTTCTGCCCTCTAAAGTGAAAAAAAAAAGTATCCAAACAGGATATACCTTTTTTATATTACAAGTAATTAAGAACTGGCTGTATTGTTTTTTCTCCCTGGTTTTGTTCAGGCTGTGCTCCAAGGGAGAAAAACACCTTAGCAACAAAAAACCTCTAATTGAAGTTGGGGTGAGAAGGGAGACAGACTGAGGTCAAAATGGGAGATTGTGGACAGGGAGTGGTAGTAGTGTTGGGAATGAGGGTTAGTTGGACTACAGAGATCAGCAAATGACTTTGTGGGTTTTTAGACTACGCTTGGTTCCCCCCTAAGGGGAGATATCAGGCCAGCCACCCCTCCATCCTAAGCCCTTCCATTCTCTCCCAGAGGAGAGGTGATCCTGGGGGCGAGTCTTTCATCTTCTCCCAAATTCTCTGCTGACACGGAGGAAAGCTCTGGACTGGGGTCAGGAGACCTTGGTTCTGTTCCCAGCTGTTTTTCTTAGCTAGCTGGGTCACCCAATGAAGTTCACTTCCCCTTCTCTGAATCTGTTTACTCTTCTTAAAATGTGGAGGCTGGCCTGGATGAAAAGATTCCTCCCTAAGTAACATTCTGTGGATCCCAAGACAACCAGAACGGAGAAGTGATGAAGCCAGTGGCCCCAGGGAGCCCTGAGCTCTAAGTGTAGGAGGGCCTGTCCCTGAAACAGGGCCAAATTACCAATTTTCTGCTTCCTTCTCTGCCGTTGCTGCAAACAGGTCTCAGCCTTCTCCCGGCTGTTCTCAATTACCGATTGGGGCTTTTCAGAGTGTCACGAGGATCTTCCGATTGCTCATCTCCCCACTCAGCGGCTCCCCTCTGTTCCAGGCGACGAGCGGCCCATAAATCCTGGACTCCAGCAAGCTGGAGATCAGTTCACTTGGCTTTAGGATGGGCCAGACGGTGGAACCCACCCCAATGCTGCTTCCCCTCTCCTCCATCAGCTCCTTAGCAGGCCTGCTCTGTCCGACCCCTTAGGTGGCAATTGGAGTGGCGGTGCCTTCCCAGCCTCAACCCCTTGAGTGTAGGAACTCAGCAGTGCCAGGCCCTTCCCCCTCCCCTGGGACATCTGCATTCAATTAGAAGTCCACTGGAAGCCATCAGAGAAGGCTGTTTAGCTTCTGGCCTCTCAAGGCTTAGCGCCTTCAATTTTTTATTTTAAATACTGCATACGGAGCAGCCAGCTGTGGGAAGCATTTACAATTCAAGACCTTTTTGTCCCCTCAAAAAAAAAAGTCCCAAACTAAGCAGTTTTTAAAACTAAGTTCTTACTGGGATGGAGAAATGTTTTGTTTTCAGGCTTCTAGCTGGTTGATTTTTTTTTCTCCTGTACAGAAGGCAGAGTCAATTTATTTAGAATCAATTCAATTCAGCTCAAATAAATTCAATACAAGAAGTGTTAAACAGCTATGTCCTAGTCACTGTGCTAGGCTCTGCCCTCAAAGTGTTTCTATTTTATTGAGAAATACCATACATACAAAAAAAATACAAAATATATACACAGGATTGGAGGAAGGGGATGGAAGGGCATCCAGAAAGCTCTCCTGTAGGAATTAGCATTTCAGGTGACCTTGGTAGAACTAGGGATTCTAAGAGTGAGGAGGGAGAACATTCCAGGCACGTGCAAAGGCAACAAAGGTGGGAGACATAACATCTCGTACAGGGGGCACAAGTGAGCCAGTTTGCATATGTGTTTCAGGACCAACCTAGAAAAGCTGTGACAAGATGCTCATAGCAGGTTCGCCACCTCAGCAGTCAGGAAGGTGAGTTCAAATCCTACCTCACATACTGGCTATGTCACTTAACCTCTCTGCCTCAGTTTCCCCATCTGTAAAACAAGAGGGTTGGACTCAGTGGCCTTAATAGTCCCTTCTAGCTCTAAATCTATGACCTGTTAAGGTACAGAGGTGTGGTCATTAGCATTGGTGGAAGGACTACACTAATGAAATCAGTTCCTGAAGTGGAAAGTTTTGAATATCTCCCTCAGGAAGTCTTCTCTTACCATAGCCTCTCCCAATCACTCCCACTGCACCAGCTTTAACATCATCATCATCATCATCATAATAATAATAACTGACAATTTACAGAGTTTTAGAGTTTGTAATATCCTTTGCTTATATTATCTCATTTGATTCTCAGAATGTAATGAAAAAAGTAGGGATAAGGACAGAGAATAGACCTGTGATTTCCTTGGCGTAGTAAACTCCCAGGTGAGGTAACTCCCTCTCCCAGTGCAGGTGAGCACCTTCTCAGCAACTCATACAGCTGCCTAGAGCTCTGAGTAGTTAAGTGATCAGCCCAGAATCACACAGAAGTGGGCTTACGTATTCCTGGCTCTCCATTCAGCTTTCTCTCCATGCTGCCTCCCTTTGTAAACACTACAGGTATTATTCCTATCTTACCAATGAGAAATTAAATGACCCACCCATGGTCACATAATTTGTAAGAGCCAAAGCAGAATTTGAACTCGGGTCTTTCCTATTTTCAGGTCGTGCTCTCTCTTCCCCACACTATGCTGCCTTTCCCAGAGCACTTAATATATGCATGAATATACTTGCATGCTTCTACCCTGGTATGTTTCCATGGGTGCACAGACTATCCTCTTGGGTAGATTTTCAGCTTTTGAAAGGGAAGAGCTTGTATCTTTTTCATTAGCATCCTTTGGAATACCTAAACAGAGAGCTGTGCAAGAAGGTTTTCTTCAATAATGTTGTATTGAATGAGTGAGCCTCATTTAGTGTTTTTTTTTCCCAAAAGAGCTTTCTGTGCAAGAGGAGGGGTTAGCAACAACCCAGCACTGAATAGCAAACTGCTCACTAAAAAGGCTCAAGGGACTAGGTGTGAAAATGAATTCTGCTCATATTTGCTTAGATTCAAGTGTCTGGAATATCCAGGAGACTCAACTGTCCATCCATTGGCCGAAGCTGTTCCAAAGTCAAAGGCCTCTGGATGTGAAATGATCAGATTTTGTTGAGGGGGTAAGGTTATCTTATACAAACCTCTGAGCTTACTCATGGGAAAAAGATTCCTAGAGGAAAAGGGACTTGCCCCTGGTCATACGACCAGTAAGTACAAGCAAGAGTCAAAAGGCAAACCTCAGACAAGTCTATGCTCTATTTCTTTGCTACCCACCTTTCAGCCCTTCACAATTTGACTTCCAATTCTCTACTAGATCTGTTTCCTCCAAGGTTAAAAAAAAAATCAGTGGCTAAATCCTATGACTTTCTCAATTGCACCCTCCATGATCATTCTATGGCTTTTGACAATACTGACCACCCCTTCCTAGGAGTTATTTGCTATCAGGCCGGTTCTCTCTCCATGGTCTTGTATTTATTTAACTGCCCATTTTGAGTCCCCTTAGCTGGTTTTTCATTCATTTGGCTGACAAGCATTTAAAATGCCTGCTGTGCCAGGTATTGTGCCAGGCCTCAGGGGTACAATAAAAATCCCTGAGGGATTTATGCTCCATGGAGAACATCCACCTCTTTGTCATCTTTTGGTTTATCATTTGCCCTCTCCACTCTAAGTGTGAGTATCCCCTCATGCACAGACATGTTTAGAAGGATGTCGGTGCCTTTGACAAAATAGCTAAGTTAAAAGGAAAGACATGTTTAGGGGAAAGGTGATAAATTCTGCTTTGGAAATGATTAAGATTTTTGTTGCTGTTATTCAGTAATTTGTTGTGTACAATTCTTCATGATCCCATTTGGGGTTTTTCTGGCAGAGACTGGAGAGGTTTGCCATTTTCTTCTCCAGCTCATTTTACAGATGAGGAAACTGAGGCAAACAGAGTCACAAAGCTAGCTGAGTGTCTGAGGCCAGATTTGAACTCGGGGAAGATGAATCTTCCTGACTTCAGGCCTGGCGCGCTATGCACTATACTGCCATCTAGCTGCCCCCTTATTTTGAGATGCCAACGGGTTATCCAGTTGGAAAGATCCACAGGTAGTTGGTGATATGGAACTGGAACTTGGGAGAAAGATGAGGGCTGGACAGCAATTAATCAGTGAACATTTATTAAACACCTGCTCTGTGCTAGTTACTGTGCTAAACACTGGAGACAGAAAAGAGGCAAAAGATAGTCCAGAAAGAGCTTACAATCTAACAGGACAGACAACATGCAAACAAATGTATATAAAGCAAGCTATACACAGGATAAATAGATATTTAATAAAAGGAAGGCACTGGAATTAAGAGGACCTGTGGAAGACTTCCTGTAGGTGAGCTTTTGGAGTAGTGCTAGGGAATAAGGTATAAGAAGACTGGAAAGGTGGGGAAGGGGCTAGGTTATGAAGGGCTTTGAATGCCAAATGAGGAGGGGTATGTATGTGTATGTTATACATATATTAAAAAAATTAAATAAAATAATTTAAAAATCTTTTGACCCAGTGAAACCAATAATGACCACATACAAGAGTTCAAAGGCAAAAGGACCAAATATTTATAACTATTTTTTTTGTAACAATCAATCAATAAACATTTATTAAGTGCCTACTATGTTAAGTAATGGAGATATAAAAAAGAGGCAAAAGACAATTCCTGCCCTCTAGAAGCTTATAATCTAATGGGGAAAACAACAAACAAATATATACAAAACAGCTATATACAGGATAAAAAGGAAATAATTAACAGGGAGAAAGCACTGGAATTAAGAGGGGCTAGAGGAGACTTCCTGTAAAAGGTGGAATTTTAGCTGAGATTTAGAAGCCAAAGAATTAGATATGGGTGATTACCAATTGGGAAATGGTCAGGAAACAGCTGAACAAATTGTGGTATAGAAATGCTGTATCACTGTGAAAAAAATATAATATTAATTCAGAGAAATTTGGCAAGACTTAAACAGAAGCAGAGAAAAATAAGTAGAACCAGAGTAATTTATACAATGACCTCAATAACGTAAAATAAGTTACCGAAAAATATCAAGACCCTGGAGCAATGTAGTGACCACTCATGATTTCAGAGTATATTTTTAGCAAATATAACTACAGACACTTGGCAGAGAGGTGGTAGACTATAAGTGCAGAATAAGATAGACATTGTTATACCTGGACAACATACTGAATTGTGTTGCTTAATCATTATTTGTTTCAGTAACAGTTCTATTGAGGGTCAGGCTAGGGATATGTCCCTGAGAAATAAAAGGGATGTAAATAACAATTTTTAAAAGTGATACAAACAAATAAAAATGAGAGGAAGGAAATAAGCATTTATTAAGCACCTACTATATGTGTGAGACAGTGCAAAGCACTTAACAAATATTACTATCTGCATCTTTGCTTGATTTCAACTCCATGGAACAAGATTCCCCTCCAGCCAACCTCACCCCCCACTTCCCTTTCTAGCTTCCTTTTCTGTGTCTTCCTCCATTAGACTGTAAACTCCTTGAGGGCAGAGACTATCTCTTTTACTTATTTATCTCCCCAGCACCTAGCACAGCACCTGGCAGATAGTAGATGCTTAATACACATTTCATGAATTGAACATTATCTCATTTGATTTTCACAACCACCTTACGAAGCAGATGCTATTTTTACAGATGAGGAAACTGAGGTAAACAGAGATTAAATAACTTGCACAGGATCTGAATTTAGGTATTCCTGACTCTAGGCCCAGGGCTCTATAAGCACCACCTATCTGCCTTACATGTAGCAACAAGTGGTTATCTACCACCAGCCGCTTTGTGCCTCATCTCTGACTGGCACAACCAATTACAGTATGCCCTATTTTGTAACAACTTGCTAGACAAAATGTATAAACTTACCAGCTTAAATTAAATTAGGAGTGATTACAAAAATGGTCTATTATTTACAGAAGGACCCCACTGTATATTTCTTTTAAATGTGAGTCTCCCAACTTGTCTTCCTCTGTCCCTACCCGCAAAGTATTTAAAATAGCCTCTGATTTACAAAAATTCAGCTCACACACACTTTTCAAGCACGCCCTTAGAAGGTGAAGTGTTTTAGATGTATCAGCATCAGCCTCCCAGAACCACATGCACTCAGCACCAGGTCATCAGGTGAGTTACAGAATCCCATTCCCTCGCCACCAAAGCCCCCCTCATTTTTCTCCAGTAATAAAAAGGTGAACGTTCTTTTTGGACTGAAGCATCTGGGCTGCCCGCTCCACACCAACCACGGCTGCCAGCCTCTGGGCATCATACTTTGAATACAAGACAGTGCAGGTCCATGTGGCTTCCTCCCCCCCACCAGTGGCTTTCAGCATATTGCAGACTTCACTGTAGAAATGGGGGTAGGTTGGCAACTCATAGAAAATCAGATTCCTGATGCCCTTTATTGTGTACCTGTTGGAAAGACAAAGAAATACCAAAAAAAAGGCATGTGTTGAGCACATCAGTAGGAAAGACTTCATGAAAAACTACTAAGCTTTTCTGACCAAAATAGTCAACTCTTGGTTGTCCATATGAACGTATAAATAAGTGTGTAAGGGGAGAGACAGAGAGAACTTGGTTTCCCCATCTGAAAAATGAGGCGGTGTGATAGTTGAGCACGCTTGTTAAGGAGCTGGCAGAGAGAGAACTGAAAAAACATGACTGACGGAATAAGGTCCCAGGTGAAGCAGAAGGGAAAGGTCAGGGAGAGGCATTAGTAAAGATACCTATTCTTCTGTGAGAAGGAAAGTTAATAAGGCATCTTTTTATTTTTTAAATGGAGGGAAAAGAATAGAAAAAAAAAGTTATTTTAAAAAGGGCAGACAAGGAGCAGCTAGGTGGTACAGTAGATAGATCACTGGCCCTGGAGTCAGGAAGACCTGAGTTCAAATCTGGCCTCAGACACTTGACACTTACCATGTGACCCTGGGCAAGTCATTTAACCCCACTGCCTAGCCAAAAAAAAAAAGCCAGATAAGTAGGACAGCTTTGAAAGCCACAGTCTGATCAAGAAGTACACAAACCCCAGACGGGAGACAGGAAAAGAAATGGCCTCAGAAGGAAGTTTGGAAAGGGACACAGGCAGTATTAGAACTATCACGCCAGTCACAAAACAACTGAAGACGAATGCTGCAAAATTACAAAGTATAAGTATGGACCCCAAGAAGAAATATAAGAAGACACCTCCCCCAATCCTTTGCAGAAGTGGGAGGCCCATAGATGTGCAGTATTAACATATATTAACAGAATTTTTTAATGGATTGATTGGTTTTGATAATTTTTTCTCTCCTTCCTGTTTTAAAAAAATATTCTTTATTATACAGGATAGCAATCTGAGAATGAGGAGGCATATTGGGAGTAATTTAGGCAGCGTGAAAATAAAAGCTGTAACATAAATTTATTATTTAAAAAACTACCATATAAATTTGAACTATACTTAAAAAAAAAAAACACAGTACATGGTAGAGATTCAAGCTTCCTACACAATCCTCTTTTCTGTTCTTCTTTGAATAGAGAACTCTTCATGTTTTAGATGTTTGGCAAATTCATAATAAAAAGGCAACAACAACAACAACGACAAAATTCTTCCAGAAACAAAAAGGAGAAAGCAGCCTTTAGTGGAGAGAGTACTCTTGGGAAGAATAAAGTTTCTGATAGTCAAGAGGCCAAGGGAATGTTGGTTGAAAAAATCGAAGATAGAAAAGGAGTGTTTTGGAAGATGAATTAAAAGAACCAAGATGCACAGTGGAATGAGCGGGAGATGAGGTTGCACTAAACCTTGAGAATTTAGGGTTGATTTGGTTAGGAAAAGATAGTATGGGAATGGCTTTTAAAAGAAAAGTAGAAGACAGATCTGACCATATCACTCCTCAACTCAAATATTTCCTGTGGCTCACTAATGCCTGCGATAAAACACAAAATTCCCAGCCAGGAACCCAATACAATATAGGTCTCACTTATCTTTCTAGGCTTACTGCATACTAATTCCCTCCTTCCACCCTCCACCTTCCACCCTGTTTCAGCACCCTCCTTCCCTGCCAGTCAAACTGGCCCGCCAATTGTTCCCTACACATGACATGCCACCTCTGACTTTCAAGCCTCTGCCCGGGTATTTCCATATGTCCAGAATGCACTCCCCCTTCATCTCCATCTTGGCCCTCTAGTTTCCTCTAATGAGGATCAGAATTTAAGAACATCATGAAGCACCAAGCTGTATCTACTGACAGTCATTTTTTTTCTTTCATCTCCATTAAGAAACCAGATAGTAAAATAAATTTTTTCATCCAAAGTAAAAAATTTTGTGTCACTTGAGGCTCTGTGTCACTGACTTCGAAAGGCCTTCTGTGATGCCAAGTTCTGTATTCTGCAAACAGTGTGTGCTTCTTTATCTGCATACACACGTAATACCCTCCTAGTATGAGACTCCCAGAGGGGAGGGGCTGTTTTATTTTTTGTCACTGTAACACGGTGATGGTCCATGCTGGACATGTAATAAATGCTTTTTGAATATTTCATCCAGGATATGAGGGGGTTGGAGCCTCTGTGTAACTCCACAATCCTATGACCTATGATTCAGTGTAATAAAGGTAAATTGGTACAGCATGTTGTTCCTTTGGCAGAATTTAAGGAAGGAAGGCTAAGGAAAAAACAGAAAGCTCTTTACAAAATAAGCTTCTGTTCACTGAACCACACACAAGGCTAGGGCCCAGAAGGGGAGATCAGAGTTTGGAATCTGCTAGAGAGAAGCAACAAAACGCATCTGAAGGAGTTATCAGTCTTACCAGAATAAGATGAGATGGAAATGAGGTAAGACGCTGGCCCACCACTCCCCTCTCTCTTTAAAAAATAAAAAACTCTTCAAAGTTTCAAAGCCCCTGTTAGTCACAACAATGCTGCTCTGCTTTCTTCATGGCAGACATCCCAAGTCCATCTAGTTACAAAACCCTGCTGGAGGACCCATTAGAAATGACAGGAAAACAATTAGTTTTAACAGCCTGAGCAATTCAAGTGCTTTCCTTGGGTCACCATGCCCCCATGTGCAAAGCCAACACACAGCAGGGAGACTGACCTGTCCTCTCCCTCCCCCCAGGGCTGCCCAGAAGGTTAGGGCTGAGGTTGGGTGCCACCTCCCACCAGGGCTCCAGGCATGTCCTGCCTTTTCCACTGAAGCTTCTGCCGTTCTCTTCACACCCCCTCCACCCTCCACCCACCACCCACCACCCCTGGGCAAGTCAGAGAGGGAAATTTCCTGCCTTCCTGCCCCATGGCAGGTGTATATTTGGTCACAAATTCCCTAGGAGGCCTTTCTTCCCTACTCCTCCCAAATTTACTCCTTTCATCTCCCCAGCCCCCAGGGATAATCATTCATCTTTGGGTACCTCCTAGGAAAGTACCATTCCAGATGGATCTATACCACCCCCACCCTTACAAATACCTCTCTTTCTTCCTCTATGGATGCTTTCCATCCCTCCCCCATCTTGGCTTTTTTCTCCTGCCTTAGGGTTTCTAGGGACACTTAAGACTTAACCCTTTCAATAAACTAATTAAAAATATTTAATAAAAAAAAAACAACTTAACCCTTAAGCAAGATCCTAAATCTAAAATGAAGGAACCCTGCACAACAGAGCTTCGCTTTCATTTGCTAATTATCCTCCTCTAAGATTTCCCTTCTTATCAGCCCTTGAGGCAGTGTGGTAAGGTAGGAAAAATGTTCAACTTGGAATCATTAGAGATCTGGGTTCAAAAGAGCCTTTGAACCCAGGTCTCTCATGATTCATTAGCCCTCACACACGGTTAATGTCTCTGAGGTGTACAAGGGAGAGTCAAGAATACTCACACTGCCTGCCTCCCACAGAGGGTGACAGTGAGCAAAGAACTTCCCAACACTTAAAAGGACTCCCTAAATGTGGCTTATTACGGTTATTTTAAGGAAACCACAATTACCCTCAAGTTCCGGCCTGAGCTAGACTATGCAATTTCCTCTCTGCTCCCCCCATATCTCCCAAGGGAAAAGCTTGAGGACAAATACTGACCCCGGGAGCTCTCACCCAGGACTTCAGGTACAGTAACAGTGACAGAAAGTGGCTGTACTTCTAAATGTTATCCTGACCTTGGCATAATGGCTTTTAGGCTTAATTTCTACAGGTCACTGCTGACATAAATGGATTCATGCCAACTCTTCAAGTTAGGACTGGGTGTGATTGTTCCATTAACAGGGAGGTCTGGTGTCTTCCCAAGTTATTAATTGGGGATGTGACTGAGAACCTCTCTGGAGACTTGTCACATCTGAAGACTACTTCTAAAGGCACAAAGGATATTGCAAGAAGGAATTTAGAGAGCGAGGCAAGGGCTTCATAAGAAAATGGGAGGCACTTAGCTTAAAGGAAAGAATACTGAATCTAGAGACAAAGGATCTGGGTTCAAATTCAGCCTCAGACACTTACTAGCTGTGAGATCCTAGACAAGTCACTTTACTGCTCTTTGCCTCAGTGTTTCCTCATCTGTAAAATGAGAATCATAACAGCACCTACCTCCCAGGGTTGTTGTGAGGATGAAATTAAATCATAATTGTAAAGCACTTGGCACCGTGCCTGGTACACTGTAGGTGATACATAAATGTTAGTTATTACTGTTGTTATTACTGGATCTGGAGACTTGGGTTCCAATCCACCTCTGAAGCTTACTATCAGTGGGAGTTTGACCTCTTGGGGCCTCAGTTTCCTCATCTGTAAAATAAAAGGGCTAGACTACGTGACCTTTGAGGTCCCCATATCTGTGATCCTCCTCAGGAAAGGCAGATCTGGGAAATAAATGGTTGTTTAAGAAGATAGTGTCTGACAACAGGTTTTTAAAATTCTGAACCATAGCTTAAAAGAGAGGAGGGATGGGTTCTCAGCCAGAGATAGAACATACTTAACAAAGGTGTCTGGAACCTCATCAAAGAGGCTTTAAATTGAGAAGGGAGAGGGATAAAGCGACCTAAATGGGTCTATCAAACAAGAGAGCACCAAGAATAGGTAGGCAAGGTACATGGCTGAGACACCCAGAAATTCACTGAAGACAAAATCCAAGAGAATATACTGGGCAGTGCAAAGAACCTGGTCAGGACTTCAGATACCACCTCTGACACATAATAGCTGTGTGACCCTGGGCAAATCACTTAACCTCTGTCTGCCTCAGATTAGGTGACCTTTCAAGGTCCCTTTCAACTGCTGTAGGTAAATGCAATAAAGGTAAACTGAGGTACACACTCTGAGCAAAATCAGTTTATTAACAGTGATGCACATAATTGTTAACAGAGTGGGTCAGACTGGCCCCCTCAGTAAGGCCAGCGACCCCAAGGAGAAGGGGGGACCCTTTTTACTGACATGCAGAAAAGGAGGGGGAAACTGAGTAGCCTGGGCACCTTTTGCTATTGTTCAGTCATTCTCAGTCATGTCCAATTCTTCATGACCCCATCTGGGGTTTTCTCAACAAAGACACTGGAGTGGTTTGCCATTTCCTTCTCCAGCTCATTTTACAGATGAGGAAACTGAGGCAAACATGCTATACTAGGAAAAGTGTGCTGGCATTCAGGAGTGGTTATTCTCACCCCTCACTGACAAGGAATGTCCACTGATTTATGTAATCTTTGTTAGGGGTCCAGTACCACCAGCTTTGCTATCCTCTTGAGAGAGATCAAACCTCCCCTAACCACACAAGGACAAGCTAGGTCAGACAACATGTCTTTTGGGGGATGGGACCAGGTTAAGCTGGTTGGGGCTTACAGATAACAAGCAGATGTCCCAGGGCCAAAAGCATGAACGATATCAACTTCTCTTTTCAACCACACCTGTAAACTAACTCAGGGGGAAAACTGGTTTCCTGAGCAAAGTGAATTCAGGCAGATGCTAACTCAATTATATAAATCTAGAAATCAGAAGTAATACTCACTTTTATCTTTTTACACAACTATAAAATCATGATCCTGTGATCTATAAAATAAATCTACACACAAATGCAATATGGGTAGGTAACATGCAGAATGAATTAGAGACTGAAATGAAAGGAGTCAAATTTAACCTCTCTAGTCTCACTGAGACCTAAGATGGGACCCATGACTAAAACATGGCTCTAGAGAGGTTATATGCATTATTCAAAATAAATAAGATAGGTAAAGGGGAGAAGGTTTGGGTAAGCAGTGTTGTATGTTAAGAAAATAAGTAATCATAGCTTATATATTGTGTTCACTATGTGCCAGGAACCATGCTAATCGCTTTACAAATATCTCATTTGACCCTCATAACACCCTTGGGAAGTAGGTGCTATTATAATCACCATTTCACAGATGGGTAAACTGAGGCAAGCAAAAGTTAAGTGACCCACCCAAGGTCACAAAGCTAGGTAGTGTCTGAGGTAGGATTTGAACTCAGGTCTTCCCTACTCCGGCCCCAGCACTCCATCCATTGAGCCAGGGACCACAGCACGGATAGTAAGGGGAAAGAAAGGTGGAGAATATTTGGAATGAAGCTCAAACGAGACCAAAGCAGACATGGTAACTTTTATCATGGAGACTATCAGGAAAGAAATAAGAAATATGAATTCGGAAAGCGATCTCAAGCCTGGCTGGAAGGCCTGACCAGAGAATATGAATTATCCAGACACATCAAGTTCTCTTTCTGCCAAAGGCAGAACACCTAATAAATTCTTAACTTGCTTTAATAATTTCATACTTCAGAAGGCAGAGGCAACAAGGGAATTGCTATTCCGGATCTAATTCTCGCCAACAAGAAGGAACTGTTTGCTGATGTAAAAATGATGGGAAGCCACAGGCATAAGGACAGGGATTGATGAGCCATGATTTAACTAGTTCAGGCAACTCTGTTGGTCACGGCAGGCTGGCACCTCTTCTGCAACTTCAAGGCCAGAGCTGCCCAGGACATTGATTGGTTAAATGACTTTTCCAAGGTCTCTAAGTCAGTGTGTATCAGTGGCAGGACTTAAACCAAGAGGCTTCAAGACCAACTCTCTAACCACTCTGACATAATGCCTCTCTCTAGAGTTGGTAGTAACTGAGACAAGTTCAAGTTTACTAAATGCTCCAGGAGGAAGAGGGTTTGCAGTGGCTAAGAAAACCAACAATGTAAAGGAAGAAAGTATTTAGTCTACTTGAGAGGGAAGGCGGCTTTTCCCAGCACAGCAAGCGCTTTTATTCAGATAATTAATGTGCTAATTTACAAACAATTCTTATCTACAGTTAAAGCCCAGGGCCTAACTACAACAGTCTTCCTCTCCCAATTAAGATAAATCAATGAAGCTGTCACCTTACACTCCCTTGGAATAAGGAGAGTGGCAGGCAAGTTTGAGAGTAACCCCTGGTCTTAAGCATCACTTATGCTTTCTCCAGACAATGACAGTGGGAAATTTTCCAATCTATCCACTTCACTCATGCGATCTGGTTTCACTCGGCAAGCCCTGAGAAAACAAGGGCTCTAAAAGACTCTGGGAAAACATCACATTTTCCAAACTTGCCTGAAAAGATATATTTAGGGGAGCAGAGGAAAAGTGGCAATGATCCTGGGATCCTTCATCAGCTCTCATGCTAAACAACCTTGTCTTACTACTTGGGAATGAAGCCCAGGGAGCAGTAAAGGAATCATCTCTCAATTATCCACGAATAGATTACTGGCTACACAGACTGAATGAGGCAGATTTGTAATCTCAGGCCCTTAGCACACTTCTGGGATTCTACTCCCCATTGACACAATTAGCCTGTACCTAGGGGATGCAACTGTAATAGCACATGCAAGATATAATTAGGAGGAGCACGCTGCTGCCAAGAACCATGGCATGGAAGAGTACAGAGCAAGAAAGAATTATGAATTACCCAGTGTTTGAGATTAATCATTCATTCAACAACTTGAACAAACTAAGCTGAAACACTGTGCTAGGAATGAAGAGGTCAGAAAGACAAATAAAAGCTCTCCGAAGCACTCCAGGAGAATAAGAAACCTATATAATTAACTGTAACACAAAGCAAAACAGAAGCGTCACAAGAGAAGTATGAACCAAGTGGCAGGGGAGGTCAAGGGAAGGAGCGTTCATTTCTGCCTAGGCAATCAGGATGGACTTCCCAGAAGGTGGCGCCTTCACAGAACACACCCTCACTGGGCATCCTTCATGTTTCCTACTCCTTGGAGGAGTTAGAAGGTACAGGGGAAAGTCAAGCAACTTGAAACCAGTACGTCTCCTCCTGCCCCTGAGAAGTACAGAACCAAGTCACTCACTATCTTGTTATTAAATACAATCAAAACTCCAAAAACCTTCCTGCTACCTAGCCCAGTGCAATGTACTTGGCCCCTGTGAAGGACAAGAAGTAAACACTGGACCCCCAGAGAGTAGATTAGAAATCATTCCTTTGTTTTCCTAAAATAGTGCATCTATGCATGTCTCTCAGAGGAAAAAGAAAGGTGATGGGAAGGAATTAGGGAAATTAGGTGCAATCTAAACATATACCATCAGGAACTTAAGATCATCTCTGATGAAAGTGGTATCAAACAGAGCAAAGTAGAGGGGCAGGTGAAAGTTTCCTGACACCCTCCCTCCTTCCCTAACATGATCAGTTCTATCACATGGATGAAAAAAGTAGACAGGGGTGATAGAGGCGAGGGAGGAGGGGATGGACTGCTTAGGCTTCCCCTCCACCAAGTCAGACCAATACTTCCAATTAGTCTGATACTCCATTTCTGGCAGTGGGACTTTTCCCATAAAATTAGCATCAGTGACACCCTGCCCCCACTGCACCCACAACCCTAGGTCCCCTGGCGCTCAGCAGTGCTGTGGCTAATATGATTATTATACCACAGAGTAGGACAGAATGAGAGCGGGTCTCCATTATATGTTTTCTTAAACAGGTTAGTGATATATCTCTAATGTCCATCTAACAAATCCATTACAGGTTTGAGAACTCTTATCTCAAAGCCTTTCATACTTGCTTTCAGCCTGGACAAGCTCCTGGGAAAACACACTATTCCTGGAGCCCAGTGACACGGATTCAAATCCCATGTGTGGCATTTACCAGGGTCACTGAAGGTGAAACAAGTGACAGAACCACTCTAGGATCTGCAGTTTTTTCTTCTCCTAGTATTTATAGAATGCCTTCAGGTTTATAAAGCATCGAGCAGATGCTATCTCATTTGAGCCTGGCAGCAACCCTGGGAGGTAGGTGCTATATTACCCCCATTTCACAGAAAGGAAACCGAGGCAGACAAAAGTAAAATGACTTGAATGTGGTCAGAGGCAAGATTTGAACTTGGGCCTATCCTCACTCTACATCCAGCACTGTAGCTATTGAGTCACCTAGCTGCCTTCATCTGTATAATGGGGTTAACTGTACAAATGTCAGTACTGCCTATTCCACAGGGTAGTGTGGGGAAGGGATTTCATAAACCTTAAGGTGCTACATAATATGAATTGCTCAGTGTATAAAGAAGCAATTATTTGGCCTACAAACAATCTCCTTCAAATTTCAAAAGCGTCCCCCTGGAGTTCTAGGTTTTCCAGATTTCATTAATGTCTGAATTTAACTTGTCCGCACTCTTTTCAATCAAACAATAAAAATTAAGTACTTACTATGTGCAAAATACCATAGCTATACATACATACATACCTGCATGCATACATACTTTCTTTTTTTTTGACAGAAATAAAGAAGTACACAAGAGGGTTGGACTTGGTCACAGATACCGTTTTCTGTTTTGGACACGCTGAGCCTACAATGCCTACTACACATTCAGTTCAAAAGGTTCATTAAGGAGTTAATAAGGCAACTCTGGTGCTCTGGATATATAGATATGGCAGTCATCTGTAATGAAGATGACAAACCTATGAGAGCTAATGAGGTGACCAAGTGAATAACTTTTGAGAAAAAAATTTAAAATGGCCCAGTTGAGTCTTACAGGACATCATATTGATAATGGACCAGCAAGGCAACTGAAGAGCAGTTAGACAGGATTATGAGGCAAAAGTAGTGTCATGAAATCCCAGAAGAGAGAGAATCCAGGAGGAAAGGGAGATTAGCAGGGCCAAATGCTACAAAGAAGTCAAGCAGGATTAATCAAAGTAGACTGGATTCTTCATCCCATCTAATCCACATTCCTAATGAGCAACTCTACCTTGGCTTGGAAGGTTTCAACCCCACTTCCCAGAACATCTCTAACACCAGCATTCTTAGGACCTGGCTAGCAACTTCCTATCTCCCAATACACCTGTCAAGGCCAGGCAGCAAGGTGATACGTTGGATAGGGCCCTAAACCTGCAGTCAGGAAGACCTGAGTTCAAATCTGACCTCAGACACTCATGAGCTGTGGGACCCGGGGCAAGTCACTTAACCATGGTCTGCCTCAGTTTCCTTATGAGTTGTTGTAAGGATCAAATGAGATAATAAATGTAAAGTGCTTAGCAGAGTGCCTGGCACATAGTAGGTGCTATATAAATGTTAGCTATTGTTATTATTATTAACTTTAAGAGTCATGGTGACCTTACCCAAGGCTTAGGCTTCAACAACCACTAATAAGTCAACAAGCATTTAAGTACCTATGATATGACAGGCCCTATGGGAGGTACAGGAACACAAATACCAAAGTGAGAGTTCCTGCCCTCAGGGAGTTTACATCATTAACTCTTAAACCTTCACCACAGAGTTTCTCATGTAAAACCTTCCTTCTCTACATTTCAGTGAGAATGCAAACATGCCCCCACTTAGGGCCCACATCTTATCAGACCAGAGAATCTGTAAAGACTCACTGATTTTCAAGAGTTAGAAGTGATCTCAGAGGTCACCTGGTCCAACTCACATTTTACTAGGAATTCCTTTTATGATACCTGAGTGGACACCGAGCTTCTCCTAGAAAAGCCCCCGTGAGGTGGAAGCCCAGACGACCCCTTCTACTTCTAGACAGCTCTAACAATCTGAACACCTGAAGACTGCTATCATGTCCCTCCTAAATCTTCTCTGCAGGGTGAATTAATCCTCCAGTCTTTTCACCTGTCCCAGCTACCCTCCTTTGGAAAATTTATAAAGTTTATAAATATCCTTTCTAAAATGTGGCACCTGGAACTAAACACAGTACTCCAAGCATGATCAACCACAGGAAAATAAAGAAGGGCTATTATCTCCCCAATTCTGGCAAATACACCTCTCTTCATACAGCTTATTTAGCGACCCTAGCATATGCTGCTTGCATTTTACTAAAACCCCCAGATCTTTTTCAGAAGAACTGCTATTTAGCCATTCCTTGTGAGGTTCATTATTTGACATCTGTCATGAAATTTATTATATGAACTATGTAGAAGTTGACATCTGTTCCTATTAAATTTCATCTCAGAGTTGGCCCATAATTTCATCCCATGTTGAGACTCCTTTGGATCCTCATTCTATTGTCCAATGTGTTCTCTAACCCTCCTAGTTTCAGATGTCATTTAGAAATGTAATAAGCATGTCCTCTGTGCATTCATCCAAGTCACAAGTTAAAATGTTAACCAGCACAGTGCCACTGGTGAAAAATCCCCCGGGTGTTCAACTAGACACCTCACTTCAGGTCAACAGAAACCCATTAGGGGCTTCTAACCTCATCATTCCAGTGAAGCTGCTCTCTCCAAAATTACTAATGATTTCTTAATTGTCAAATCCAATGGCCTTTTCTCAATCCAAAAACTCCTTTACTCCTCTACGGCCTTTGATGCTGTTAATCACCTTCTTTTCTAAGTTTCCATTATACTGGTCTCTCCTGGTTCTCCTCCTAACTGCCTGCCGGCTCCTTCTCAGTGACTTTTGCTGGCTCTTCATCCAGGTACAACCGTGGGCACCTCCAAAGGCTCTGTCCTGGGCTACCTTCTCTTCTCCCTCTAGGCTAGTATGCTTGATCTCAGCAGTTCTCAATGATTCAATGACCATCTCGATGCAGATGATTCTGAGATCCATTTGTCCAGCCCTAACCTCTCTGCTTACCTGCACTCTTACACCTGCAAATGCCTATTGGGCATTTTGAACTTTATGCCGCAAAGATAATTAGTCAATAGGTTCAAAATGGAATTCATTATCTTTGCCCCCAAACCCTCCTCCCTTTTCCAGCTTTCCCATTACTATCAAGGGTCCCATCATCCTCCCAGATCACCAGGCTAACAACCTAACTGCCAACCTCAACTGCTCACTCTCAGCCTCCACATCTAATCAGCTGCCAAATCCTACTGTTTTTTACCTTCATAACCTATCTTGTGTATACTCCCCTCTCTCCCAACACTGCCACCCCATGGAACAGGCTCTTATCTCCTCAGACTTATACCACTGTAACAGCTGGCTGATTGGTCTCTGTGCCTCAAATCTCTCCCCACTCCAATCCATCCTACACTCAGCTGACAAACTGAGGTTCCATAAGCACAGGTCTGACCATGTCATTCCCCCCCATTCAATTATACTCCAGTGAGACCCCATAACCTCCAGGATCAAATATAAAATTCTCTGTTTGGCTTTTAAAGCCCTTCATATCCACACTCTGTGATCCAGGCCACATGGGCTTCTGGGCCTTCTTCATGTTCCTCACACATTACACACTACACCTTTAACTCTGTGAATTGTCATTAGCCATTCCTCATGCCTAGACCTCTCTTCCTCCTCCTCTCCTTGTCCTGGTTTCCTTGCCCTCCTTCAAGTCTCAGCTGAAGTCCCACCTTCCACAAGATTTTCTCCAGTTCCCCTTAATCTTATGCTTTCCCTCTGAGACCACCCCCCATTTACCCTGCATGTAGCTTGTTTGCACATAGCTCTTTGCATGGTGTCTTCCCAACTAGACTGTGAGCTCCTTGAGGGCAAGGACCATGTTTTTGCCTCTCTTTGTGTCCCCAGTGCTTAGCACAGGGCCTGGTATGTAGTAGGGGCTCAATAAATGCTTGCTGACTAACTCTTCTGGTCCACTGGCATGGGCATTCAACCAGTTCTGAATCCATATAATTACACTTTACTCTAACCTCCTTCCTTCAGCCTTGTCATCCACTAGGGTGCCCACACTGATCGCCTCTACCAGATGATGCTCATGCAAACCAACCAATCTAGCTCTTTCGTTGACTCCTTTTCCACAGTCTCAAGTATGTCTTGTCATGCACTGACCAAAACTGCATGTTATTTCAGGCAATTACACTTCCAAAACACTGTTCTATGATGCCCTGACAACTTGTGTGACCTTAAGAAAATCAGGTAGCATTTCTTGGCCTAATTTTCCTCACCTAAGAAAGGAGGGGGTTGGATTACTTCTCTGAACTTTTGAATCTTTTATTTCCTGTCCATATTAGAAAAAGAAATAAGAGTGAGACGGAGAGTGATGGAGACCCCCATCTATCCTCAGAGAAGTTCTTTGGCTATTCTGGTAAGGGAGAAGGCAGGGGGAAGGAGTGGGAGCTTTCTAATAACACAAAACATTCCTCAGAAGTTTGCTGGCATGCTTCCACCTGGGGAAGGGGGGATAACCAAATTTGGCTTTGTCTTACCTTTTATAGAAGTGGAAACGTTCTGTAAAAAGCAGAAATTGACGTTCTCCTTGGAGGAAGAAGTGTCTGGCCCTAGAGACACCAGACCTCTCAGTATATTCACAGATGTGGGTGAAGTTTAACTCCTCCTTTTTGAAATAATTTCGGAGTCTCACAAAGTCAAAGTAGGATGGGACATAGATGAGAGTGTGAGACATGACTGCATCTCGATACTGAGGTAAGATCTTATCCACAAAGAAATGAAACCTGGTGAAAAAGAAGCGAATTACCATATAAATTAAGATTCCAGTATGGGCTCCACCACTAACTACCTGTGTGACCTTCAAAAAGCTACTTTATTTCTCTGTATTACATGTTCTTCAAGGTGTATAACACGCAAAATAATAACCTGTCTTGTTTACCTCAAAGGGCTACTAGAAAGACAAAAATAAGAATAAAGATTTGAAAACACTCTGAATTTGATTTATATGCTGTTTTTTTTCCCCCACAGAGATCTATCTTTATCTTCCTGGTATAAGTCCCTCTTGATTATAAGGAGTACTATTTTTTGCTCTATTGTTGCAGTTTGTTGTTATTTTATTTGATATTTTTAAATTTGTAATCATTAATGATACTGGTCTATAGTTCCTTCTGTCTATGATGTCTTTCCCAGATCTGGAGATCAGACATAAATTTTTTTTGAAAAATTTAGATATTGTTATATCTTTCATAACTATGGAGAGAGGATAAATTCTAAATAATGACAGAGTAAATTGTTAAGAGACAAAAGACATAAATTATACTTTATATTCGGTTTGATATTTAATTATATAAAAATAAAAGGCTTTGCCACAAGAAAGCAATACACTAGGATAACGAAAGAAACAAACTTTAAGAAATAGAGGTTGTACCAAATTCATATGAGAAGTACCTGCTACATCACCATGGAGACTAACTCCATGTACAGGAACTCCAACTTCCACTCAAGCCTATGACTTAATAAGTGAGTCCTATGGAGCTATCTGAGGCTACCAAGTGTCAAAGTCAGCACTGGATCCCAGATTTTACGAAATTCAAGTCCAGGACCCTACTCACAATGCCATGTGAATCAAACATTGAAGATCTAAGAGGACCTGACACAAAAGACTAGAAGCCATTCTCCAGGAGACATTGGTGTATTCTATTCAAATTCCAAGATCTTCTTGGAACTCTAGGATTAAATATAAATTCATTTATTTGGCATTTAAAGCCCTACAGATCCTCCCTCCAACTTCCCTTTCTACCGTTATTCCACAATAATCCTCTTTGTGAACACAACAGTTCATCACAACTGGCTGCCTTACTATTCTTTATAAATGGCATCCCATCAGCCTTAACTGTACCCAATGCTTGGAATGTATGCCCTCCTCCCCTTTACCTCATATGATCCCTAGTCTCCTTCAAAACTCTGCTCAAGGGCTTCTACAGGAGACTTTCCTGGCCTGTCCCCTTTCCCCTACCAGGTCCTTCTCCCTAACTGCACCTCAATGTGTACATGTTCCTTTCCCTGACTAGACTAAGCTCCTAGAGAGCAAGGACTGCTTCACTCTTATCTTTGCATTCAAAAAATCCTACATGACTGATTATTATGTGATCAAACACCAAGAACAGGCTGTTCTAAAAAGAGGAAATAAAAATATTAACCACTGCATGAAAAAATTAATAACCAGAGAAATACAAATTTAAACAACTGAGAAATCACTAAACATTCAACAAATTGGCAAAGATAATAAAAGCCAATGCAGTTGTGGTAAAACAGGTAGGCCATTACATACCTGGTGGGACTGTAAATTGGTCCAACCTTTATGGAAAGCAGCATGGAATTATAAAATAAAGGTGGAAAAAAATGAGCATACCGTCTGACCCAGCATCCCAAAGGGTCATGACAGGAAGAAAAAAAACAACCCTATCTGTACAAGAATATTCCTAACAGGATTATTTGTAACAGCAAATGATTAGAAATAAATTAGATGTTTATTGATTGAGGATGGCTGAACAAATTATGGTATATGAATGTAATGGAATATTATTGTGCCATAAGAAATAATAAATACAAAGTCAAGGTTATGTTGGAGGAAATACATGAAATGATGCAGGATAAAAAAAAATCAAACCAAAACCCCACTGGACAGAGTAGCAATTATGCAGTAAAAATAACATCTACAAATGTGCAACAGTTATACAAAAAAGGTTAAAAAGAATCACAAAAACAAGGACAATCTGGGTACTCATTAAATTTGTACACACCTTGGGGCATGAGACTAATAATAAGCAAGTAGCAGATCAACACAAGGTTGTTTATTTAATTATGAATAATCTCTTGGTTTGGGTTTTTTTTCTAGAGAAAGAGGGGACAAGGATAGAGGAGTTATCAAGTAAGCTTATATTTCTTATGCTTTTGTTTTTATTTTACCTGGACTTGTCAATGGAAATTAAAATAAAATTTATGTATTTTTTTAAAAGTGATAACACAATTCATTGGAGAAAATTATACAGGACCCAACACGTCCCAGAACTCACGTGTGTAATCCTGCTTTGCAAATGCTATCAATTCAGGATTTCAGAACTGAATAGGACCTTAGAGACCACACCATCGGGTCCAGCAGTCGGCAAACTGGCCACACGCAGCCACTGCTTCATTTTGTATGGCCTGCCAGCTAAGAATGGTTTTTGTAATTCAAAATACCTATTTTATTTAAATACAAGTATGTTACTAAATAGATTTACATTATTAAATTATATTTTGTCATATTTTAAAATTAAATATATACATGTTAAAAAAATTGTTATTTAAAAATGTAAAGACCATTTTAAGCTCTTAGGTCATACAAAAATAGGTGATGGTCAGTGACCCTCAGGCTATATTTACCAATCCAAGGTCTAGTCCAAAACCCTCATTTTATAGATGAAGAAAATAAGGCCCATAAGGCAGTTAGGTGGCACAGTAGATTAGAATGCTGGGCCTAGAATCAGGAAGACCTTAGTTCAAATCTGGCCTCTGACATGTACTGGCTGTATGACCCTGGACAAGTCATTTAACCTCAGTTTCCTCATCTGTAAAATGGGGATATTAAGAGCACCTACCTCTCAGGATTGTAGTGAATCTCACATGAGGTATCTGCAAAGCATTTAAAACAGTGCCTGACACATAGTAGATGCTTAATAAATTGTTTCCTTTCTTCCTTCCTACGGAGAAGTAATTTTCCCAAGATCACACAGGTAATAAGTGGCATGGCCAAAATTTAAACTCAAGTATTTTATGCTTATTCAATTACACTATTCAGTCAATACCACGGAGTCAATATCTAAATAAGGCACAAAACCAGACCATTACGCAGCTGGTTGGGTGACGAGGGTTTAGTCCTGGCTCTGTTATTTACTATCTTTGGACCCTGGACAAGTCATTTTATCAATTTGTGTTTCAGCTTTTTTATCATTAATGAGGTCAGCTGGACCAGATGATCCCTCTCCATGTCTAACATTTAAGGATTTCACAAGTTCAGGCAACTTATGAAGTTACACATGTAAAAACTTTATATTTCACATAACATGAGTGATCAGGACGGTGTGGTGTGCACTGGGAAGTCTTAGAGGTAGGCTGGAGCTGAGGATGAAGAAGAGACAACTGTCCATTCTCACAGAGGGTAATTCTGGGACTTCGTCAAGTCCATTTTAGGGCACACAGAGAAAAGCAAGGTCTGACAAAGGACTTTCAGGCTCATCGTGACAACATCTACAGTCAGTACCAAAGCGGGTTACCAGCCCCATGGCGATAGTCTCCTAAAATCACATGAGGCAATGTCAGAGAATAACACCTTCTGAAATTAAAACTGATAAAAACCAACATAAACAGCCTTTGATTATCCCTCTGCAGAAATAAGCCATTAGATGGTTTAAGAGAACCTGAGAATTGTACAAACTGCTGCACACTGCAGTGAGCCCAACCAGGAGAACAATTTATACAATAACATTGTAAAGACAAACAACCCTGAAAGGTTTAATATCTGAATAATCCAACAGTCGACTACAGCTCCAGAGCACTAAAGCTAGCCACCTCCTGGCAGAAAGGTGATGGACTCAAGATGCAGAATGTGACAGAACAGGTGGAGGTGGGAATTTTGTTTGTGTTTGACTCTGCATATTTGTTACAAGGGTTTTGTCTTTTAATCCCCTCAATCAGGGGGTTGATGTAGAAAAGAAAATAAATACTTGTTGATTGAATAAAATTTAAAAATCAACTTAAAAGTAGCCCATTCAAAGAGAATGTTTCTAAATCTGTTGCTTCTAAGAGCGGTGGGTTTCCTGAATTTCAGCACAAAGCTTAAAGGCCACACGTAAAGACATAAATTTAAAATATTACTCATGTAACTTGAGGTAGCTGGGGGGTGCAATAGATAGTGCTGGACCTGGATTCAGGAAGACCCGCGTTTGAATTCTGCCTCAGATATCAGCTAGCTGCATCAGTTTCCTCACCTGTAAAATGGGAGAACTGGAATTAACAGTATCTAAGGTGACTTCCAGCTCTATATCTACAATCCCATCATCTTGGAAACCTTGCCTTCTCTGGCAAGGAAGTGCTATAATGACCCAAGGCTTTGGTGACTAACAAGGAATATGAAAAATGGCGAGTTCAACAGTGCAAAATTTGTCAGTGTTCCTACTGCACAGGGGGAGAGTGCGCCTTGAGTGGCAAACTTGAACATCCAACTTTCATGATAGGTCTATCCCTGTGGCACAGATTAGGTTATTACAGCCTGCAAACAATAATCCCTGAAGACCACTTAACTCTTTTTCTTTGAGATTTATACTCACTAAGCAACCTTCTATTATTAATTTGCCTTTCCAATTAGACTTTCCAACTGGGAAGAGAATGCACTGACCAGCCAATGAGTATCTGAGCCAGTCAGCAGTTCTATTTCTCACTGCAAATTAATGAACCAGCCTGCTGGTTGCTGTCTCGTCAGTCTGTTTAGGGAGCAAACTGCTTCCTCAGACTCTCACTGGAGATTAAAATAAAGACCCCAGGCCTGGGAAATGGAGGACTTGCCTTTGAACCCAGGGGCCCTCTGCCAGCATGGCCTGAGCAGCCAGCTGCCCACTCTCTCCATTGCCATCTCTTTAGTGCAACAGCTACGATTTAGAGGGTACAGGATAGCTATCTTTTACCCTTTAACTGATATTTATTTTAAAACTATGTGCAAAGTGTCAAGAATTCAAGGATGAAACACGATAGGCTCTGCCCTCAAGGGACATACAATTTAAGGAAAGTATGAAATACAGAACACAAAAAAGGTATAAAAGGTAGAATTCAATAAGGGAAAATTAATATATTCAAAGTGCTCTAAAAAACTGATGGAGAGGTCACTCAGCTAAAGGTGGCTCAGGGAAGGCATCATGAAGATGGGGATACCTGAACTGGGCCTTGAAAGAAGAGAAAGCTCTGAGAAAGCAAAGATGAGGAGGGAGTATTTCTGTCAAAAGGCACCCCCATTTCTCTAGTTCCTCAGACTCAAAAACCTCAGCATTGTCCTTGGCTTCCCCTCACACACCTCATCGGCTGCCAGATTTTGCTGGCTCTGCCTCCATACTGTTCACACCTGACACCTTTTCTCTAGCCATACACTTATATGACCTTAGCTCAAGTCCTCACTCCCACCTGGCCTGGACTGCTGCCTCCTCATCAGTCTCCCTGCCTCAAATCTTTCGTCACTCCAACTCATCTTCCACACTACTGCCGAAGTAATTTATCTTCTTCAGAAATCAGGCCATGTCACCAGTGATTCCCTAATGCCTCTAGCTGTTACACACACAACCACCTGTCTTTCCAGGTTCATTAGATACTACTTCCCTTCTCTCAATGGACAGTCCATTCAAACAGGTCTCTCTGTTCCTCACACATGGCAGTCCTCCGGGCCTGAAATGCACTCCCTCCTCAGCCTTGACTTCTTTTCAGACTCAGGTACCATCTACAAGAAGTCTTTCCTGGTTCCTCCCCAAATACCTGGCATTTATCTTTTATTTGTTCTACATATACTTAGATATATCCATTTGTCTCTCTAAAGGGAATATAAGCTCCTTGAGAACAAGGATTGTTTTATTTCTGTCTTTGTACCATGGACACCTAGCACAGTAATAAATGCTTGTTGACTGACTGAATGAAGATCAGTGTCCTGAGATCTGGCAGGCGACAGCGACAAGACTCTGTAAGCTGAATATTCATTTAATAAAAAATATTTCTTAGTGTATTCTCTGCACTGAATTTTGGCATTATGGATGTGACTAAAATGTGGATAGCCTTTGACCTCGAGGTTCCACTGCTAAGCATAAGACCCAAGGAAGTCAATGGCAGAAAAGCACCTTATACCCTCAAATATTTGCAGCAGCCCTTGTTGTAAAAGCAAAAAACAGGAAACAAAGTAGACGGCCATCAAGCTGGAAACGGCTAATTAAGCTGTAGAACATGAATGGAATGGAACACAGCTGTGCTGTAAGAAGCAATGTGTATGAAGACTTCTATGAAGAGGACAAAGTGAAGTCAGCAGAACCAGGAAAACGATATATACGACCCCAGCACTGTAAATGGAAAGTGCCACAAAAACCAACCAAGGTGAACAGTACATGCTGCAAAATTACAATGATTTGACTCAGTCCCAAAGAAGAGACGACACCTTCCTCCACTTCTTTAAGAGGTGAGAGACTACAGGTGCAGAAAACCACATACAGCCCCAAACTTCTCCCTTCTGCTGGTTAGTTTTGTTATGCTGGGTTTTTTTCCTCTTTTTTTTAGCCTTTGTTATAAGGTATAAAGGCCTATTCTCAGGGAAAGGGAGGCAGAGGAATACATTGGGAAATGCAGGTGAAGGAAAAAGAAAAGTTATCAATAAAAATATATTTATAAAAAAATGTTACCTGCATAGCACTGTGCTAGTATAAGAAATGAGCCAACCAACATACGATTGTTCTACATAACAGTGCCAGTGGAGTAAAAATCTATCACTCATTGGGGGCTGATGAGGGAATAATTTATTTAGGTCAACAAAAACCAGTAAAATCAGTTGGGAGCCGCCCAGTAGCAGCCTCCTGAAGCCCAAATACCCAGGTACACCATAGAGGGCTAATTACCTACCTGGCATCTATTACAGAAAGGAGGTTTTCAGCTTCTAGTCTCTGGAAGACATGTGGGAGCTGCACCAGGACCTGACTGATGGAGCCAGTCATCGAGATGCTCCTCACAGCTACCTATAAAAAATTATCAAGACCTTCAGGAAAGGAAGGAGGATGCAGCACAGCAGAATAACAGATGTGGCCTTCTCTTTGTGGGTGTTTCTCTACATTTCCCCACAACCTTTTTCTGCCTAGATGGGAACTAAGCACTGCCCTCCCCTTTCCTTTGACCCTTTACCTCCCACAATAAAATAACATCAATAATAATAATAATAATAATAATATTAATGATGAAGATGAGGATGATAATAGCTAACATTTATATAGCATCTGCAATGTGCCAGGCACTGTACTAAGCACTTTACGATTATTATCTCATTTGATTCTCACTTGGGAGGTAGGTGTTGTTATTATTCTCATTTTACAGATGAGAAAACTGAGGCAAAGAGAGGTGAACTGACTTGCCTAGGGTCACACAACTAGTAAGTATCAGGAGGCCAGAATTAAACTCAGATCTTCCAGATTCCACTCCATGCTCTATCCACTGCACCCCCAATGTAGAGACTCTGCCATTACTCTGCTTGAGGAACCTACCTGCCCTTGGTAATTGACACAGTACTTGCTGAAGACTGAGTTGATCTGGGCCTCTTGCAAGGCACCAAACAGCAGCGTCTGTCGGTAATATTTGGACCAGTTATTCAAGCTCCACATGCGCACTCGGGAGAAGTCCACCCCATGAGAGTCCAAAGGAAGTAAGTTCATATGATTCATCAGATGCTATGAACAAAAGGTGAAGAAAGAGTCACATATTGTCAGATGCTGCCAGTATGTTAACTTGTTTGGCTTAACTACACACAAATGATACAAAGATTTTAGTTTGGTTCTTTTCCCCTGTCTTTCTTTTTTCAATGGGGGAGATAGTAATAAAAGGATTGTCCCTAAAAAGAAAAGTTCACCATCAATGAAGCATTTTTAAAAAGTGAACAGAAAAGAACAGAAGGCCAGAAGGAAACAGAGACAAGCAGGGCAACTTTGAAAGCTAATTAATGATAAAGCAAGCTGTACATAAGAGATTCATGGTTTCACAGACAATCATCTTTTTCTTCCTGACTTTATACAGAAATACACATTTTATTTGGTATTTAAGTTCATTTAAAAGGAAAATACAAATGCCATAAAAAGAAGTGTCTACCTTGCCAAATTCATCTCTAGTGCCTATCCAGGCCCAGATAGACACTTATTAATCTGTGACTAGCAGGTTCTCTGCCAAAAGCCTGCTACTGATGAGGCTTTGACCAAGGTCAAACGTTTGATCCTAACAGAGAAAAAACTCCCAGACACACAAGGGGCACCTTAAATCCCACAGGTACCATACCCACAACGGGACTAGGTGAGGAAATTTGGTCAGTTCACTCTAACCCCTGTGCTCAATGACTTCCAATTACTCTCTGTCAGCTCCAGGATTAAACATGGTAAAGTGGATAGTGCTGGGGTTGGAGTCAGGAAGATTCATCTCCCTAACTTCTAATCTGGCCTCAGAAACTGGCTGGTTGTATGACCCTGGGCAAGACACTTAACCTTGTTTGCCTCAGTTTCCTCATCTGTAAAACGAGCTGGAGAAGAAAAGAAAATGGCAAATCATTCCAGTATCTTTGCTAAGGAAATCCCAACTGGGGTCACAGAGAGTTGGACATGATTGAAATGACTTAACAACAACAAATCTGGAATGAAATTTGGAATTATGCAGATAAAGTGGCTAAAATGTCCACACACTTTGACACAAAGAACCACCATTGTTAGGCATCTAACCCAAGAGGGTCACTGATAAAAAGAAGGATTCTATATATACCAAAATATTAGCATGTTTTTTTTAGTAGCAAAGAACTGATAGATGCCCATCTACTGGGGGATAGTTAAACAAACTGTGGCACATGAATGTAATGAACAATTACTATACTATAAGAAACAATCAATATAATGAATTCAAAGAAGCAAGGCCTATACAAGCTAATGCAGAAAAAAGAAGAGCCAAGAAAACAATATGTATAATAGTCACAACAAGATAAATGGAAAGAACCAAAAAAAAACAATGGAAAATGAATGTGGCAAAGTGACCAAACAATAAGCGTGACCCCAAAGAATTTAAGACAACACTTTCCCCAATTCCTTTGCAGATTCGAGGACTCCAGGGGTGTGAAACATGACATATAATTCAGATTTTTTTCAATGAATTGATTAGTTTGGGGTTTTCTTTCTTCTTCTTTCTTTGAATAAATTTAATTTGGCTTCTGGGAAAAAAACTGTTTTGCCGGTAGGCTCTTTACTCCCCTAGAAATGGCCTTAAGAAGACTCACTTGAATATATAGCAAGGTTTCAAGTTGTTATCTCTTTACCAGAAAGCAAGCTAAGCAGTACACATTTGGAGAAGACATTATTACCAGGACATGCTCCCAATTCTGCATCAGGTAAATGTCGACTTGGTCAATGATGAGAATCTCAATGGAAGATAAGAAGTCAAAGTCCCTCTTCTTTTCTCCTTCTGCACCAATAATGGTCCTCAAGCCAAGAGGGGAGGCAATGAGAATATCGGAGGAGTAAAATGGAGCATAAAGTCGGATGCTTCGCTGAAGAACTGCAACTCCTGCACAAAAAAAGGAGACAAATGTTTTAATAGGCTCATTATTTAATAGTCATTTGTATGCTGAAGAGAAGATCTTAATGTGCCTTTCATAAAGCCCTGGTATATATTAAATATATACACACACACACACACACACACACACACATATACACACATACATATATATATATAAAATATGTATATTGGGTATATATTAAATACATACATACATATATATATAAATATGTATATTGGGTATATTTATATATAAAAGCCTCCTACTTTCCATTTAGCCTTGCAATCTGATAGCAGCTACCGAACTCAACTCTGTTCCTGATTGCCCATGGTAGAGTTATACACTGCCAACAGGGACAATTCTTCCATCATTAGAGAAACACTAGTTAGTTTCTTGGAAAAAGTATCATTCCTGGAAGCTCTTAGACGTGTACCCTCTCTCTCTGTGGCCCAGCACAAAGAGTATTGGTTCCTGAGTAGGAGCAACTGGTTCAAATACCACCTTTGATGCCTGCTACCCAGATGACTTCGATTTAATTTTGAACAGGCCTCAGTTTTCATCTGTAAAATGACAGTTGGAAGAACTGGTGTCTGAGGTCTCTTCTAATTCTATCTGATAGATAAATCCCCCAATGGAATATAAGTTCCATGAGACTACTAACTGTGTCATTTTTTTGTCTCTAAAACCTTGCACAAGGACTTGTATACTGCATACTACTGAATGACCCTATGATTCTTGCCAGGCAGACCTAGGCTAGATCCATTTTAATACCTTGTTTACAATCTCATTCTTAAGTGAGACCAGAAAACACTAGGTAAGAACCACACAGGAGTATTCAGTATAGGTAGGAGACAGTGCATATGGCTTTCCCAGCAGGTTATGTAATAATTAGGCCCCAGGCAGGGCCAAAAGTCTAAGATGCCAAGTGTCCTATCTATTAAGCCACATCCTAAATTTATTATCTTCTGTACTGGCCATTAATAAAAGTAATACTTAACAACTTTATTACCAATTAAGGAGGGCTGTGTTTCTTTCTTAACTTTCTTGTCAATAGTTGGTCCTTTACATTAAGTGTGGTCAGAAGTGGAAAAAAAAATATTAAGTCATAAATATTCCTAGTAGTATAGATTTAGAGTGGGAAGGAAAGCTTAGTTCAATGCCCTCTTTTTTTTTTAAAATGCTCAAAAGATATCCTTTGTTTTTAATTTCTCAATATATACCTCCCTACTCTGTCCTCCAAAGAACCACCCCTTATAATAATTTAAAAAAAAAGTGAAAAAGCAATTCAGCAAAACTAACCAAGATATCAACTAAGCCTGACATCAAAAGCAGTATTCCCTACCCAAAATTCCTCTTATCACCCCACCTCTACAAAGGAAGAGAGAAGTGCTCAAACCCCCTCATTTTAAAGATGAGGAAACTAAGGACCAGAAAAGTGAGCAAATCACAAGTAGTAAGTGGCACAGCTGGGATCTGAACCCATATGTTCTGACTTCAAATCTTATACTCTTTGGGTAGCCAAGCAAACAGAGCCCTGGTCACTTAGGGGGCAAGAACATACATAGCCACACTCGTAAAGGGGAGAGGGCTGGCTTCACAGTTCGCCAGTGAGCTGGAAGCATAAACTCAAGCACTGCTCAGTGGAAGTCCCATAATAATGACAAATGAAAACAGGATTTGTGGACAAAAAAAGGCATCTTGGTTCAAAACACAGCCCCAGGATGCCACTAAACCATTATTTCAGACTCTGCATGCATCAGATGGACACATGCAGCATCTTGTAACAACGAACAACCTTTTTCTCCCTGGGTTAAAATGACTGTACACACGTTCCCTACCCCCACCCAGGCTCTCGACAGCATCAGGATAATAACCTTCCTCCCAAGGTTGTTACCATGCAGCAGAGAGCAGGCTTGCCTCTGCCCTGATGAGCCTGTCCATCTCCCTCACCACAGCAATTCCTGTCAAGCAGCCCATGAGTGAGCTCTCGACATACTGCCTGCTGAGCCAGGGAGGAAAGAGCATTGAAGCAAATGAGTGCCACTCTATCCACCTGGCCAGCACGGTTCACTGCGGGACGTCTCAGCCTGTGGCTTTACTTGTTTGCAGGGAGGACTCCCACTACAAAAATACAATTGATGGCTGCCTCCTCCATCAAGTTTGTTTGTTCGGCACAATGGAGAGCCCCATAGGTTTTCTTCTGGCCTGAAAACCAACCTGCAGGCCTCCTGATTCTGCTCATGTGGCTGCTCTGGCTCCCTCATCCCCCGCTGACTCTAACGCCGGGTCCCTGCCTACCCAGCAAGCCCTCCTGAGCAGGTCCTACCTATCACTAGATGGACATGGACACCAGCCCATGAAAAGAGTCTGTATCTACTCCCTGTATGCAGAGCACTGTATCAGGACAGAAAAGAACAGGTAGACAGATTTGTATCAGTCAGAACATACATAGGAGAAACTACATTTACAGAGCAAGTCTACACTACAAACTGAAAATGCTGAGTCCTGAAGAAATTCCAAGTGCGGAAAAAAAGGAATAATCATCCCAGGGAGAATAATAAAAATAGCTACCAGTTCCACCCAGGAAGGCTTCCTAGAATAAGTAGTCTTTGAGGTGGCTTTTCAGGGCAGGAAGGACATGGACTGACAAAGAGAGGCACGGGGCATCAAGAAGTACTAGTACTACAGCCAACTGGGGAGAGCAAGAGGAGCCTACCATTTTGTAATGATATTAATTATTCATGAAGGGCCTCCAGGCCCTTCATGAATAACCTCTGCAGGCTAAGCCAACCAGCTCTAGTCACTCCAATTTCTCTAAGAACCTCTTCCCACAATCACAGAAAGGGCTTTACCCAGTGGTATTTCAAGCACTCCTGTTACATCTCTAAGTCTTTCCTGTGTGCTCTGTGAGCGTCCCCAGTGAGACTTCTCTAGAAAACATCTTCCCCATAACACCATGCACTTCCCAAGGGTAGTATCTCTCTTCTTAGGACCCCAGCCATGATGAAACATACTTCCTTCCTCTTGGTAGAAAGGCTGGATGCTGTGGGTGCAGACTGCTACGTTGTTGATGGATGTAGTTGCTTTTTGGGTCTCTTTTATTTAGCTTTTCTCTTGTGAGGAGGGAGGGTTCCACTTGAGGGAACTGGCTTTCAGACATCAATGACAGGTCTTTTAAAAGATGACAAAGAGATGTCTGTTTACCAGGGGCAAAGGAATGATCAGGTTATCTGATCTGACCTGGGATGTTGGGGGCACAAAATAAGGCGGTTCCATTTTGTTTCGATTTTCCCACCTACCTATCCGGAAGTGGTCATCAATGTTGCCAGCAAACACAGCGTCATAATCCTCAGGCCTCTTCAGATTGGGAGGTCTCTCGTCCGGGTCAGACCCATATTCTCCCTTAAACCGTTTTTTGTTACTCACATCTATTTTCTTCTTGCTTCCTGCCTCTAAGAGACTGATGAAGAGCTGTACCACCCTGAGAGCAGCCTCCCGGAAAGGAACAACAATTAACACCTACAGAGGGAGAAAAGGCCATGGGGCAGAGAGGAAGAAATAAGCACTGGATCTACAGACACAGGTTCTGTGCCAGCTCCTCTACTTACTGTCTGTATGACCTCAGGCAAATCACCTGGCTTGGCTGAGACCCAGTTTCCACATTGGAAATGATGAGGGGATTGGTACAATTTCAGAGTGACAGACCCCAAGTCTGATTATGGACACGGCCAACGGGGGAATTCGTTTTACTTGACCGTGCATATTTACTATAGGGATTCTGTTTTTCATTCTTTTCCCCAAGGGCTAGGGATAGTAGGGAGAGAAAATACTTATTCATTGAAAAAAAAAAAGATTGATAAAGATAGATAAGCTTGATAAGATAAGAAAATGTACCTTACTCCATTCTTTACCCAAGGGGACTTTGGGTGGGAAACACCATATGTACTGTCAGACACAGTTGATTGGTTTTGCTACATTGCCTTTTAATTCCTATCTTGGTTTTTTTTCCTTAATTTTGCTATAAGGGTTGGCTAGCCAGGAAGAGAGGAGAAAAACATATTTGGAAATTAAAGTGATATAAAATTCAATAGATTTATATAAATAAATGTTTTAAGAAACTGAAATTAAATCAAATAACTATTCCACAAGCAAGCACTTAACTCCACAATTCTTTCCCTCTGCATATGTCGTAAGAGGCCAATGTCTTCTTCGGGAGAGGTCTTCATGGAGAAATGGTTATTTTTTTCTCCCAAAACAGTCCCTTTTAATGACATCCCCAGGGAATCTGTTGAAGCACATCCTGGGGAAGTACTTTAATGGAGATGGCAATGCCCCTTACTATAGGGGTGCACACTCCAAGACACCTCAAGGGCATGATCGGCAGGACTCATACAACAGACAAACTGTGTGGTAATGGGTGATTAATTTATATCATTACAAAAGAATGAACGCATGGTTCCTTAAAATAATACAGCTTGGTAGGTGCAATTTCCCCCAGAAATCAAGATAAAACATTGAAATCAGAACACGGCCAAATGAGAAAATGGAAAGTGATGCAAACTCAATTTATGTGTAACTTATTTGGAGACATCTATTGCTTAAAGCAAATAACTTTTCTAGAATTTTACCAAGAGGAACTAGAGTGCTGCACGCACAGAACAAATTTAATAAATATCTGCTAACTAATACAGTATCTTTTTGAAGCACCCATGCAATCACCTGAATAAACTGGCTTTTCCCTTTAAGCAACTCCCCTTAGCATAAATGTGCTTCAGAGGCTCCCTACCTCCTACTTCTGAGCTAGCAATCAAACAACACACGTTTGTTAGGCCTCCACTATACGGCAGGCCTCATGTCGGGCACTGGAGAAATAAACAAAAGTGAGGTTTTCTTTGCCCTCAAGGAACTTATACTCTACTGGGAAAGAACATACATACATACATAGGAAAATATATACGAGGTAATGGGAGTGGGGAGGAGAGAGGAGAAAGGGAGAGGGTCTGACCATCACAAAGGGCCTCATCTAGTAAAACCAGCGTTTGAGCTGAACTTTGAAGAAACCCAAGGATTCCAAGAGGTGAAGGTAAGAAGGGGAACAGCCTGTGCAAAGCATGGAGATGGGTGACGGAAAGTCCTTTGTGGGGGACAATAAGTAGGCCACTCTGTAACCTATTAGGAAGGTAAAAAGAGGCTTTCTGGGGTGGCGGCAAAGGGGGAGAAGAGGGAGAACAGAAGAGCATGGGAAAGACAAACATTTTAAGGATCATTCAAGCTCACAATGAAAAACATGATCCATTGCAATGAAGATCAAAGAAAAATGTGATTGAAAATAAAGCAAAAACTTGAACTACTACTGCAAAATAGCGTAAGTAATCCTCAGAAAACAAGTGAAGACCTTCAGAGCAGCCTGGTAACTGAAAGGTTGTGATCAGGTCCAAAACAGAGGCACAGGGAAGGTTTCTTAGAACTGCAAGAAGAGGGAGAACACCAGTATTTTAAAAAACAAAATGAAAGCTTTTAACAGCTACTATGAAGAAAAAACTCTTTATTCAGGTAAGAAAACATAGAGACTAAAGTACTGAAGACTGGGGGAAAAAGTACTGATGAAACATGCTTTTTCATTCATGTCTGCACCAAAATTATTGTCAGAAGTACAGAAGCCTGTAAAATCTAGGAAAATCTGTATCAGACTTTCAAAAGTCCACCTCAAAATCCAGTTTGGGGATTTTTCTGCTTCCAGTGAACCTGGAATATACTGATATGCTGAGAAGCAGAATTGTCCTGGGAGTACTGGAAATAAATATTCCTCAATAGCCTGGTAACCAGCTTGAACTATGATGATTGCAAACATTTATATAGTACTTACTGTGTGCTAGGCACTATGCTAAATGTTTTACAGTTATTATTTGATACTCACAACAGCCCTGGGAAATAAATGCTATTATTATCCCATTTTATAGATGAGGAAACTGAGGCAAACAGAAGTAAAGTGACTTAGCCATGGTCACACAGTCATCTGGATTTGAATTCAGCTTTTTCAGACTCCAGGCCCAGAACTCAAATCACCACACCACCTCACTGACTATTTCTCATTGAAAATCTATGGGTTATAATTGAAGTTGGGCTTGGAAAAATGTATTGTTTGTCAAATGTACGCTGAGTATCCAATGTGATAGAAGTGAGCTTTCATGAAAGAATATAAAAATCCTGTGAACTCAATGCCAAACTGTGTAGAATGACTGCAGCAAAAGGAAAACATATCAGATATATTTTTTTTAAATTTTAACACAAAAAACTGCAAGTTTTATTTTTATTTTATGGCTATAAATTTAATTATTTTATTTTGTCCTAACAAATTCACACACCATGGCAAGCCTAGAAAGTCTGAGAGAAGACATGACCTAATTTTTTTTTAAAAAAATCCTTAAAACAATATGGAAAGTGAACAGACTTGTTAATCAAATTCCAATATTACCACTAGGTGGCTCAATGCTTTGAGCTTGAAGAAGGAGGTATCTTTAGCAGAAATAAAAACAAGAACTATTTTGGGAATTCAATAAATTGTATTTGGTTGACCCAGCAACAGCACTTCTGGGCTATATCCCAAAGAGATCATACAAATGGGAAAAGGACCCACATGTACGAAAATATTTATAGCAGCTCTCGCTACAGTGGCAAAGAATTGGAAATTGAGGGATACTCATCAATTGGGGGATGGCAGAACAAGTTGTAGTATATGAATGCAATGGAATACTATTGTGCTATAAGAAATGATGAGTTGGAGGACTTCAGAAAAACCTGGAAAAACTTGTATGGTGTGATGCTGAGTGAAGTGAGCAGAACCAGGAGAATGTTGTACACAGTAACAGCCACATTGGGTGATGACTAACTTGGATAGACTTAGCCCTACTCAGCAATGCAAGGATCTAAGACATCTCTAAAAGTCACATGATGGAAAATGCTATCCACATCCAAAGAAAGAACTATGGAGTTTGAATGCAGATCGAAGCATACTGTTTGCTCTTTTTTTTCCTGTTTTGTTTCCTCTTTCTTATGGTTCTTCCTATTGGTTTTAATTCTTCCTTACAACATGACTAATGTGAAAATGTCTAATAAGAATGTATATGTAGAGTTTATATCAGATTGCAAACAGTCTTGGGGAGGCAGGGGGGAAGGGAGGAGGAGAAAAATTTAAAACTCAAAAATGTATGGAAGTGACTGTTGAAAACTAAAAATATATTAATTTTAAAAATAAATAAATAAAAAATAAATTGTGTTTGGGTGAGCTTGGTATAAGGGAAAGACTGGGCTGGAGAAGGCAGGAGATCTGGGCTATGGGCCTATCTCTGCTACAAACTGTATGGGTGACAGCAGGCCAGGCTTAACTTCTCTCCAGCCTTGTGCCCTCAGAAGGTGGTACCACAAAGGCCCCAAAGTCACACTGTGCATCTGCTGATGTGCTGGTCTGCTTTAAATTACTCAGAGTGATAATCACTAGTGAAATGAGAAGGCTGGGCTAGATGACCTTTTACATTCTCAGAAAGCTCTAACAGTCTCCAATTTAGAGAAATGATTTATACAGGATTACTGAAGGTAAGGAGGAAGCAAAATTCAAAGTCCATCTTTTCCATTTCTATGTGGCATCATGGAGGCCATGAATTCACTCTCCCAGAACATGCCATGTTAGCAGTGTCAGACACAAAACACTGAGCTGGGTACTGTAAGAACTTCTGGTCTGACCCAGTAATGTCCCATATCTGGCACATGACTCAGCTAGGCCCCCAAAAAGATCTATAAGAAGATACCTCCTTCGTTCCTTTGCAGAAGTGAGCATCCACAAGTTTGGGAATGCTGCAGAAAAATGTTAGCCTTTTTTGATGTGTTAATTGGTTTTGCTAAATTTTTTTTCTCTTTTATGTTATGGGAGGCAACACCAGTGGTGGGCCTTAGAGGCAGCAGCAGGGGTGAAGGCAGCAGCAGCAGCTTTGGGAGCTCTTAGCCCAGAGGCAGTAAGGGGGTTGGAAAACTGGTCAGAAAGAGATTAAAGTGGACCCTTTGCGGGCATTGGATGTAGCTGGTGATGACTGGCAACTCTATTGCCCCTGAGCAGTTCTGGGTCAAAGTTCAAGAGTGAAGAGGGGTGCCTATAATCAGTCACAAGAGAACAGGGGTCCTGGTCACAGTTCCTGGGCCAAAAAGAGCACTAGTACTTTCGGCTGTAGGGAAGCAAGGGCCCTTCCTGGCTAAAGACTAAAGCACAGACCAAGAGAACAGTAACCATACCCCACCTTGAAAGCACCAAAAACTTTCAGATCCCCAGAACTAGTTCTGAAAATAGCAGCACAAAAAAGCCTGAAGCTTGGCACAGTGCCTCCCCAACCTCTAGATGAGCAGAAATTTAACATTTAAAGGTCAAAGTGAAGAAATAGGCTAGAAAAATTAGCAAATAGCCAAAAAAAAAGAAAAAAGAAAAAAGAAAGAAAAAGAAAAACAAAATAAAAGAAAGAAAAAAAAGAACTTGTCTTTAAAAAGCTAATATGATTGCAGGGAAGACTAAGACACAAACACAGAAGAAGAAAACAGTATGAAAAGAGCTACAAGCAAAACCTCAAAGAAAAAACTGCTAATTGGACACAAGGCCAACAAGAATTCTTGGAAGGCTTAAAAGAAAGATAAGAGTGGTAGAGGAAAAATTGGGGAAAGAAATGAGAGTGATGCAGGAGAATCAACAACTTAGAAAAAGAGGCACAAAAGCTCATTAAAGATTACTATACAGTAACAGTAATATTGCAAGGATGATGAACTGTGAAAGACTTAGCTAATCTGATTCATTCAATGATCCGACAATTCCAAAGGATTCATAATGAAAAAAATGCAATCTACCTCCAGAGAGAGAACTGATGAACTCTGAATGCAAACTGAAATATAATTTTCTCACTTTCTTTATTTTTCTTGCTTTTTTTTTTTGCAATATGGCTAATATAGAAATATGTTTTGCACGATTTCACATGTATAATCGATATCATATTGCTTGCCTTCTAAGGGAGTTGGAGAGGGGTGATAGAGAATTTGGAACCCAAAATTTTTGAAAAGAATATTAAAAAACAAATAATGAATTTTTGAAGTGATTATGTTAGATAAGAGATGACTATCTGGGATGGGGTATGGAGATGGATAGAGGGGGAAATGTAGGTAATGTAAAAACAGAAGATAGCAATAAAAATCTACTTAAAGAAGAAGTCCTAATGCATTCCTCTAGGAGGCTGGGCCAATCTGCTTCCTCTTACCTTGGGTCGAGTGAGCCCCTGGTCCCTGAAGGCATCGTCATCATCACCTGCCCTTGGTTTCTTATCTCGGCGTTTGCTATTATTGCTGAGCACCTGGGAATTGGCTTTGAGAACATGGTTCATGGCATGAAGGCAGTACACATGACGGATCTCTTCCCCATTCCCCAGTGCTGTCCTTTCTGGGTACAACAAGTCCCGATATGAGTTCATAACTGAGAAGAGCTCTTTCTGTAGAGGGGAGAAGGGTCCATTTGGTTTTGGGGGGCCAGAGAGGAATTGGCCGTTTATTTTGGACCATGTGGAATCCAAGGGCTTCTGGAGATGGAGTGTCATCAAGTCAATGTCCTTTGGAGGCTTAAAAGTCTCCAGCGTATGAAACTGGGTTGAAAACACGAGTTGACCCAGAGTTGACCACTGAGGAAAAAAGAAGACAACAGTTGTGTTAGGACCAAACTCTGCCTAGATAAGTCATCCTGGTTTCAAGGCTGGCTCTCCATTCTATACTACATCATGGTTCCTCTATTCTAAAGTTAGCTCTTCATTGTAGCATCAATGAAGGGAGTAAGAAAGAGAAGAAACTCCTATATTCAAATAGGCTGGAGCTAAACTTATTTCAAATAACTATTACAAACATTCAATGTAAAGATGGAAATGCACAGATGTAAAAGAATACACAGTTCAGAACTAGGAGCTGAGGAGGATGGTAGGAATGATCTTGTGTTCACTGACAGGGGATACATAGCAGAAGGCAAAGGAAGTCAACCAGACTGTTCTCACCCCGAGGGACAAAGTGGGGTGAGGAGAGAGGTGCTGGTTAGGAGAAGATTTTCCCAGGTCCACCTTTGACACAAATACGGGACAGTACATCCATGCAGGGAGCCTTCATTCCCAGGTTCCCTAAATCAGGGAGATGGCCAGAACTTTCTAATGACACCTTCTTTAACCGTGCCCTCTTCCAAACCCACTAGTGATGTTTCAACTATGACAACTAGCTCTTTGATACTGTGAGCTGTCAATGTGATGTTAAAATTCATAGGTCACTAGATGTAAACTCTGAAAGTAGAAGCCTGCACAGGTTCATGTCAAGTGTGTCTTAGCTAATAGTTTCAATAGGCAGCAGTACTTACGTTTAGTTGCTGGGTAATTTTGGGGTTTGTGCTGACACCCTGGATGTCTTTTTCTTTCAGTTCTTTATTCATATGTTGTAGAAATGGATCTGGTGCAGAAACATTCATCATCAGTACACTTGAGAAATTAATAAATACCAGTAGGTCATAGTGACAGTGGAGACACAGCAGGAGAACACTGGACTTGGGAGCCAGGAAGACCTGTGTTCAAATCCTGCCTCTGACACTTAGTGGCTGAGAGACCACAGATAAATCATTAAGCCTCTCTTGAGCTTTAGTTTCCTCATCTGTAAAATGGACACAATAGTAACTCTAATACCTACCTCACAGGACTGTCGAGAGGCTCAAAGGAGATCATGTATGTAAAACACCTGATAAACTTTTAAATCAGTTATTGTGACTATAACAGGTTCATAGTTTCCCAAAACAAATATGCCTTCAGCTGACAAATACAACTACCAGCGGCCCACTTGCAGGAGGGGCGCTGTTTATAGTTTTGGATGGCTAGGATGCCTTGGTCACCCACCAAACTCTTTGAACTACTAGACAAACAACCTCTCCTCTTGGCAGATGGCTGGCCAGAATGAATAGGGTTGCTATAGAATGAGGATGTGCAAAATGGCAACAGGAAATGGCCCACAAAGGACAGAATTTGTGACTTCACTCTAATTCACACCATGTTCTAAACCAGGGATTTCAAAGCTGCAAGGTTAAATCCAGCAGCCTGCATATCATGCAGCCCTCTGTTCTGACTAATCAGGTTAAAGAATCTTTGTGAAGAGAAGTAAAGATTCAGGAGGTGGCAGCCAGAGCAGCAGCAGCAATAGTAGTAGTAATATAAACACAGGGGTGATATGAATTTTAAAAGAATATGAAACATAAGCGTGAGTCTGCTGCTCTAAGTCACTGAGTCCAGAACCGCCTCAGCAAAAACAGAATGAGTTAGAAAGACACTGAGGTGACATAACACATGGAAAGAATACTAGATCTGGGGTTAGAGGCCCTGGCTTCGAATCCTAGTCCTGCCTTTTACTGTGTGGGGGACTAGGGCACAGTTTCCCAATGCGCTAAATAAGGGGGGCAGTGGTCCTAGGTTATCTCTAAGGCTGCCTCCTACTCCAAATCCTATGATTCCCCAGACTGTGGCCCTGCTATGTTTCCATGGCCCACGTGTTTCCAATGTTCTATTTAGCCATCCACAGGCCATGCCAAATACCTTAGGGCAGCTGACTCCTCTGGGTTTCAGGCTGTGCCTATAAGTGCTACAGAGCTATCATCGTGAAGCAGAGCAGTCAGAGAGCCTGCCTTGGAGAGGCAAAGTGACCTGGGTTCAAGTCCCAAGTCTTGACACATCCTGGCTCTGTGACTCTGAAGAAGCCTCATTCCCCCTCGGGGGGGCACCTGTAACTCATAGGGCCACAAATTACAGAAGAGTTGCTGATGTGCATTGGTGGAAGAAGCTTCCTCACAAAGAGCGCCCCATTTCAGTGAATACAGGTCAGGAAGAAAAGAGGTAGCCTTCGAGAAGCTCACAGCCACCTGGCCCGGCAGTAGGGAGTCTCCTGTCCGTGCCATGCTCACCTTCCCTGATGGCACCCACTCATCTCTGCTGCCAAAGGCCAGGGCATTCAGTTCTCACCTTCTGAGGCTTTCACAGCCGAGACGTCCTTCTGAAGGGCCCTGTGGTCTCCACCCTCCTCCTCTAGGAAATTGGTTTCCAGGCTGAATTCTGATTCATGTTTCCTATCTGTGAACTCGTCCTCAGCAGCTCTCGGTCGGGAAAGTGCTTCCCCATCTTTATCCTCTGCGTCAGACAGGGCCACATCAGCCTCTTTTCCTATTGTAAGATATTAAAACAAAAACTCAAAATCCCTGATGATTGAGACCGCTTGACCTCACTGACCATGTCAACCTCATCACTCTCCCCACTTAATACACTCTAGTGGCTCCCTATGATCTTCAGGACCAAAAGTATGCCCCTTTGTTTGGCTCTGAAGGCCATTCACAATCTGGCCCCTTCCTACTCTTACACTCTGGTCCCCTCCACCCATCTGTGATCCTTTACACTGACCGTCCCCCACACTGTGCAGGCTCTCCCTCCACCTCTTCAAGGCTCAGTTCAAATCCTGCCTTTTGAAGGAAGCCTTTCCCAGTTCTGTACTCTCACCGCCCCCCTCCACTGCTAGTGCCTTCTTTCTTTGATTACCACCCATGTACTCTGTATATATCTTGTACATACCAAGAAATCTGCATATTGCTTCCCCCACTACAATGTGAGTTCCTTGAGTACAGGAATGATGTTTTTGCTTTTATTTGCATTTTCAGTGCCTGGCACACAGTAAGCATTTAATAAATGCGTATTGACTGACAGTATGAATTCAGAAGATGGCTAAGAACTCATCCTCTTAATGGATTTTTTTGAGGACAGCACACAAGCTCCTCAAGAGCAAAGATTATTCATTTCTGTTTTTGTCTCCCCAGGGCCTAGGAATACTTAATAAATGTTTGCTAACTGACTGAGGAGACCCAGGTGCAGAAAGCAAGATGCACAAATCCCTAGCACACTAAGGGTAATGGATATGTATCCAAAAACTCAAGAGATAGCCCTGTGCAGATAATCACTTTCCTCAAATGAATGATATGACACCCAAGATAATGGAAAATGGGAAATGTAAAACCTTGGACAGTTAAGAAAACAAGCACTAGGACACAAAGTACGAAGTCACATAGATATTTGAGTGAAACCAAAATTCTTTCAGGCATGAATACTCACCTAACCTATGAAGCTGTCCACAACCAATTCCAGCTATCTCTAAGCACCTAGGACCCCTTTGATAAATGTCGCACACTTTTACACTAGGTGAGTTCATATTTCAAATGTTTCTTAACATGAGTTTTAACTTCTTTTTCTGACTGTGTGTTCTTCTCTAACCTGGAGGTTTCCCCCCTCCCCTACTAAAATGGTAGCTCCCCAGGACAAGACTTCCTTCCTCTACATCCTGCATGCCCTATATTCATCCTCGGGTCCAACCTATCGGCACACAGGCTAGGTCTCTGCACACCAGGGTCCCCAGGGCTGACAGACTTTGACCCACTCAGAGCTACCTACCTCCCCTCTTTCCTTCCCGTTCCTCCCCCTCCTCCTCCTCCTCTTCTTCCTCCTTCTCCAAACTGCTGTCTCTATGGTCTCCTTCACTCTCCACTTCTGCCTCTTCTTCTACAGCACTCTCTCCTTCCTCTTCATCTTCCTCCTCCTCTGAAACATTCTTCAGGGTGGCAAGTAACTTGTGGTATTCAGAGACCTTTTCTGATTCGCTGTCTGAATCACTTTCTGAACTCGAATGATCTGAATTCTCTGACTAAAAGGAAAAATGAAACAATTTTAAAAACATCAAAAACAGTAATTATAAGTCACAACAATCACACTGAGGATTATGAAATCTTCTGCAGGATGCCCCCATGAGGCAGGTAATGTAAATATTACCCTTATTTTACAACTGAGGAAACTGAAGTTTAGAGACTTGTCCCAAGTTACAGAATTGGACCTAAGAGAGCTGAGGCAAGAGGTCTACTGTTTTTTCAAAGAGTCTCTTCTGATAAGAAACAAAATGACATTGTTTTCACTGTTATCTCATACAATCCCACACTAGGCCAAAAACTGATCTGAAAGACCAGTGTAACAGGTTTAGGCCTAGCTACTGGCACTCTCCTATGGGTGAGACCATCCTGAATTCACTTAACCCAGAACCAAACCCTCTGCAAAATTACTAATCTGAAGAGCTGGGAGCCTTCCAGCATCACATTTTTCCTAAGCTAAGGAGGTAAAACTGGCTCAAAGTATATGTCAAATAAATCTCATTCAGACTAAAATTCCCATGCCCCAGATAATGGCCTGCTTATTTAAAGCAGTATTCAAGGGAAAGAAATTATATTACAACAAAAGAATTCTAGTTCAAAATCCAACACACACACACACACCCCTGTCTTCTCTATTTTCGTCTTCTTCTATTATTTATATATAAAATAATCTTCTTTTATTTTATAAATGAGGCCAGTGGTCAGGAAGCAGATCCACTGCTTTTTAGAGGACCTGCCAGGCCATATGGGGTGGTTTCAAAACCAATCTCAAAAAACTGAAGGAGTCTTTGTACTTTAGTTCTCTTTAGTATCACATATGCATTTCCACATTCACATGAACCTATGATCTCACTGCTTGAAAATTCCCTCCAACAATGTAGATCTCCACCCACCATGGTTGTCCATCCTATAAAACTCACGTCCATGTTCTTCCAAGAGTTCACCACAGAAAGTGCACCCAACATGGTAGGTGCATTCTTCACTTTCTCATGACATCTCAAGGACCCTAGTAGAACACTCTGACTGTCAACTATCATCCCTAGCTCTTGCCACAGCCCATCCACCTTCTCTATCTCTTAAGAACAGATGACCTGAAGGGTATCACCTGCTCTTCTCTAGAGTTCTGCATTAGTCAGATGTGGTTGTCTGCTCACGCCTTCCATGCACCTCTCCCTTGCCACCTGTGTGATACTAATATTTAATTCTCTGGAAGCATGTAATGTCCTTTGGAGTAATGTTCCATGTCTGGTTGCAATTCAGAGATACTGGTAAAATGTTAGGATTTTTAAAAAAGAGTCTTTGATTTCATGGAAAACATGGGGGTCAGTAAAAGAACTTTGTAATTTACTGAAAGCAATGTAGGCCAATCCTCTTCTCTTGGTTATTTGTACAGTCAGCCCAAATACATATATAATTTTGGACAAGCTCTATTGGGTAGTCAACCAACTATATGTAGAAATCTGGGCATCAGACATTACTCATCCAGTTGGTCTTTCTCATGTGGATGAACAAGGCCAAACTACATCAATCCCTGCTATGTAATCATTAAAATAACAAGCAAACAAACAAAAATGCCCATAACCAAGCTTATACTTATAAAAAAAAATTAAAGAGCATTACCAGCTTGCAGATTTGAGGCTTTGCTTCTTTTCCAGAAACCCTGTAAAAAGACAGCTGATATAAGATTCCAACAATTATCAACAAATGAGGGGGATGAAAAAGGAGGGAAGTGGCCCTGCGACTGAATAAACAGTATACTAATACAGTGCCCCAAATTCATTTAGAAGGCAATGTGTGATAAGTACCACAGAAAAGGTAAACAAAATGCCTTACGAGAAGTTTAGAACAGAAAGAGACCCTGACAGTTCCAGATCAAAGTAGTTGGGTCCCTGCCCCACAAAAACGCAAGTTCCTTGAGGGGAGGGGCATCTATATTTTTGTTGTTGTATCACCAGCACCTAGTAAAATGTTTTGCTTGGGGGCAGCTAGGTGGTAGATAGTGCACCGGCCCTGAAGTCAGGAGGACCTGAGCTCAAATCCGGATTCAGACCAAACACTTGACACTTACTAGCTGTGTGACCCTGGGCAAGTCACTTAACCTCAACTGCCTAAAACAAATAAATAAATAAAATGTTTTGCTCATATCCCCCCACCCCCACCCCCTCCGCGCGCGAGCGCACGCGCACACACACACACACACACACACACACACACACACACACACGGAGCTGGAAGGAGCCTCTGGACCAGGTCTCCCAACTGCCAGCGGGGCACTTTTCCCATACATTACTTTCTCAGAAGGAAGTACAAATTGCTTTGAGTAAAAGCTCATACCTTCCCTAGCCTATTCCCATTAAATAAATATTTACTGGTGCTTACACAGTGCCAGGCATAGTGCTAAAGGAGCCAAAGTCCTTAAGAAACTTACATTATAAAGAAGAAAAAAGTATAAGCCTATGCGAATCACTATAAGGAGGAAACTCCCACTACCAATGCAGGTTTGCACTTTCTCTGCCATCCGTATAGTCTTAGAAAGTTGCCTCCAGCAATGTTGAAAGCTTAAGTGATTTGACAGCGTTGCTCTGGCTCCCTTCAAATGTCAGCTTAAAATCCCATCTTCCACAGGAAACCTTTCCCAATCTCAGTTCCAGTGCCTTCCCTCCGTTGATTATTTCCTATTTATCTCATATATAACTTGTTTATACATAGGTGTTCGCATGTTGTCTCTCTCATTAGATTGTGAGCTCCGTGAGAGCAGCCGCTGTTTTTACCATTCCTTGTGATCCTAGCGCTTAGCACAGTGCCTGGCACACAGCAGACATTTCATAAATGTTTACCGACTGACACTGCATAAGAATGTGTCAGAAGACGGATTTGAACCCAGATCTTTCTCGATTCAAAGCAAGCTCCTAATCTACCATGCCACACCAGCCCCACCAAACAACATACATACAGAATAAATGCAAAATAATTCCAGGGATTGGAGAAAAAGCACTAACAGATGGGGAGATCTGTAATCTGCAAATAAACTGTAATCTGCAGCAAGCTCGGGATCACACTAATCTGACCTAAGGAGGAAAAACATTACAAACATGGGAACCAGCCTATGCAAAGGCTCGGAGGAGGGAACGGACGTTAAATCCTGTGCCGGTAACACCAAAGCAGGCTGGAGGCCAGACTGCGTGAAAGGAAATATCGTAAAAGTCAGTCAGCAAAGAGTCTGTCCCCTCTCCCAGAAGGTCCTTCTAGGAAAAAAAAAAAATCAAAGGTGGGGAGTGCCTGGAGGAAAAACCCGCCCCCGGGGCCCTGGCCGGACCTGTCGTAGAACGGGTGCTCTTCCCCGAAGTCCCGTAGGTGCTTCTTCTGCTTTTTACTGAGGCTATTCAGCACCTGGCTCTGGCTTCGGCTCCGGTTCCTCCGTTTCCCCATCGCTCCAAGTTTCCCTCCACCGCCTCCAAGCAAGAAACGGATCTTATCCGCATACCCACGCGGAATCTCCTCTGTCGCTTTACGGCGGCGGAAGCGAGACTGCCGTAAAGCACGCTCGGCGCCACCTTGCGACAGGGCGAAGGGCACGCGGCGTTCTTCGATTGTCGCTGCCTCCCCCTAGCAGACAACGAGAGCCTGGAACGCGAGATGGGCGGCACTACGGCAGCGGCACCTCCCTCTGTCCCTCCTCGGCCCCAGCTCGATCCTATTGGTGTGCGCCTGCGCAGGACCTGTAGCGCTGGGTGTGAGTGTGTGTGGTTAGGAGTGTGCGCAGCCAAGCCGATGGTTCCGTTTTCAGTGGGAGCGCTTGCACTTCAGGAATCCGCAAATGCTAAATAAAAATAACGGCTTGAATTTTTTGTGGATTCTCTAAAGGTAGCTGGATGGCTCAGTGGATAGAGCACCGGACTTGTAGTCAAGAGGACCTGAATTCAAATGTGGCCTCAGACACTTACTAGCAGTGTGACCCTGGGCAAGTCACTTCACCCTGTTTGCCTCAGTTTCCTCATCTGTAAAATGAACCAGAGAAGGAAATGGCAAACCCCTACAGTATCCCTGCCAAGAAAACCCCATAGATAGTATTGGCCTGCTATGGTCCAAGGGGTCACAGGGTCAGGAAGAGTCATACGTAACTGAAGAACAAAAAGACTTAAAAAACTGATGGAGAAAATGTTAACAATGCAGATTACACTTTAAAATGTGTCCTATGTGCCCCCCCCTTTTTAGAGCCGGTTGTTAAACATTTACCACCATACTTCTGGGTGTGTACGTGTGCTTGCCTGGAAGTTTCATTGGCTCCCACACATGCCCCTGTCAAGTCAGCAGCAAGCATTTATTAAGCATCTTGTTGTTTTTCGGCCTTATCCAACTCTTCATGAACCCATTTAGGGTGTTCTTGGCAGGGATACTGGAGTGGTTTGTCATTTCCTTCTCTGGCTCATTTTACACACGAGGAAACTGAGGCAAACAGGGTGAAGTGACTTGCCCAAGGTCACACAGCTAGTACTTACAAAGAACTTCTTAAGCACCTACTATGTGCTTAATCCTACTAAGCACCTACTTAGCTCTGTGCTAAACTGGATTTTCAAAGAAAGGCATTGCTGGTCTCAAGGAGCTTTCAGCCTAGTGGGGATAAAGGGGAGGACGTGCAAAGAACTTTGTGCAAACAGCTATGTGCAGGATAAAGTGGAGACAACCAACAGAGGCAGAGCACTGGAATTAAGAGGGATCATTGAATGCTTCCTGTTGGAGGTGGGATTTTAGCTGGAACCTGAAGGAAGCTCGAGGCAGAGATGGAGGGATAGCATTCCAGGCATGGGAGACTGACAGGCAGTGAAAATGCCCCAAGTCAGGAGATGGAGTGTGTGAGATAGGGATATGTGTGGTCCAGAGATAAAAAGCTGTAATATACAAATGAAATAATGTTTTTAGACTCATCTATGCCCTGTACAGGTTAATTATTAGCTGAGTATGACTTTGTTTCAATGTGGTTTAAGAGTGATATGCAGCAGAAACAGGTGCTTTATATTGAGAAGTAGATGTTTATATAGCAAGTGTATGTGTGTTATGCTGGGGTGTGCATATGAAATCCAGTAACCATATTGGATGGTATGTGTATGTGTGTGTGTGTGTGTGTGTGTGTGTGTTATATACAGTATTCCAAAAGTCTTAGTGCTTTATAGTTGTCATAATATAATCCCTTACTGTCCCACCCCACATCGTTGTTCTCTGTCAACCAGAAACTCTAGATCAACTCTTAACTTCCGAGTCTATGGCAAAAATGTTCACCTAGAAACTTATAATTACCTTGGTTAGACAAACATGGTCTCCTCTCTCCTAAGGGAAAGTTGTCTTGTATACATGTCTTAAAAGGAAGTTGTCCAAATAAACCTATCAAGTCGATGTGTGGAATGCCACCTAAAAAAACAAAACAAAACACTTAAAGGTATCTCAAGATAGGAACAGAAAGTTTATTTCAATTTTCGAGAATCGGGTGTCTCCCCACCAGGATACTCTGATGAAGAGAGAGAGAGAGTACAGAAGCAGAAAGCCAGATTAAATAGCCCTAACGGGAAAATTCCCCCTCCCACCAACTATCCAATCTTTGGTTTACAATCTAAGCTCGAAAATCTATTCCCAGAGACAGAGAACAAAGAAACAATATACATATGCATCACCTTAGTTTGCTGAAAAAATGAACAATTTAGAATGTGCGATCAAGCCAGACGCTGCTGTGGGAAGATCACCGTGACCGGAATGTAGCAACAGAATACAGGGGTACAGGGGGGGTTTCAGGCTTGGCAATCTTTAACTACTGAAGTCAGACTGTGAGAAAAAGGGAACTATAGAAATCTATACTTATCCTTTTCTGTCTTCTAAACTTACTTCCAAATTCAGGATAGTCTTATCCCAAACCTTAATTACACTGAGAAGTCTTCATGGGGGCATCCCACTCACCGAGAACAAAAAATAAACATTATCTGACACTACATGACCCCATGGACTGTTGTCCATGGGGTTTTCTTGGCAAAGATGCTGGAGTGGTGACATTTCCTGCTGCAGCTCATTTTATAGATGTGGAACCGAGACAAATAGGAGTTGAGCCACTTGTCCAGGGTCACTCAGCTAGCAAGTGTCTGAGGCCAGATTTGAACTCTGATCTTCCTGACTCCAGGCCCGGTGCTCTATCCACTGCAGCAGTTAGCCAGCAATTCTGTAGTGCTTTAAGTTTTGCAAAGTGCTTTGTGTGTGTTGATCCTCACAACAACTCTGTGAGGTAAGTGCTACTATTAGCCCAATTTTACAGATGAAGAAACTGAGGCTGAGTGACTTGCCCAGGGTCACACAGCTGCAAAGTGTCTAGGTCTTTCTGGGTATGAGGTAGGTAGATGGCATAAATATTATTTTCTCTTTTTTTCATATAAGGAAACCAGGTCCAGAAAAGTAAAGCAATTTGCTCAGGACACACAAAGTTAGTGAATATCAGAGCCAGGCCTAGAAATCAGGTATTCTGATTCCAAGGACAGCGCTCTTTTCACCTTACCTCACTGCAAATCTAATTAAAAGCAAGGAAGACTGTGAACACAGATGTCAGAGCTATCCATTAGCATTCAGTCTCTGAAATTATCCCATGAAAGGTACCTTAAATACAATCTGATAAATTATGAAGTCACTATTTTCTCTCATGCATTTTAGGCTATAACCCTCAGACTAAAAATTTTAAAAACTGAGCTCCTGGCACCCTTGGAGGTGGTCTTATTCTTAATTTCCTCATCTGTGGACTTCCTCTGTCTGAGGTTTGAGAACAGCCTCAGGGAGAGGCTTAAATACTACTTAAGCAGGTTTTAGAAGCCACCCCCCCCCCAACAAGATCAGGTTTTTTTGTTTTTTTGTTTTTCCCCAAAGGCAGTTAACAAAGTGTAAAGGGGCCCTTTTTGAAATTTTCGCTTGAGGGCCCAGAATTTAAACCTGTGTCATAGTTCTCCAGTGAAAGTCCCTCCCCCCCATAAAACCTGCACACACAGCTTAACATACCTGTGCACTTGTCTAAATACATGTGCATACATGTCCATTCACAGTGCCCAGAGTGAACAATGAAATCATTTGTGTCCTTGGAATTCTCCGCCACCCTTTTTTGCCTTCTTTACCAGCCACTGTCCTTTCAGGATTCCTTTCCCTTACCCTCACCCCTACCCTGAAGAACTCAGTACTCTCCTCCAGAAATTGAATTGATGAAATAATTTATCCACAGCCATTACTAACAATGCATTTCTACTTCCAGGAAATATTTGTACTTCAGATCATAGACCTAAAGTTGGAAGTGACTCCCCACCCCCACGCCCACCCCACACACACTCCCACACATCTTTTGGGAATATTTCTCCCTGTTTCCAAAATTTAATACCGTTCATTTTATAGCACCTTCATTTCTATAGATAATTGATCTCAATATCCCAAGTGGAGGCAAGACAGATAAAGCCTCCCAAGCCTACACTTGCGATCCCATCTAGCTGTCCTAGAAGCCCTGGAAACTAGGAAGAGGTTATCTTTCCAGCCCTATGATTCTTACAGATGAGGAAACTGAGGTCCAGGAAGTTTAAGTGACTTTCCTGAAGCCATACTGATAGGTGACTAAGTGATGGGTGCAGTATTTGAACGCAGAACTTCAAATTCCAAATAAAGTCTCTTTCCACAGTACCCCTAGGAGGGAAACAAAAGAATGATATTTTAGCTGTGGAATTTGGGGCAATTTAATGTCTGGATTGGGGAGCTGGCTGGTGATTATGTGGCTTTTCTAGAAACTTTTAAACATACCGTATAGGTGACCATCTACTTTATCAACACATAAGACTCCAAATTGACCACCCTGATCTTCATGTTTAGTAAATATCTTACAGTAAGAATCCCACCAATTACCATAGCCTTCCAAGGAAGGAGGGAGGGAGATTCAGTATATAATTGTCATGCCACTCATTGAGGGTTTGTAAATTATACAGCTTTCTCATGTTTGATTTGTGTCTCACTATTGGTCAAATGATCCCCATGCAGAGGTCTTTCTGAGAATAGAAATCACTGGAAGGGACGGGGGTGCGGCCCCCCGATATGCAGGTTGTTAGGACAAGTGGTTGCTCCACTTTTTCACATCCTCATAGGCAGAGGAGGGCAGAGAGCATAGTAGTGGCTGCGGGCATGGAGGGTTAGTTTCTAGTTAAGACATCAAAAGTATGCAATAGACAAGTATTGGCATCAATGCCACAATGCCTTCTGCCATGTCTGGCTTGTAATTCTTACATTCCTTTTTCTTAATGTATAAAAGGATGTGCTCGCTGTTTAAGATTTTGTTAGGACTATCCTTCAGTGAATTTAAACAAATCGATAGTGCTTGCTAGAGAACATATACACTTGCAGGCACATCTGTATTTCGTTTGACATTGGTATTTGATGCCTTTCCCCCCCTAAGGTTAAGATCCCTCCGTCTCCCAACCCCAGCCTAGGTCAGCATTCATTTGTAGATTCCCAAGGGAAAGTTGAAAACTCATTTAAGCAAAGACTCTATTGTCCTCAGCTAAGGAGTATGCCTCAAGGTCCTTTTCTTTGGTGCTGGAAAAAGCACTTTAGATGATAAAGAAAACTGCTTATAGGTCTGTGTTCTCTGCCCCCCACCACCACCTTGGGAATTGAAATTTATAATAATTTCACTATCTTACCTTACATCCCTCCCCCTGCCCCACACACACATATACCTTTCGGGAAGATTTCTCCCTGTTCTCAAAATTTAATAATGTTCATTTTATAGCATCTTCATTTTTATAAATAATTGATCCCAACATCCCAAATGGAGGTAAGACAGATAAAGCCTTCCAGACCTATACTTGCAATCCTATCTAGCTGTCCTAGAAGCCCTGGGAACTAGAAAATTCAAAAATTGCTGACATGCTGCAAAGGTCTTTGAGATGGGACCTTCTCCATATATAAAGGAAAAACTGGTGAGCCTTCTTGTGTGCTGACAGCAGTCTCCTCCACACCCCCACCCCTACCCCAGCACACACTCACTAGTTCCATTTTCTTCTGCCCCCAATCTTTGGTGCTGCAATGATTCTGAAACCTGCACTAGGTGATCTGGGACTTAGCCAGGGGTGTGCAGGTAAATGTTTAACAACAAGCTCTCTGAAAAATGCAGCCCATACTTTCAAGGTTAATCTGCATTGTTAACATCATTATCATTAATTATTAATTCTATATTATAATATCATTTTCCCATCACTTTCTTAAGTGTACACAATCAATAAATCAAGCCATGATTTATCAATTTATCAATCATCTCTCATGAGCCAGTAGACACTAGCTCCCATACACCTCTGAACCTACTTGTGTGCTGCTCAGATAGCTAGTGGAAGTCTAGTTCAGAGACACAAACCTGAGGACCTTCCCACATCATCTACAGCCCTGCAGACACCACTGCTGGCTACTTAACTTTCAATAAATTATAGTAGGATATGCAAACTCTGTGCCAAGTGACCTGTTTCTTCCTGGATGTGGCGGTTAGTTTATAAAAAAAAAAAAATCACTCAATTAGAGAGCAGTTGTTGCTAAATGTAGGAAGAAATAGGAATGAGAGAATCTGATAAATTATTTTCTGGAACCCCTAAATTTTCTGGAACCTAACTCATTTGGAAAAATCTCTTCACGGATAGAGCACTGATCCTGGATTCAGGAGGACCTGAGTTCAAATCCAGTCTCAGACACATAACACTTCTAGCTGTGTGACCCTGGGCAAATCACTTAACCCCATTGCCTAGCCCCCCCCAAAAAATATATATATATATATATCTTCATCTGTAAGATGGGGATAAATAATAGCACCTCCCTCATAGTGTTATTCTAGGCCACTAGGTGCACAGTGATTAGAACATAACACAGTGATTAGAACAGAACATTACAACATTAGATAAGATAAGAAGGAAGATCTAAGATCCAATCCCACCCCAAGCACTTAATAGCTGTGTGATCCTGTTTGAGTGGAGAGAAGGGGATGGATGTATCCATCACAGAAACTGGAAAGTTACAGTCATAGGGTTTGACCCTCATGAAGATGGTGTCATACTTTGGTCCATGACACAGATTGGTTGGCCCTGGCCAAATTGCACCCTTGGTCCAGCCAGGCCTGTTGATAAGCTTGCCATCTCATCTGTGGTTATAGCCTATGACCATAAAATGTGAGAGCCTTGGGGAAGCAGATGAGTCAAATAATTAGTTCACTGATGCTCCTCTGTATCTTCTGATCACCTGGGACTGACCATCTCCAGCTTGAGTCTCCACTCCAGACACATCTGCCCAATACAATGATCCAAGACATTGTGAAGGCCTTATGATGACAAATGCTATCCCTCTCCAGATAAAGAACTGATGGAGTCTGACTACAGATTGAAGTATTTTAAAAAACTTTATGTTTCTCATCTTGTTTTGTTTTGGTCTGTGTTTTCTTTCACAATGTGACTAACATGGAAATATATTTTACATGACTACATATGTATAACCTATATCAAATTGCTTGCCTTCTCAGTGAGAGGGGAAGGGAGAAGAGGGAAATAATTTGGAACTCAAAATTAAAAAAAAAAAAAAGCAAAAATTGTTTTTACATATAATTAAGGAAAAAATAAAATATTAAATTAGGCATGGCTGCCTGTTCTGCCTCAGCCCCTTGGATCTTGACATTCCAAAGAAATCCAGGTTTTGAACTCAGTTTGACATTCTGTTTATGTTCTCTTGGATCCAGATTATGACTCTGCCCCTCATTCTTTAGGAGGGAATTTTTCCCATTCATATCTCCAATATTCGATCACTAGCATGTGTTGTTTCCATGCACAGGATGAAACAATGGGTCAGTAATGTCATTTTCATATATGAACTGCATCTTATTAAACTAATGAAGCATAGCATGACCTTGACCTCCACTCTTCTGTCTTGGCTGGCTAACTCAACTTTTACCTCCATGGAAGAAGATGCTACTCCCATAATAAAGCTCATCATTTCTAATCTCGTAACCATGCAGCTAACTCAAGCCTGGAGACCACCTTCCTCAGCCTCCTCTCCCCTCTGGTTGGTGGACTGGAGGGTGGAGTATCAAAGTCCTCCCAAAGTCAGCCTTTATAGAGGGCAGAAATTGGACTTTCAGCTCACTCCATTTCGCATCTGCTGCTCTATCTGGTTCCAACTCCACCAAACCAGATGTTCCCCTGGTCCCTTTCCCCTCACCCCTACCCCTTTCCTGCCTCCTTTAATGTTTGTCTTCCTCCATTAAATTGCAAGCTCCTGTTGTTGTGTCTAACTCTTTGTTACCCTATTTGAGGTTTGCCTGGCACAGATACTGGAGTGATTTGCAATTCCTTCTCCAGATCATTTGATAGATGAGGAAACTGAGGCAAACAGGGTGAAGTGACTTTCTCAGGGTCACACAGCTAGTAAGTGTCTGAGGCTAGATTTGAACTCAGGAAGCTGAGCCTTCCTGACACCAAGCCCAGTGCTCTATGCACTGTGGTGCAGCCTAGCTATCTTTGCCTCATAGCTGAGGATTGTCGTTCTTTTTCTTATTCGTAAATCCAGCATTAATTCACCTGACACATAATAGGAACTTAATAAATGTTTATTGAATTGAATTGAATTACTCAGCCAACCTGTACTCGTGTTGGGCAGGTCTGTGGTTCCCTGAGAGGCTACAACCATGCTGCTGATAACTCAAAGTCTCTCTCAGAAGCCTAAAAATAACCTTGGTATGCGGCAGATATACTCCTACTACTCAACAATGTGACTCCTGAACACCCACTAATATGCTTCCAATTTATACAAAATTAGTCATCACAATAAGACCATTAACTCAAGTTAAAACATTTACATAATGATAAGGCAAAAGCAAAAATAATCACAGTATCATAGTGACTCAATATAAGGCAAATGCAGCAATAATGAAAAATATCACAGCCCACACATTAACCTAAGACACAAATAAATGCACGTAGTATTTGTGGGGGGAGGGTAGGCACACACTCAGAAACCTAGCAAGGAGAGAATATGGAAACTGAGATGTCTTTGGCATCTAGTCTCTACTATTGGCTCATCTTCTGGTTCCTACCACTCTCCTCTTGGGTGGGGGGTGGGGGGAATAAAGCTGATCCTCTTCTATTCCTGAGACGATGAAGCAGTGACAAGCTCTTTAAATCCATAAATATCCTTAACAGGGCATTGAAAAAGTTATTATGCTAATTCAATGACAAGTGGTTCCCACAATCCAGAGAATGGCAAACCTTCTCAGTTTGAATATTTGGACAATTCAGACAAACCTAGTCAGTTCTTCCCTCAGCAGGACTTGTCTTGATCCAAGGAGCTATCAGTCAGTTAAGCTTCTTCTCACAGCAAAACAGATGCAAAACCTGTCTTTCTCCTATTTCTCCTTCCCAAACCAGAGAGGGTAGTAGAGAGCAAACAGTCATCTCTCCCAGATTTCTTCTATCAGTTTGCTAGAGGGTAAAAAGCAGCTACCAACTTTCTTCCAATTAACCTTTTAGCTTCCAATTAATCAATTAGCTTCCCAGCAACTGCTCCATCCTTTATGAACATTTTTTATTCCAAACCTAAACATCAAAAACCATTTCCAGCACACAGCAAAACACAAAAAGAGAATTCTACATGAAATCATGAATCTATTTCATAGAATCTGCTTTTTTTTCCCAAACTATATAATAAGTTCTACATGATACTTCAGAAACTGTCCTGCTTGTTGGTGCTTCCTTCTACATATCCTTCTGTTCTTTCTTGTATATTTGAAAAAAATGCTACAATGGCCCTCTTTTTTGGCTTCCTTAATGCTAATCTCCCTCCCACTGACCAGTCTCTTCCACAATTAACTAAGAAACGGAAAGAAGAATCCTTGTAACAGGTATGGTCAAGCAAAATGAATCTGCACAGTTGTTATTGTTGTTTAGTCATTTTTCAGTCATGTTCAACTTTTCATGACTCCTTTTTGGGGTTTTCTTGGCAATACTGGTATGGTTTGCCATTTCCTTCTCCAGTTCATTTTACAGACAGTGTTGGGGCAAATGGGGTTAAGTGATTTGCCAAGGGTCACACAGCTAGTACGTATCTCAGGCTGGATTTGAACTTAGAAAGAGTTCCACTGCCCCACCTCATTGCCCTGAATCTATGCAGTGGTCATATTAAAAAAAAATGTGTATTTCTGCACTTTGTGTCTGTATTGTCTCTGGTAGGAGATGGGTTACATGCTTCATTATAGGTCTTCTGGAGAAATGGTTAACTTTGCTTTGGTCAGAGTTATTAAGCCTTTCAAAGTTGTTTTTCTTTACAAAGTTGATATCCTTGTATGAGTGATGCAATTGATTTGCTAGGGAAAAATCTGAGTATAAGAAAAATTTCAAGTTTTCATTTGCATGGCTTTGTCTGTGAGAATGCAGAAAACTGTACCCAGAGAAGCGTAGTAAGAATACATAAAATGTATATGCATGTACATCTCAAACATCAACTAGCTACCTTATTTCACCAAGTGGGTTATCTTACAAGGTTGTGTTTTTCTGTTCTTTTGCATTTGTAAAAATTTTCTCTATACAAAAACAAAACACTTACTCAACATCCCAAACATGTCTAAGTGCTATTTTTATTATATTCTATGTCTTTGGGGGCAGTAGGAGCTGTGGGAAGAAGAGGATTGTTCTGCATCCACAAACTCCACCCTCCCACCTTCTGCCATAGTAGCCCCCATACCTCAAAGATTCAGTCCATGGAGGCTGCTCTCATTCCAGGAGCTGCCATTAACTTGGCAGCCTAGGCACCTCAGAATTAGTATGTATCTCTCCACATTTTATCTGACAGACTATCTTTCTTCATAAGTTGATTTCATCATTTTTCCTTATACAAAAGCTCTTTATCTGCCCCCTTTCACTAATCAAACTTTTCTTTAACATGAAAGGGGAAGAACTTTATACTAACTTATATTTGTTTGGTGATTTATAACCTAAAAGGAGCATTCACATACATTAATTATCTCATTTGAGGTAGTATATGAATTATTATTCCCATTTTGCAAATGGAGAGACTTAGGATGAGAGAGGCCAAGTGACAGGTGTGGCAAGGACCTGAACATAGGTCTTTCAGATTCCAAATCCATTGTCTTTCTTCACCCTGCTTTTTCTTTATTAAAAGTCCAAATTCCAGTTAATGCCAATGTTATCAGGTTGTTCTCAGCATTAGCCAGAGGAATCTTTATAACATTGGATATTCAAAACAAACAGAAAGTTTGCTTATTAACTGGGTTTAGCAATGTGTCATTCCAAGCACTACAACGTTTGCCTTTGGTGGTGCTAATTTGAAGACAATGTTTTAGCTGTGAGCAACATAGCTCCCTTTCTTTCTCACCTCCCTTTCTTTCAGAACTGCCCTTTCCCAGCTGTACTGGAGTACACCATTATCCTATGCCTTAGAGGTAATATCTGTCATAGAACTTATCAAATATTGGAGCCAGAAGAGACCTTAAAAAATCATCGAGTTCAACTTATCAGACCAAGGTCTTTTTAACTTAGATTACTTAAAAGCTCATTCTGGAAATTGAAAACATTAGTCATTTTCAGTGGGGGCTTTTTGTCACCACTGATGAGTGTGTGAGATGATGTGTGGTCCTAAATTTATAGCTTCCACATCTGATTTGCGGCAACAGCTTTGCCCTTCAATTACTCTGACTGATCACAACTGACATTCGCAGTGGATGATGGCTTCAACATACTGATGATGTCTTCTGGCAAACTTAGGAGGAGCAGCTGGGCCAGTTTATCAGAATGGAGCCAGGGCTTTATTTTATAATGTGTGAAAAAAGGTGGAGGGGAGATTAGGGGAAGTAAGCAAAGAAGGAAAGACAGAGACAACAGTAAGCATGAGAACTTAAAGGTAGAATTACTACTTGGTGATTTGGTGAACAATACTCAGAACAAGGCTTCAGAAACAAGAAATTTGTATTTTCAATCAGGCTTTTGCCCCATATCACTCAATTCCAAAGACTGATCTTCTCAAAATAGGCATCTATGTGTTGTCTGTCAATCAATCACTTGAGCATCCACTGGGGATATAACTTAATGGATACAATGGGGATATATGGAAGATATGGAAGTCATCGTCACTGCTCCGGAGATATATGTGGTGGCAGAGGGGGCTATCGTACAGACACCTGAAATATGTAAGAACACTTGTAATGGTGCATTAAAACAATTGCAAATTAAGCTAGTGCAACAGGAATAGTGCTCAACAAAATTATGCAGTAGAGAAACTGTTTGTTGGTGGCCTGTATATCTCCTTTTCAGAAACTCTTCACACTCTGTCAATGCCCCTCCCAGGGGTCCAGAGTGTTTATTCTCCCTCTTGGCTGCCCAGGTAACTTGTGAACTAATTAATTCTTGCTGTGTCTATATGGTGTAATGGAAAGAATATTGGACTTGGAGTTAAGTTAACATGCATTTATCAAGTGCCTACTATGCACCAGGCGCTGTGCTAAGCACTAGGCCAAAGATAGTCCCTGCTCTTAAGGAGCCAATAGTTTAATAAGGGAGACCGGGAGGCAGAAAACTTAGAATTAATACTGGCTTTGTCATTAACTCGCTGTGTGACTTCAAGCAAGTCACTTGGTCTCTGTGAGCCTTGTTTTCCCCATGTATAAAATGTTTATTTTGGTCATTCATTTGGCTACAGTGTCAGGCCTGGCTGGAGTCAGGAAGGCCTGACTTCAAATCTGACATCAGATATTTTACTAGCTTTGTGACCCTGGGCAAGGCACTTCACCCTGTTTGCCTCATTTTCTTCACCTGCAAAATGAGCTGGAGAAGGAGATGGCAAACCAGTCCAGGATCTTTGCCAAGAAAATCCCATATGGGGTCATGATGAGTCAGACTGAAATGACTGAACAACAACTGTCACTAACTCACTGTGTGACCTCAAGCAAGTCACTTAACCTCTGTAGGTCTTGGTTTCCCCATGTGTAAATTGTCCATTTTGGACGGGGTGTAGTATGGTTCCTTCTAGCACTAACATTCTATGATTTCATTGGCGTTCATGCCTGATAATTCAATTCAATTCAACAAGCATTTTTAAAGCACTTACCAAGTGGCTTATTGTGTCCCTCCTCTTTGGAGTAACATCTCTGACTGAAGGGCCCAGTTAATAGGAGAATTTGGGGACAAGTGCATGACTTTTAGTATCCCTCAAACTCCAGGCTAAAGAGTTTAATTCCTCCCCATAGTCCACATGGAAGCAATGAAGCGTACTGGGCAGTGGGGTGACATGGTCAGCCCTGAGGCCAGGGGAAATCATCTTGCCAGTTGTGTGGATTATAGACTGAAGAGGGAAAACGAGGAGACTATCTCAATATATTGGCCAAGAGAGAAGTAAAGAGGTTTTGAATTAGGGTGATTTCTGTGTGAGTGGATAGAAGAGGATGGATTTGAGAGACATGGTAGAGGTAGAATCAGCTCTCTCAGAGGATTATTTTATCTTTTGTCTTTATGTCTTAAGTACCTAGCTCAGTGCCTGATGGAGTGGGAGCTTAAAGATGCGTTTGTTGACTGAGATGAAGAGAATGATGAACCAGGGTTTATGAAGCATGGTGACTGCAAGGATGGTGGCCTTAGAAATAGGGAAGTTTGGAGGAGGAAGAGGAGGTTCAGGACAGAAATGAGTTCCGTTTTGGAACTGTTGAATTTGAGGCATTGGCAGGATATCTAGGTAGGGTTGTGCACCAGGTAGTTAGAGATGCAGGACTGGAGATCAGGAGAAACTTTGGGGTTAGATAAATGGTCTTGGGAATCATTTGAGTAGAGATGATACTTGAATTTGAATACCAATTCCAGGAGGTCCATGAACTTGGATGGAGGAAAAAGTTATATCTTTGTTTTCACCAACCTCTACCTAAAATCCACTATTTCTCTCAATAATTTAAAAACATTATTCCTAGAAAGGGTCCACAGACTTCACCAGACGGCCAGAGGGGATCACATATGGTACAAAAGAGGCTGAGAACCCATTTTTTGTACAACTTTTCTTGATTGCCCTCAAGGGCTAGTGGCCTCCCTCCCAAATTACCTTGTATTTAATGCATTTGGGCATTATAATTACATATATGCCTTGAACTTTTGTGATTCCTTAGCTCAGGGCTGTACAAAAATAATCATAGTAACAATTGACATTTATATTATACTTTAAGGTTCAGACAATGTTTTTCTCACAATAACCTTGGTAGTTAAGGTGGTATAAGTATTATCATCCTCATTTTACAGATGAGAAAACTGAGGCTCAGAGAGGGTAAATGATTTGCCTATGATAGTTCAACAACTCACATTTATATAATAATAATGATGATGATAGCTAGCATTTATATAGCACTTACCATGTACCAGGCACTGTATTAAGCACTTTACAAATTTTATTGAATTTAATGTTTCTAGGGACCCTGGGGTGTAGGTGCTATTATCATCCCCATTTTACAGATGAGGAACCTGAGGCCGATAGAGGTTAAGTGACTTGCCCAGGGTCACACAGCTAGTAAGTGTCTGAGGCTGGATTTGAACTCAGGTCTTCCTTACTCCAACCCCCCCCCCCAGGGCTCTATCCATTGAGCCACCTTGCTGCCTCTTACAGTACTTTAAAGTTACCATAGTACCTTATATAGCACTTCAAGGTTAATGAAGCAGTGTCCTTACAACTTTGTGAGGCAGGGAGCACAAATACTATAATCCTCATTTTAAAGATGAGGAAACAAAAACTCAGAGAAATTGCGACGTGCTCAAGGTCACATTGTCAGTGTCAGAGTTCAGACCACAAACCAGGTCTTTGGACTCTAAGACCAAGACCAGACAACATGCCAAAATTTCTGGGATTTGCTAAGGTTGTGCACAAGAAGAAAAATCATTTCTCTATAACCTTATATTAATACAATATAAAAAGAGGATTAATGAATGGAATGTTAAATTTTTTAAAAATATTGAAAACCAACAAAAAATACAATGTACAAAATATTGAAAGTTAGAGAAATTGATAAATTGGAAATCAGAAGATAGAAGTAATAAGACTAAAATCATTTATTGGGAAAAGACTACTCCATCATTCCTTTTCCATCTTGCCATTTCTCCTAACTTTAGGTACATCATCTCCTTTAGAGGGAACTAGTTTGGAGAGAAAGGCTTAGATTCATTGAGTTTTTAATGAGAACAGGATAACCGGATAGAGCTCATGGAAACACATGCTGTTAGCGCTGGGAGAATTATGATCATAGAAAGGGCTAGAAGGAACTTTAGTCCAAACCCCTCATTTTACAAATAGGAAAACTGAGTCCCAGAGTGATATAGGGATATAGTGAGTTACTGGCAGGGTAGGGACTAGTCTCCCAACTTTCATGCTAGCACTCTTTCAAATATACCAGGCTACCAATATATCCAGTGGAAGGATAAATGTAAGTTTATTATAAACGAATTATAATTTTTGGTGTTAGCAATGATGACATCATTAGAGGAAGTTGCATAGTTTCATATATATTTAGAGGGCAGATAGAGATGTAGGACAGAGGCTTAGGAGAGGTTGAACTGGAAATGCAGATTTCATATCAACCCAATCAGAGGTGTGTTGATAAATATTTTAACAACCAACTCTCTGGAAAAAAATATTCATGGCACACTTTTAAGTTTAACTTGTGTTGTCAGCATTTCTTCTATCACTTTCTTTTTTAAAAAATTATTCATTTTTTGTTACATTTTGAGTTCCAAGTTATTTTCCCCCCAACACCGCATTAGAGAAGGCCAACATTTGCTATAGATATATACATGGACCCATACAATACATACTTCCATATAGCAATTCTTTCTCTGGAGGTGGATAGCATTTTCCTTCATATGTCCTTCATAGCTGTTGGAATGATAATATTACTCATAATAGCTTAGTCATTTGTTTACTCTTTGAACAATATTATTGTTGCTGTATATAACATCTTCTTGGTTCTCGTTTCATTCTATTATTTCATGCAAGTCTTTCCATCCATGTATTTGTAAAACCAACCGGCTCATCATTTCTTATAGCACAGTAGTATTCCATAGTAATCATATACTACAAATTGTTTAACCATTCCCCAGCTTATGGGCATCCCCTCAATTTCCAATTCTTTGCCACTACAAAGAGAGCTGCTATAAATATTTTAGAACATGTAAGTTCTTTTCCTTTTTCTCTGATCACCTTGAACAGATCTGATAGCGGTATTGCTGGGTCAAAGGGCATACACAAGTTTTGTAACTCTTTTGTAACTTCTCGTTACTTTTGTAACGTAATTGCAAATTGCTCTCCAAAATGGTTGGATCAGTTCACAATTTCATCAACAGTGTATTAGTGTCCCAATTTTTCCACATCCCTTCTAACATTTGTCATTTTCCCCTTCTATTATTTTAGCCAATCTGCCTCCATCACTTTCTTAAGCGTAGGCAGTCAATGGAACAATAAATCAAGTCCTGATTTGTAGCATTTGTCAATTTCTGAGGTGTAAAATGTTCATTCCAAAAGTTTGACCATTACAAATCAGAGCAATAGAGGAAAGAATGGGAAAAAAGGGCAATAGCTAGGGAAGAAAGATGTGGAAAGAGAATTAAGAATTTAAAAAAAAATGTGCCAAGCCTTCATGAATATTGAACAGTAGGCTGTCTAGACAGTACAAGATGGTTCAGCACACCCCTGAGCCCAATCAACATTTATTATATGTCTACTATGTGCAAGCATTATGCTAGGTGTTGAGGAGTACAAATGAAGTAGGCCCTACCACCCCTCACAAGAAGTGTACATTGCTCTTGGGGGAGAGGGAGGTGGAAGACAAAGACAGAGACACAAAGAGACAGAGACAAAGGGAGAGAGAGAGAGAGAGAAATCTACAATCAAATAGGCTAGTTTCACTGCCACACAAAATACGTATAGGGGAGTAGTTATGGATGGACAGCATGACCATAAGGAGAGAGTCCCACCCAGAGTCACTGGCCTGTTTTAGATCCAACCCAAGACCCAGAAGAATATGGAAGAGGAAGTCGGGTATAAAAAAAAGAGCAGTGGGGTAGAACATAAGAGATGTGGGGTTTAGCCTTTATTCTACTACTAATTTAGAGACAGAAGAACCCACAGGAGTCTTAAAGTCAGCAGGTACCTGAGTTTGAATCCTGCCTCTGAAACTTGCTAGCTTTGTTACCCCAGACAGGTTATTTTCCAAGACTGTTTCCTCAACTCTAAAATGGGAATAATAGTGCCTGCATTACCTATCTCACTGAGCTCTTGTGATGATGACATGAGATAAATCTGTATAAAGTCCCTTGCAAACCTTGAAGCATTATGCAAATATCAGTGATCATTATTATTTAACTGGATTAATTTGGGGGAAGTCAGTTTCTCTGACTTCAGTTTCCCCATCTTTGCAAAAAGAAGAGATTGGACTAGATGAGTTCTAAGGCCCCCTCCAACTCTAATATTCTATGACTTTATTTGAATCAAATGTATCTTGTAGAAACACAGCTTAGTTACTGTGCAGACAATGAGGAAGGTTCCCCGAGTTCCCTCTTGTGGAACCTTTCTGTAATTGCACCTCCTTATCCTACAATGGCAGTGTTTAGTTCAATTCTACTTTTTAAAGCATAAGGAAACTGAGGCCCAGAGTGAGTAAGTTAAATGAATAATATTTATTAAGCACTTTGTGTAATGGGATAAAAAGATAGGTAAAACTGGTTTCTGTCCTCAAAGAATTTTTACATTCAGATGAGAATGCCAACAGATAAACAGCTAAGTACAAGAAGGGGGATCAATCAAAGAGGGGAGGGCATTAGCAGCAGGGGATGGGGGGGACAGATGAAGTTCCCCTATAGAAGGTGGCATTTGAGCTAAATCTTGAAGGAAACCACAGAAACTAAGATGCAGAGGTCAGAGGGCAGAGCATTCCAAGGGTGTTGAATAGCCAGTTAGGAGGGTCGTAGACTGGGTGGAGGGGAGTAAAATGGAGGAGGATTGTAAAGGTAGTAAAGGCAGTAATACTGGGTATAACAGTTTAGGTATTTGTGTCTTAGCCTCTTACCAGTCTGTGATTTCCATGAAGACTTTCTTATCTAAATTTATCTAAACTTAAGACAGACCCTAACAGTAATTACGTCAAAATCAAGATGCCTATGGAGGCCCTCTTGTCCATGACTCTCTAATCTTTCCCCAAACATCAGAAGATCTATAGTGCAAATGTAAAGAATTATATACTTCGGGAATTTAGGATTGGTGTAGGAATTTCCTGTGTGGTAATTCCCTTTACCAAGGAAGATAGCAACTTATTATAATTTATAGTCTTAAGAGAGGTTCTTGAGGCTCAGAGATCACACAATCTGCCCATAGTCACAAAGATAGTAAGTGTCAGAGGTAGGATTTGGATCCTTGGTCTTCCTGATTCTAAGCCCAGCACCCAAGTCACCACACCATGTACCCTGAGGATTATGATGGTGGTCTTACTGGTCATTTAACAAACCTTCAGAGTTTAACTTTTTAAATAAGTGCTCTGAAAGACCTTGTCTGATTAAAGATGATGAGAATTAATTAATGCTTATAAATGACCATTTCCATGACAAATGTTCTCAGCTTTCACACGCCCTCAGGCATTTTCTCTGGCTGTCCCCCATGCACGGAATGCTCTCCCTCCTCATCTCTGCCTCCTGGTTTCCTTTCAAGTCCTAATGTAAATCCCACCTTCTACAGAAAGCCTTTCTCCCTATAATTATTTAAGTAAAAAGAGTGTCTTTCCTCTGTTAATTATTTCTCATTTAACCTATATATTGCTTGTTTATACATATATATATATTTTTTTCTTGTCTCCTTCTTTAGACTGGGAGCTCCTTGAAGGCAGTCTTTTGCCTTTCATTGTATCCCCAGCACTTAATGCAGTGCCTGGCACAGAGTAGGTACTTAATAAATTACTATTGACTATGTCACTAATTTCATATTTAGTAACCTGAAAGCATCCTTCAGACTGAAAACTGATGTCTACTTTTTAAAATTCACTATTTCTTCTTTGGGCACGCCATTCTTGCCCAAAGATGTCCATCACTATAATAAAGACAAACACATTTCCTTTTCTTTTGGAAAGACAATGAGGCTTTCTTGCCATCAACTGTGGAGAAGATGAGGCTGACATCCCATTTTGAATAAAACTGTCTTAATTTGCTAATTACTTAGAATCAGCTGCAAGCCCTAAAATAGCCCACTGGGATTTTTTTGTCTCATACCAAATCACTGCCCAGTGTGGACCATTGCATTCCAGGCTTATGCCTGAAGTCAGTAACATCTTGTATTTTAGAAGCTGGAAACAGGCTTCAAAGCACTTGTCTTTTTGCTCCAGGCAGTAATTTACATTCCACAGTCTGGAGATGTTTTCTTCTCCTGAATATGATGCTGATGCTGATGAAGCCTCAACCATTTTAGTCTCTCTCTCAAATTTATTTCAACAACTATAAATTTCTTCCCACCCTGTGAAGTGGCTTTTTATCACCCTCTTCTTCAACATGTTTAAAACTGAGACTGCACCTGCTCTCTTTTTTTTTTTTCTTTACTTGCAACCATTCTGGTTAAAACTGAGAATTTTAGAGCAGGCTTTTATAGCTCATAAAAGATACATATGTATCTTTATGTAACTTTTATTTTATCTTTTTTCAAATTAACATTTATCTTCTCTCTCTCCCCCTCTACCTCCTCCTAAAAAAAAGAAAAGAAAAGAAAAACGAGACCCTTGTAACAAGTATTCATAGTCAAATGAAACAAATTTCCACATTGACCATGTCCAAAAAATATAGGTCTCATGCTGTATCATGAGTTAGGAGGTGGGAGTAGCATTGTTTATCATTAATTTATTGGAGTCATGATTTGTCATTGTATTAATCAGAGATCTAAAACCTTTCAAAGCTGTTAGTCTTTATAACGTTATTTTATCAATTACTCTTCTGGTTCTTTTTGCTTCATTACACATCAGTTCATAGAAGTCTTCCTAGGTTTCTCTGAAACCATCTCATCATTTCTTACAGCGCAATAGTATTCCATTACATTAACATGCAATAATTTCTTTAGCCATTCCCCAGCTGATAGACACTTCCTTAGTTTCTAGCTCTCTGCCACCATAAAAAGAACTATTGTAAATATCTTTATCCTCATGAGTTCTTTTACTCTGTCTTTGATCTCTTTGGGGTCCATGCATGTCTTTTCATGACTTGTAAAGTGGGGATAACAATAGTGCTTACTTTAGAGGGTTGTTTTGAGGATCAAATAAGATCATGTATATAAATCATTTTGAAAACTTTAGAGCTTTATATAAATGTCAGCTAGAGTCATCATTATTATTATTACTTCATCATATTGTCTTCTGCAAATTTCAGAAGGGTTTATTGTAAGATGGTTCATAACAGGGTAGTTAGTTTGTACTGGGCAATGCTCCACATAAGTTCATAGATTCACAGTTGCTATAGCACCTAGACAGAGAACTAACTAAGGATTTTGGTGCCTAAGGAGGATTTCTATGGTTGTACCCTCCCAATCCTACAGTAACATCTTTACCTATAGTTTACTGAGGAAATGAAGGCAATGGTATTGGGACTGGTTGATAAAAGAGGGTAGTGGTGTGGGCTTGGATAGTGGGAACAGGTCAAAGGGATTGGAGTTAGAGGACAGACCCAAAAGTCATTTCCTCCTATCATACAAGACACCTTGGATAGCTAGGTGACTCAGTGGATAGAATATTGGTCCTGGAGTCAAGAAGACCCAAGTTCAAATCCAGCCTCAGGCACTTACTTACTAGCTATGTGACCCTTGGCAAGTCACTTGACCTTGCTTGCTTTAATTCCTCATCTGTAAAATGAGCTGGAGAAGGAAATGGCAAACCACTCTGGGATCTTGGTCAAGAACACCCCAAATGGGGTTACAGAGAGTCAGACACTACTGAAATGATTCAACAACAACAACAAATCATATGAGAGACAAATGATATGGTAGAAAGAGCAACATAATCGATGACAAAAGACCAGGGTTTGAAGTCCAGCTCTAGCCCTTACCATTATATGACTTTCAAAGAATCCCTTCACTTTTTGTGCCTCAGTTTCTTTATCTGTAAAATGGGAGTGAAAGCACCTGCTTAAACAACATGGTTGTGAAGATCAAATGAGATATATGTAAAATATTTTGTGACTAATATATTATTTCAGTGGGGTTTTTATTCTCCCCATTAGCATTCATATTTGCCCTTATAGTCTAAACAAAATCAAACCTGAAATAATACTACATAAAACAAAACTAAATTAAAAAAAAAACTAAGCACACTTCACGATTATGGTCCTTGGTTTCCCAATCTATAAAATGGTGCAATAGCACTTGTACAATCTATCCGGAAAGGCTTTTGTGAGGAAAGCACCAGAGAAATGGGGGCTCGAAGAGGTTGAGGATGATGTTCCCCTAGCCAGAAATCATTTTCTTTAATGGTTTTCCCAAGCTTGGCCCCAGACAAGAGTTATGAGAAGATACCTCCTCCTGCTTCTTGGCAGAGGTGGGGAACTATGGCTCTGGAACATAGCATACAAACTCAGATTTTTTTCAATATGTTGGTTAGTTTGGTTGAACCACTCTCTTCCCTTCTTTTTTATTCTTTCTTTTAAGATCAAATGAGATAATGAATATAAAATGCTTTAAAAAAAAAAGTAAGGTTAATAAAGCACTATTTTGCTATCCAACCCAGGGTTTATAGTGGGAACAATGCTAGTTTTTCATACTCCCTTCCTTTGCAATCCATCAAGATAATGTCTTCTAATTGCTCTGAATTGTTAAGATCTATCCTCTATATTTTTTTGTATTGACTTGCTGTATATTTTACATTTGTTTATCTGAATGTTGTTTCCCCCTCCCTACCCGAGTAGAATGCAAGCTTCCTGAAGGAAAAGACTATTTTGTTTTTTGTATCCTTAGTGCCTAGCACAAAATAGACAATCAACCAATCAATCAACAGGCGTTAATTGAGTGCCAGGCACTAGACAAAATGCTGGTTGAATTGAAATGAATTAAATTAAAGCTTATCTAAATTCTGGCTTGAAGGGCCACATTTCAGGATTAACTAAAGTCAATAACGGATAAGAGCAATTAGCAAGTAAAACATTAGAGTTCTATTTATACTTTTGTTTCTACTATACTCTTTTCTTCCCTCTCCAACAAGATAATATGCCTTGAATATAGGTTTCAAAATATGAAAATATTGGTTTGTCTGGCTCCTACTTTGAAATGCAAGATGTTTACATTTCAAAGATATTGTAGGGAATTCAAACACATTTTCATTCCTTCGTGGCTATTATTAAATGCTATTCAAGGCAGTTTCTTTCTTCCATATCCTTATGGTCAAACTTGATAACAAGTGTGAAGAGAATCTTAATTTCTACATTGACTTATTCTTCATCCCTTCTGCTTCCATTACTCATTTGGTCCTTAGCTATTATAGACACATAATGAACACATAGAGTGCTGTCCTAAGGTCCTTCTTTTTTCAACCCATGTTCACTGGACATTTCATCTCCTTTGGTCATTTGCACTGGGCTGATGAGAACATGAAAAACTATAGCTGCTACGGAGAATACTTGGAATCAGCTGATGGCAAAAACCTCTTGTA
>NW_020954576.1:43242015-43300832 GCF_900497805.2 Vombatus ursinus
TACAAGAGGTTTTTGCCATCAGCTGATTCCAAGTATTGTCTGATATTCTCTGATATTCTCTGATATTCAGCTGATAGCTGATTTGTCATACCCCAAACTCCTCCATTATATTCACCCCATTCCCTCCTGCATCCCAGCCCCCACAATTACTAACTCTCTAAGATCAAGGTTTGTGTCTCTTTTTTCCTCTCTGTTCCTCTTAGCCAATGTATGATGCCAACTGAGGATGCAAGGCTACTGGCAGAGATTATTGACTTACTTGATGAAGGCCTGCCCCCACAGACTTTGGAACCTGAAGTCCTCTAACAAAGGGTCATTACACTCTGAACCAATCACTCTTCCTGATCAGTGTCCCTCAATTATTACCCTTTTGCCCCTTTCCTTCCTCCTCCTATTCTCTTGTCCTCATTTCTTCCTGCAGTAACCTGTAATGGGAGAGGGGATAGCCCCTTAGCTCTTGATGCCTTTTTCATTACTCAAGTTTCAGGACATGGAATGAGAAAGGGACAAGAGAAGAGGAGGTTGGAAAAGGGGACAGTGTTTATCTGCTGAACCTGGAAAGGAGGCCAGGATGAAAGAGACTATCAGCTTACTATTATCTTCCTCTCTGTGCTGCTGACATGTCAGTGCTAACCAGCAAGCAGGAAGGAAGGAAGGAAAGAAGGAAGGAAGGAAGGAAGAAAGAAAGGAAGGAAGGAAAGAAGGAAGGAAGGAAGAAAGGAAGGAAGGAAGGAAAGAAGGAAAGAAGGAAGGAAGGAAGGGAGGAAGGAAGGAAGCATTTACATCATAGTTATTGGAATAAGAACTCACAATTTGACAAAAATTGCTTGGAAAATTGGAAAATAGTCTGGTAGAAACTAAGTTTAGAGCAACATCTCACACCATATACCAAGATAAGCTCCAATTGGGCATGTGACTTAGACATAAAGTATGACAACATAAACAAATCAGAGAAGCAAGAAAGAAATTATCTCAGATCTGTGGATGGGTGAATTCATGATCAAATAAGGGATAGAGAAAACCACAGATGTTAAAATGGACAATTTTTATAAAATAAAATTTAAAAGATTTTTTACAAAGCCAATACAATTTTTTCACTTTATGTAAGTGGACCATATCTCTACAAAAAATAATTTTTATATAATGTGAATTTGCCCAGATGTGGGGAAGGGAGGGAGGTAGGCAAAAAGAGGCCCCCACCTGTGGAGGGGGCCAGACCCAGAGCAGTAAGAGCAGCAGGAGGAACATATGGGTCCAAGAGTCAGTCTTGTGGGGATCTAGTCTGAACTTAGAGGAAGAAAGTGGGGGTAGGGGGCGGGCACAGCAGCTAGTGCTGACCAATGGAAGACAGACATGTGGGACTGGATAAGCCTGGTGGATGGGCAGAGTGTGGCAAAGGTATCCACTGTGGTGTTGGAGGTCTCAAGCCAAGTTCCTCATCCATCCTGCAGTATGGTGGTGGCAGTATCTCCTCCAGTCCATTCTTCTGTTTTCACTTTTAGGGTTTTTTGGGGGGCATGGAAGGATTGGGAGGCCGTGGTGTGCCAAGCCGAGGGGCAGGAGGAGAGACAGAAAGAGAGAGAGAGAGAGAGAGCGGGAGAGAGAAAGCACTGTCCTGTACAACAAATTCAATGTAGATTTTTTTTTTTTTGGAATGCAGATTTCTTTAAGCCAAAGTTGAATATGCATGAAGTGAATTCATATAAAACAAAAACTGTGGCTAAAATGAGAAGAGAAACAGATTAATGGTAGTGGCAGGGGAGAATCTTTGTGGCAAGATTCTCTGATAAATGACTTATTTCTAATATGTAGACTACACACACATATGATAAAGGAACTGATTCAAATTTATAAGAGTAAGAGCCATTTTCCAGTTGATAAATGTTCAAAGGATACGAACAAGCAATTTTCAGAGAAAGAAATCCAAGTTATCAATAACTATCTGACAAAAATGCTCCAAATCACTGATAATTACAGAAATGCAAATTAAAGTAATTTTGTGGCTCTAGAACGTATCCATCAGATTGGCAAAATGGCAAAAATAAAAATAAAAACAACCAACCTAAAAAACAGAAATATAAACCCCAAGAAAATGACAAAAATCTGGAGGGGTTAAGGGAAAGCAAGTAGATTAATGCACTACTGATTGAATTATGAACTGGCCCAGCCATTCTGGAAAGCAATTTGGAACTATGCCTAAAAAAACTATTAAAGTACTTTTGACTTAGCAAAATCACTACTAGATCTATTCCTCAAAGAAATTTAAAACAAAACAAAGCAAAACAAAGAGAAAAAAGACCTATATGTGCAAAAATATTTATAGCAATACTTTTTGTGGTGGCAAAGTACTGGAAACTAAGGAGGTACCCATGAACTGTGGAATGGCTAAACAAATTATGGTATTTGAATGTGATGAAATATTATTGTTCTGTATGAAATGATGAAGAAGCTGGTTTCAGGGGAACCTAGAAAAACTTGTATGAACTGATACAGAGATCAATTCATATAAAAGCAACAACACATTGTAAAGACAAACAACTTTGAAAGATTCAAGATCAGTGCAAAATGACCACCGCAATTCCAGAGGACTCCTGATGAAACACACTGCCCCTCCCCCACAACAGAGAGATGGTGGACTCTGAAGACTGAGACATGTATGTCTTGGATGTGACCGATTCGGGAATTTATTTTGCTTAACTATGCATATTTGTTAGAAGGGTTTTTTTTTTTTTCTTTTTCAGTTGAGGGCAGAGTTGAGGTAGAAGGGAGAGGAGATTTCTCACTAGTTAAAAAAAATTAAATTTAAAAAAAGAAAGAAAGGAAAATACTGAATTGGTCTAGGGGATGAATATTCGCAGTTTTAACTAACGCAGAGTAGTAGGTGCTCCTAAGTCTTGAAGGAGTCCCTGCTGCCTGATTGGGCCACATCGACCTGAGCCAACGCTATGTCCTTGTTGAACATCTTTTCAGTCCTACAATGTTAAGTAAAGTCCTTTTGCAACATTTCTAAAAATGCATTTATTAAGTTTTACTATGTAAAAAACACTATACTAAGTGGTGAGGGGAAAAAAAGGAAAACAAAACAATGCCTGTCCTCAAGGAGCTTATATTCCAGTAGGGGAAGATAACACTAAGAGGATGTCATTCGGCTGTAGGGTAGATGATCAGGCCTTGGGATCTAAGGGCACAGTGGCAGAGCAGATGGCCACCACCCTGCCCTATCCCGTCCCCTCCTTGTCAGGAGACTTTAGTTAAGTCTGAAATTAGACCTTCAAAGGATTACTTCTAATGTCAATTATTTGTCTGTGAGAAGCTTTTCTGGGGATCAACTTCTATTCAGAAGCCATTATAATTTTACCTGATTTAGCGTGATCTTGACTTTCAAGGGCTTCTCATTTAAATAAATAATAATAGCTTATATTTATACAGAATTTTGTTTCCAAGGTGTTTCATATATGTTATCTTATTTGATCCTTACAACAACCCCATTAGGTAGGTACTATTGTTATCTTCATTTTACAGATGAGGAAACTGAGTCTGAGAGAGGTTAAGCAATTTACCTGTCTTCACATGGCTAGAAAGAATTTGAGGCAGGATTTGAACTCATATCTTTATGTTTCTAAGACCAGTGCTTTTTTTCCACCAGGCCATCTACCTGCCTACAGTGATATAAGCTGAAGGTGAGAGTGAAACTGACATTTAGCATAGTCACTTTCTGGGGAAGAATGTGATGGCCTCCAATTGCTCTTCACCAGAATTTTCTTAAAAATCGTCCTCTGCTCAGTTTTAGGGTTTGGGGTCGAGGAGAGGGACAAAGGGAACTCAGTGCAGCATCTCACAATGGAGTTAGAATGCTGTAGAGGAAGGGCAAATTCTGGAAAAGGCTTCTATGAGAACCTCTCAAGGCAGTAATATAGCAAGTGTAGTAGCTAGGGCAATCTCTCACCTGTGGACCTCCAGAAAAGCTAAGTCAAGTTTAAGGTACTGTGGGAACAGTACCCATTATAAATACTGTAGCTCATAAGCCCCTATAAATGTATTTACTTTGACCAGTCAGCCAGAGGACATATTAGTTCAAAGTAAAAGACATTTAAGCAAACAGCATAGCAAACATAGTATTGAGATAAGGTCCTCCATGTTTACTTGGGGTATAATTTCCCATAGGTTACCAAACTGCCATTAGGGAACAGGACAAACACAGAGAACCTTTATGAGCCCAGAATATGTATGAAGGGGAGGGGGCAACGTGACAGGAGTTCATATAACCAGAGTTCACATGTGGAGGATTAGAATTCTAACCTGACAATGATGCAGAGCTGCTGACATCTCCACTGATGTGATCTTACAGTATTCATAACAAAAATGATAATAATAAAACTAGCATAGTGTTTACTATGTATATCAGGCACTGTGCTAAGTGCTTCACAAATATTATTTCATTTGATCCTTGTAGGAACCCTAGGATATAAATGCTATTATTATCCCCATTTTACAGTAGAGGAAACTGAGGCAAACAAAGATTAAGCGATTCGTCCAAGGTCACACGGTTACTAAAAGTGCTCTCTTCAATGCAATATTTTAAAAAACCTATCCTTGACCAAGAGCAGCTTGGTGATGCTTGGAATTAGGAGTGCAGGCCCTGGAGTCAGGAAAACTCATCTTCCTGAGTTCAAATCTGGCCTTAGACACTAGCTGTGTGACCCTGGGCAAATGACTTCACTCCGTTTCCCTCAGTTCCTCATCTGTAAAATGAGCTGGAGAAGTAAATGGCAAACCACTCCAGCATCTCTACCAAGAAAACCCCAAATGGGGTCACAAAGAGTTAGACCTGTTTTTGTCTGTGTTTTGCATGACTACACATGTATAACCCATGTCAAACTGCTTGCCTTCTCAATGAGGGAGGGTAGGGGAGAGAGGGAGGAAGAGAACTTGGAACTTAAAATTTGAAAAAAAGAATGTTAAAAAAGAGTCAGACATGACTGAAAATGACTACACAACAACATCCCCAGCAAGGGCAGAATAATAACTTGGTGAGATTTTTTTGACCAAGTCTTGTGATTTTATCAGTGCAAGGAGCTCCCTGATAAGGAAATTCCTTCTATAGCATTTTAGGACCTTCTCTATAATGTTTAGAGTTGCCTAGCAACAGTGTGAAGTTAAGTGACTTGTCCAGGGTCACATAGCTGGTATGAGTCAGAGGCAGCACCCAAACCCAGATCTTCCTGACCACAAGGCCATCTCTTTGTTCATTGTACCACACTGCCTTTCTGACAGATTCACCAGCCTGAGCAAGGGGGAACAGAATACTCCCAGCAGAAAACCCTAAAGCTAAGACAAAGTCTATTCTTTTAGCTTAGTCTAGTACAAGTTTGAAGCCTATGGTCCTAGATATTTGACTTCGGCTTAAGAAATTCCTTTTAACTCCTGTTACGTCTCTGATTGAGATCTTATGGCCCAAGACCTAATTCAAACACTGTCCCACTCAAAAAGGGCATTGTGACCTCTGCCAGAACCCTTGGTGATCCTCAATCTGAAACATGCATTCATTAAGATTGATGTACAGGAAGAAAAAAGACACACACCCCTTCCTTTGAAAATTTGTAATTATCTTGGGAAAATGGACAGACAACTAAGAATGTATGCAATGGGCACATCATAACCTGGAGGGATAAAACTTATCTTAGTCCCACGATCCTCTTTGATTACGTGCAAATGAAGTTGGGCAGGAACAAAAACTAAATGGAGGAGTAGTAGTAGTCAAAGCCTTCTGAACCCTACTGATTCTCTCTCTCTCTCTCTCTCTCTCTCTCTCTCTCACACACACACACACACACACACACACACACTCACCAACTTTGAAGCTATCACAAAACCTCCCTGTTTCCCTATATCAGTAAAGCTAGGTAAGGTGTCTGAAGCACCAAGCAATACTTTTCTTTTTATGTTTATGTATTTCCTAGAGGACGAGGAAGCAGGGATGGAACTCTCCTCTTCCAGCCCAGATGTTTGCAAAAGAAAAGCTAAGGCAGATTTTTGGAATTGTGGAGTTGGATAAATCTCAGTTTCAGTTCTTTTGTGCCTGAGAGGCATTGATATATCTTTCTTTTTCCTTAATATATGGAGTCAGGAAACCGGGATTCCAGTCCTGGCTTTGCGCCTAATAACTAACTATGTGATTCTTAGGCAAGTCTTTTAATCATTCTGGGTCTGTTTCCTTATCTGCAAAATGAGAGGGTGAAACGAAATGATCTATCCAAATTTAAGACAGAGGGGGAAATTTATATGGTGTTAAAACAAAATATAGAAATAAAAACTTATTTTAAAAAAGATTCTGACTCCATGTCCCTTCATTATATTTGAGCTCCTCTTTCAAAGGCTTTTTTCCCCTAGGAAAGAAGCTTAGTTTTTCTGGAGAGCTGCAGCCAGGCATTGGAGCGACTTCTGAGGAGAAACTGGGGAAATGAAGAAATACTTTATTTCCTGTCTTCCTCATTCCCCTGGTTCTCTACCACTTACTGACTGTAGTTGGTGATTTTCTCAGAGAGCACCCCACCCAAGGGATCTCATTTCCCTCTTCTCCCTTCACTGATTTGTGAATGCCTTTTCAGATAAGGTGATAAGATGTCATGGAGTGGCTTGGATTTGAACCACATTTCATCTTCTTATGGTGGGTGACTAGATCCTCCAGATTTTCTCTCATATCAAATCTAGTTTCCTCTAGAAGCTATCCAATTATTGTACGAGAAGTTCTGACCATTCCCAGTACATAAAAAGGCTAGACGCTGCTAAACTTCGAATAAAGAAAACACGGGCACTGAAGAGTAAATGACTTGCCTAAGGTCACATAGTCAAGATGTGTCAGATGCTTTGCTCCATGATGTGGCACTGGGGAAAGGTTTGGGTAGAAGCATATAAATATTATATATTTTCTGTCTCCAAATATATATATATATATATACATATATGTGCATATATGCATATATATACTCATTTACATATATGCCTTTATAAAGGTTTTCCTGGCTACTTTAACCCAAAAGATCCTTCTCTTCTCTGAACTCCTATAGTACATAAAGATTCAATTCCTCATTAAATTATGAGCTCGTTTTACCTCTCTCGTATCTTCAGCACTTAGCATGGTGCTTGGCACATTGTTGTGATTGTTCAGTCATTTCAGTTGCGTCTGACTCTTCATGATCCCATTTGGGGTTTTCTTGGCAAAGATGCTGGAGTGGTTTGTCATTTCCTTCTCCAGCTCATTTTCTCCAGGCAAACAGGATGAAGTGACTTGCCCAGGGACACATAGCTACTAAATGTCTAAGGACAGGAGTCTTCCTGACTCCAGGACCAGCTCTCTCTCCACTGAGCCACCTAGCTGAATTGGTCTAACCACCATGAAAATCAGTTTGTATCTATGCCCCCAAAGTTACTAAAATGTACATATCCTTTGATCCCATGATACAGCTACTAGGCCTATACCCCAAAGGAATTAAAGAGAAAGGAAAAGAACCCACATGTGCAAAAATATTTGCAATATCTTCTTTTGTGGTAGCTAAAAACTGGAAACTAAGAAGATGTCTTCCTACTGGAGAATGGCTAAATGAACAAAACAGAATATTATTATGCTGTAAGAAATGATGAAACAAGCAGCTTTAGAAAAAAACTGGGAAAATTTCTATGAACTGATGCAGAGCAAAATAAGCAGAACTAGTTGAACAGTTTATAATGATAATTGATAACGTTACAGAGAAAAACAACTTTGAAAGAATTTAGAACGCAAATTATAAACTATGAGTACAAAAAAATGAAGATGAAATATGCCACTCACCTCCTGATAGAGAGGTGATGAACTTAAAATGTAGAAAGAGACATACATTTCTAGATATGGCTAATATGGGAATTTATTTTGCTGGAATATGCAGCTATATATTGAGGGTTTTATTTTTAGGTTTTTAAAAATATTTGCTCAATAGGGGCGGGAGGGGAAAGGTAGTGGGATGAACAGGTTAATTTTTTTAAAAAGAAAAAACAAAGGCTATGCTATGATACACCATATTTATTTCGATATAGTTTATTGCTGTGCAGTGGTACTGCTCTAAATTAAAACTCATGCCCTAAGCCAAAGAGTAATGAAAATACACTGCATCATCTTGCTACTTTTAAAAAAATTATATCAATGCATTCCCTTGATTGAATAAGCCTGCAACCGATATTACTATTATTGATGATGAATGGGAAAAATTTATTGAAAAAATGTGTTAATTGCATAGCATTTAAAGGGGACCTCATTTGTATTTTTAAATCATTGTACTGCTAAGACATTTATGCTGTGTAAGATAAAAAAATTTTTAAAGAGGTAATATTTTTTTGAAGCATGTTTACTTGCAGGCTCATAAATTTGACTATCAAAAGTACAACAGGTTTCCTCTGTGTGTGTGTATGTGTGTGTGTTTGTGTGTGTATGTGTTTGCTTTCTTCTTAACTTCTGCAAAAGGTTTCCCCCTCGCTCCATGAAAAAAGTAGATTCTATCAAGGTCTTTCTTAAGAAATTTGTTAGTATTCAAGTTGAGCAGACTGTGCATCCTGAGATGATAACTGAGAGAGGGAGCGAAGGAGAGAAAGGAGAGAGTTGAACAGAAAGAAGAGGGGGGAGGGAGAGAGAAGATAGGAGGGAGATGAGAGATAGCTTTACATAATCCTTGGACTAATGGGAACCAGCCTGTCTTAGGTTCTTTCTTTAGACAAGTGCTTGCATTTGAGGCTGCTAAGAGTCAAAGCCTAATCAGGAGCACAGAAAAGAATCCACATGCAGGTACTTGTGTCCTGGCCAATTAGCACTCAGAAAAGACTGTCCTGTGATCTCAAACACGTGCCATCTGACCAACAAACTTTCTTAAATCTTCAAGACCATTCGAGGAGTAAGGGCCTCACCAATGAGGACTGAGGGGAGGAGTGGAAATTTTTTTTCTTTAAACTATATAACCAAGAATAATCCAGCCTCAAATCACAGTATTATCCTAGTCCCAAGACTTCCATATGAATATGGGTATTTGTATCAATGTGGAGAAGACTGATGGATGAAGGGCCAAAGGATACATTATAGACCAGGAGGCATGTGTCCTTTCTCAGCAGTTGGGGCCGTTGGCGTCGTTAGTATTACCAGCACTCCATATTCATCCAAGATTCAGTTGGTCATAATTCAATTCTGTTCCATTACTGTTCCAGCATTAATTCAGCTCTGAAGTAACTCATATTTTTCATCACTGTTGAATTTCATGAAACTTCAACATATGTTGAATTTCATTTTCACTTTTGAGTAGGGTGGGAGCAATATTTATTATATAAACCTGTTCATGCCTTCTCAACTTATTCTGGTCAAGTCCTTTCTATAAATTCCCTATAGAGGATTTACTCAATATGCCAGAAGCCTTCTTCTAGGTCTTTTGATATTTCATGGATACTTATGTGGTACTCAGTCTTTCCATCTTTCACTACAAGACAGGTATACATATCATGTAATATATACCTGTTCAGGAGAGACAGTACATTATGTAATGGATAGGGGGCTGCCTCCAGAATCAGGAAAACCCAAGTTTAAGTCTTGCTTCTGACATATACTAGTTATGTGACCATGGACAAATCACTTACTCTCACAGGCTTCTAAGAACTTGAAAGACTTTTGAGATTATATAGTAAGTTATAGACAAGTTGCCAATCTTCACAGGTGGAGGGAATTAAATCTAAGGTACAAATTTCCCCCACCTTTCACTCCCTTTAGCCTCTCCAAAGAAACCTAAACCCACAAATATGTATACATACATGTAATATATATGTAAATATACTGATAATGATGACTGTCTACGCCATGTGGATGATGTCATAGAGAACAAATTGCCCCATTTCTGATGTTCCGGCAATAATCTTTAGATGGCGCAGTGGATAGAGTGACTGGTCTAGAGATTGTTCCCCAGTTCAGATCTGGCCTTGGACACTAGTTGTATGACCCCGAGCAAGTCGTTCAACCCTGTTTGCCTCAGTTTCCTCATCTGTAAAAAAATGAGCTGGAGAAGGAAATGGCAAACCACACTCCAGTATCTTTGCCAAGAAAACCCCAAATGGGGTCACCAAGAGTTGGACGTGACCGAACAATAACAAGGCATTAGTATTAACCTCATACTCACACTGCAACCCTGGATACCGGACTACAAACTTCATCCTACCTGCTTTTAATCTCCTTCCTTAAAATGCCCGCCTGAAAGGCTGAGCTCTTCCTTAGGTCCAAGTGAAAGGTGGCTGGTTCATGGTCAAGGTGAAGAAAAGAGAGGAATACATCTTCATAGGAGCTGGTCCAATATTAAGTAGGCATCTGCGGTGGTTTAATCAACGTCCATGAAATGCAGCAAAATGAAAACCAGAGGGGAGCAGGGAGGTTAGTCAGCTGTTGCCAGGGCAAGAGGGAGCAGGAATAAATTTTAAGGACTGGCCACTGAGCCTCAGGGACTCTGACACTAAGGGCTAATGGCCCATGGGGCCCTTCCTTCTTTAGATACCCCCAGGTTATCATCAGTGGGGAAAACTGGCCTGAGGGTCGCTAGAGTGCTGGACCCTCGGAGGAAGGAGGAGCTCAGTATAGATCCTGCCTCAGTCACTTACTAGTGCACGATCCTGGACAAGTCACTTAACTCCTTAGTTCCAGTCTCCTCCTTCACAGTATTGTTGTGAGGGACAAACGAGATGACATATGTGAAGCATTTTGCAAACCTTAAAATGCTATATAAATGGGAACTATCATCATTATCATTACTATTACTAACTATTATGAAGAAATTAGAGGGAATAGCTGGAAGAAATTGGTGTGATTAACCAGAATGAGCATTGGGGGAGTTGGGCTTCAACTTGGAGGTAAACAAAGAGTTATTCGTATGCCAAAAGATCCAATGGAGCCTCCAGGATTCAAAATTAATAAAAATTAACTCCCTTTCTCCCTCCCACCCCAGGGGAAGTGTGTCCAAGTATCTCTCTGCTCTTTTCCAATATCAAATTCTCAGATTACGTTCTTGGACCAGAAATTTGGACAAAATTCTCACAGTATTAACCACAGTAAGCCAAGACTCACAATAAACTTTCAGTTTTAGACAAATAAATGGAAGCAATTTTGTGGATGATCTCCAGGTTCTCATCCAAATAAGGTCACTGTGGTTATACCAGAAGACTTCCACAAACAGAAAGCCCTTCTCACCAAGGAGCAAGAGAAAACGGATTTAAGCTAACAGGAAGAGATTTTGATCAGGCATAAGAAAGACCTCCCTGGTAGGCCTTTATCACACCCTTTTGGATAAAGTGGAGCTAATCAGTGTCTCCCAGGCACAGCATCAAAGAGGCTAAGATTTATTGGAGAAGTTTTTGCTTGGTGATTTTGAGAGCCCAGATTTTATCTTATGCCACTGGTCCAAAGTGTTTTTTTCTAAGAGTACCTGCAGTTTGACCAGATATTTGCCAAAAAAAAAAAAAAGTCTAATTTGACCTTGTTCTTCTTGCTGAGGCTGGGAGACGTTGACTTTTTTCACTTTTTCCAACCTACATGTGGTCAATGAAACCCAATGTGGTATAAACGAGGAGGCTCGTGGAAGATCCTTCCTGAGGAGTCTTTTTAAAACAGGATAGAATTTCCTATGACTTAGAAGCATTTAGGACAAGGAGGATAGACTGGATCCTTTCACACCCTAGAATTCTCTGTGTCACTCACTCAGGCCCTTAGAGAGGAAAGGATGTTTCAGAAATCTTTATAGCCTTACTTGGATCGACAATTCTGACCTGTTATCTTTTGGTCAGGCTCAGGACATGCTCTTCTGGGCACAGAACTCCTGCCTTCATGGAGTTAAATACCTTTTCCCTTCCTCTAACCACCTCCCCCCACCCCTTAGAGAATCACCAGCTCTTGGAATCTGGCTCGGCTGTGTCAAACAGGTGCACACATGCCCAGCATCTAGCTCTCCCTGTATGGCGTAACTTGCCTTCCTGTTGGTGCTCTGCAGGAGCACTCTCTTCCCTTCCCCCTCCCAGGGCTTGGCTCTCTTGGAAACTGGTTCTAAAGAAAGACAAAGAAGGATCCTGTGAATTGACTTTCCAGGACCTCCAATCTGTCATTCATTCACTCAACAAGCATTAACTAACTGCCTACTACATGCCAAGCACTATGCTTACGTTCTGTTGGCAGTGGTGGTGAGGGTGGAGAAAGGTGCACAGAAAATTAAATGCAAATATATACACATATCTCTATATACATGCTTACATGTACATACACACAAGATGTGAAATAATTTCCTAAGGGAGGGCTTCAGTCTCAGAAGAGACACAAAGGCCTGATTCATTTAACACTGTTGACCACTCCCTCCTTCTATATACTCTTTCTTCTTTGGCTTTTGGTGATTCTGCTCTCTCCTGGATCTCCTTCTACCTGTCTGGCAGCTCCTTCTCAGTCTTATTTTCTAGATCATCATCCACATTCCACCACCTATTTGTGTGGCTGTACCCAGGTATATGCTAGCGAATGTTTAACAATTGGCTCTCAGAAGAAAAAATAAAAAAGAACATGTACACACTTTTAAGTTTAATCTGTATTATTAATATTTTCTCTATGACTTTCTTATGTCTAGACAGTCAACAAAACAATAAATCAAGTCCTGGTTGTCAGTTTTTCCTGATGTCGAAGTATAAATGGTCACACTGAAAATTTAACAATTGGCTCTTGGAAAGTTCGTTCAAGTTGGCTCCAGCACAGCCCTGAGTGTACCCCAGAATTCTATCCTAGACTCTTTTCTCATTCCTCAACACATTGTCTCTTGGCAATATCCATCAGAGCCCATGAATTCAGCTATTATCTCTCTGAGGATGATTCCTGAATCTATACAACTAGTCTTAATTGCTTTGGGCTTCATTCCCATATCACCAGTTGCCTCCTGGAGACATCTTCAAATGGACAACTCAGAGGCATCAAACCCAACAAATCCAAAATAGAACAAAATAGATATTTCCCGATGAGTTCTTCCCCCCTTTTTATCACCAAATAAATTTTTTTTAAGGAATCTTAAATCTGTGTTCTACAACCTTCGAATTCAAGTAAATCTAGTGAACATCCTTAATGCCTACCCAGGACCTACAGGAAACCTTGCTATCAAGTGAGCCATGAGATCTGGTTGAGCCTGTGAGTTAGTTTACTTACTCTGTTGCTGACTTTGATAGTCCAGAAATGAAGAAAACCACTCTGCACGATTAATCTCCCCTCTTCTAAATTTCCTTACTTCTGTTGAAGGCACCATCCTTACTCCTAGCCACTGGGGTTCACCAAATTGGAGTCAACCTGGATGCTTTCCTTGCCACATTGGCAAGTCTTGTCAATTTACCTCCAGTGTATCTTTCGCATACGTCCCCTTCTTTCCATTCACAGAACCACCACCCTAATTCAGGCCTCCATCATCTCTCAACCTGGACGATTGCAATAGCACCTTAATTGGTCTTCTCGCCTCACATCTCTCCTCTCTTCAATGCATCCTCCACACAGCTGCCATTTGGCTATTCCTAGAGCCCAGATAACAGAGGCCTTATACTTCTGACTACTTCCCACATGGAATAGCCTGAGAAGTCTACTTCCCTGAGATTAGTGATGACATAAATTGGAAGTGCTTTGGAGAGACCGTGAAGCGTGTTCAGGCATTTTGTAACTGGTTCTGGTCTGCTAACCACATGGTGAAAGGAGCTTCTGATGAGCTGAGTAGAAGACCTGGAGGTGCCTTCCAAAGATACTAGCATTATGCTTAGCTGATCTCTGCTCTTGGCTTAACTCCTTCCTTTGCCAACAGAACTTAGCACAGTGCCTGACACATAATAAGTCCTTAATAAGTGCTTGTTGACTTGACTTAACAATACCTGGTCTTGACTGGATGGTGCTGTAAGGGAAACGGCCTTAAGCCCTGTCCCTCTGAGGCTGGCATATGCTATTCAACAAACAGGCAGCTAGTTGGTACAGGGGATGGAGTACTGGGACATGAGTCTTTAAGATCAGAATTCAAATCCAGTCTCAGATACTTACTAGCTGTGTGACCTTGGGCAAGTCACCTAGCCTCTGATTGCCTCAGTTTTCTCACCTGTAAAAATAATAGCTAATATTTATGTAGCACTTACTAGGTGCCAGGCATCGTGCTAAGTGCTTTACATTTATTACCTCATTTGATCTTCACAAGGTACTATTATTATCCCCATTTTACAGATGAGTAAACTGAGGCAGGCATCAATTAAATGACTTCCCAGGGTCATACACCTAGTAAGTATCTGAGGTTAGATTTGAACTCAGGTCTTCCTGACTCCAGGCCCAGTTTTCTATCCACTTCACCACCTAGTTGCCTGAAATGGGGATAATAATAGCACCTATCTAGCAAGGTTGTGGTGAGATCAAATGAGATGATATTCCTAAAGGGCTTAGCATAGTGCCTGGCACATGGAGAGTGCTTTATATATGTTAGCTATCATTATTATTAAACATTTTATCATTCTTTTGATTTAGGTTACAGAAATTAATCTGGTGGCTCTGACCTTAGGAGCTTCAAGAGGTCAGGAAAGTGGGCCTTCAGGAGTCAGGGATCTCAGGAATCCAAGAAATTTGGAGTCAAAGTCTACACTAGGTTTTTTTTTCTTTTGAGGCAATTGGGGTTAAGTGACTTGCCCAGAGTCACACAGCTAGTAAGTGTTATGTGTTTGGATTTGAACTCAGGTCCTCCTGACTCCAAGGCCAGTGTTCTATCCACTGCACCACCTAGCTGACCCTATGCTGGCCTTTGTAGATAGCCTAGTACTGGTTCCCCTGAGGATCAGGGAATGAGGACCTTCCCTTCCAGACATCTCTGACACATTTGGACATAAACTTGATGAGACTGGAGACTATGTAGAAAGTGTTCTAGCAATGACCCAGTCTCCCCAGAGATTGAGGTGACAGGTTTTTTTTTTAAGCTATATCTTCAAAATAAATATCACTTTGTAACTGATGTTAATTGGTTAAATAGAATTGCAGTAGTAGTCACTGTAGGGACTTGAAGCAATGGCAATAGAGAAAGAAATGCTCACTACACCCCCAGGGCACCCCTAGAACCCTGAAAAGGTGATGTTGCTGCCCAGCTCTGGGAAGTGAGGCCAGTGCATGTTCACTACACGTAGATCTGACCACATCACTCCTCTGCTCAAGACCCTCTAATGGCTCCCCTTTGCCTCAGATTAAAAACCCACAAACTTCTCTGTTGTTTTTTTTTTTAAGTCTTTCACAATCAGGCTTCCGTCTACCTATCCAAGCTGATTGCATATCTCTGCACTCATGAATTCTCTGTTCTAGCCCATCTGGCCAACTTCTCCTCCCTCCATGTGTTTGCACAGGCTGGTCCCTGTGCCCAAAATGCAGTCCCTTGTCATCTTTTAGAATCTTGAGCTTCCTTTGAAGCTCAGACTAAGTGCTGTCTCCTACAGATTTTGCTAGTGCTTCCACTCAGTCAAGTCAAAAAACATTCACTAAGCTCTATGTGCTTAGGTACTATGTGCCAGGCACTGTGCTAAGCACTGGGGTTACAAAGAACGGTAACCACAAACTTTGCTTTCAAAGAGTTTACAGTCTAATGGGGAAGATACAACATACTTTGTGCTTAGTCTGTGTTTTGTATTCAGTTTTCTGTGTATGTATTTTCCCCTAATAGAATGTAACCCCCCTGAAGGTAAGGACTATTTTGTTTCGTCTTTTTATCCCCAGGGCTTAACACTGTACCTGACACACAGTAGATGTTTAGTAAATGCTTGCTGAGTGAATTAGTCCAATGCCTGTTTTCTTATGTAAATGAATAGGTGTAAGGTAGGATGGAAGACTTAACTCTAACTGACTTGGAAGGGATTTACCAGTTTTGGTCCCACATTATAGAAAGGGCCTTGATAAGGGGGACACTGTTCACGGGAGGTTAACTAAGATGGACAAGTGTCTCCATTTCATGGGACAGGAATATTGTTTGGAGGATCTGGGAATAGTTAGCATGGAGAAGAGAAAACTGGGTGGGGCTGGGGAGCTGTTAGGGAGGAAGCAATAGCCATCTTCAAGTTCTGGAAAGACATTCTGAAGAAGGCAACTGGATTTCTTCTGTTTGGCCCAAGAGGTCAGAATCAGGAGCCATGGGTGGGAGATGCCCAAAAGATAAATGTAGATTTTGTATCGGGAAAAAGTTCATTAAAATTAGAGCTATCCACAAGTGGAATGGATTGCCTCAAGAGGCAGTAATTGCCTCTTTCCAGGAAGTCTTCAGACAAAGGCTGGATGACCATTTATACTGTATGTTGAAGGGGGCAGGGTGTGTGTGTTGGGGGTGGGGGGAGCATGTAAGGTGGGGAACGGTTTAGATCAAAAGTCAGAAATTCAGTGATTCTAAGACCAAATTCCCAAGGTGAGGCATTATCTATAGAGAGGCCAAAGTTCCCCAGTTTTCTACTAACCTTGTGTGTAAAATTACTTTTAATGATGGTAATTACTGTACCAGAGCAGAACACTCCTCAGTACTGCTTTTCATCTTCAAAAGGGCTTCTGGGATGGAATATTAACCTTTGACATGAAAGTTTCTGGAGTTTGAGAACTGAAACCAGAAGTGCCCTACCTACTGTGTGGGCTGGGGGATGCCTGGAAGGCTAGTACCCAGGGAGTTAGCCTGGACAATTCCTATTCCTCCAGGAAAGAGATGATAATGCCCTTGAACAGATCCTGCTAACTTTTGCTATCCCGGAGTCTTGGAGGTCCCAGTTCCAATGTCTGGAACCTTGGGCAATTCATAAGAGCGTCAGATTTAGACCTAGAGGGAATTTGAGTGGTCACCTTAGAGTTCTAGAGTCATCCTTCTTCTCATTTGTATAGATGAGGAAATTGAGAGTCAGACAGGAAAAGTACTTTGCCTACGGTCACATAGTAGATTTCAAATTAAAACTCAGGGTTTTTGGCTGCAAATTCAACACTCTAATCTCTGGGTCTCAATTTTTCTATCTAGTGACTGACCTTCCAATGTCCCTTCCCTCACACACAATACCTGAGAAGGTATTGTCAAGGGCAAATGACCATTATTCTCTGCCTTCATAAGGCCAAATTATTTGAGTTTTTGGGTTTAAATCCCTGGGTATCAGCCTCTCAGACAACCTGAAGTCTGTTGTCCTAGAGGTCAGTATGCAGAAGTGGATAGTTGAGCACATTCCTCAAAAGCAAAGGTTTATCTGGGATTAATTAGGTGAAAGTGCCCTAGAAGAAGTGAAACTTACCTGTTTTTCCATTCTCCCTTCTTTTCTTTCTTCTTGGGGTCTCCCCTTCACTACTGGTTCACTATCCCCCTGCCCTTCTATAACCCACTAATGCTATAGTAGGAGATCTCTATGCCCACAGACTCCAGTCATCTAGGCTGCCAATGGTAGAAACTCTTTAGCGATGAAACTCAGAGCCAAACTGTTACCAACCCCAAAATAGCTCCCTGCCAAGGCAATAGAATCTGGGTTGCAGGATGGAAGCTCAGCTAGTCCAGACCTGAGTGAGAAAAGTGAACAGTTTCTCTGACAGGCAGAGAAGGCGAGCTGGTACTTGCCACAACCCTGAATAGTAACTAGGAGGTTGTAATGCCTGCTCTGAGCCCAAGTGAAACTCTGGGGCCTCCCCACCTTGATGTTAAGAGAGAGTCCCAGCCCTCTCCTGTGCTCCCACAACTAGCTTCCTGAGCCCAGAGTCAAAGAAGCACTGTGGACCTTTGTCACCTCCATCACACCCCCAGGGCACAATAACTTGAACAGGCGGCAGATATATCCCGAGACAGAGCCTTACTTGGATATTACTTCTAAGCCTGAGGCTCTTCCAACCCTCATTATGCAGTCCTTCTCAATGCTTATTTGTCCTCCATTTTCTTAATCGTTGTTAGCCTCTAGCCTTGCAAATTTCTGCCCAGTATCCTGAGAACTGGGGACCTTTTAAAAATTTATTTTATTTTTAATTTATGGAACAAAATGGATTTCTATAACATAGTATAATAAAAAGATGATTGCACATGAAACTGTAAATCTATTATGTACACCTCGATATTCCTTTTAAACATATAATAAAGTTATCATGCAAATTTCTTTTTTATTCCTCCCTGCCCCCACCCCCCACCCCCACAGATGGCTATTAGATAGTGTCTTACTTCATATGTCCAGGACTTTTTAAAGTATAGAAAAATTCACTTTTAGAAATGGAGTTGGATTCAGATTCATTCCTTGCCTTCCTTTGAGGGTCAATTTAGTCATCAACTCTTCCCAGAGTAATAATAACAATACTAATAGCTAGTATTCATATAGTGGTTTAAGGTTTTCAAAGTGCTTTACAAATGTTATTTCATTTTACCCTCACAACAACCCTTGGAGATAGATGCTATTATTATCCCCCTTTCACAGATGAGGTAACTGAAGCAGGCAGAAGCTAAGCCTATGGTCACACTGTTGGTGGGTGTCCTCAGGGTGGATTTGAACTCAGATTTTACCTCTCTCCGGGTCTAGCACTCTATCCACTAAGCCACCTAGGTCCACCCTCCCCATCAAGTTGTTCAGGCACTCTCCCCACTCAATTGTCTCTCTATTCACTTTGTGTTGTGTGTAAATGTAATGTGCCCCTTTCCCTTTCCCCAGTGGAATTTTAACTCCTTGGGGTCATGGACTCTAATGTTTTTATTTTTTGTATTTATAGCACCTAGCTGAGAGTACTTGGCATCTAATAGGCATTTAATTGGTGATTGAATTGGAATGAAGTGAATGGAACCTGTAAAAAACTGGAAATATTGCAGAAGAGAATATTATTGAAAAGAACAATTTTCTATTCAAACCATTATGGGAGAGGAAACATGCCAGAGGTTCTTTCTCTTCCCCTTTCTTCTTCTGGATTGGGGATTCACTGACCTAAGGGAGCTCCAAGGAGAGGAAACTCTCCCTACCAATCAATGCAGATCAGCCCCAGTTCTGGGTTGTCTGGGGGCAGTGAGAGGTTAGAGCAGCAGCTTGCCGCTGGACAAAGCTAGTAATTAGTTGTTCTAGGCAAGGTTAGAATCAAAAGAAGATCTGGTAGGTCCTGGGCAATTCACTTAATCGCTTTGTGCCTCAGTTTCCACATTTCTAAAATGAGAGAGCTAGAATTGATGACTCTAAGATCACTTCCAGATCTAAATGTATGAACTTAGGAGTCTTCCTGACTGAGGCCAGCTCTCCATCCCCTAGGATCTGGACCTACAAAATAAAGGTAGCAGAAAACGAAGGGGTTAAATTAGATGATCCCATATCCAAATAATAAGCTACATTATATAGAGCTCTAAGGGTTACTTTCCTGGAAATAATCCTGAGATAAGTTGATGGTGTAAATATGATTTATTATTATTCCCATTGTACAAATAAAGAAATAGGCTGAAAGAAGATAAGGGTCTTTCCCAAGGTCACAAATAAAATTATACATCTTAACAGTCTGGACATTTTCATTTTATAAAACTTGTATTTACATAACAATAGTAGTCCATTGAAATGGTAAACTTGCATTTTACCATATTTCCAACTGACCAGTTGGTGGGGTATAAAAAGAACTTGCCATCGATTTATTAGAAACCCTGGGATTGCTGCTCCCCTCCTCCTCAATCTACTTAGGCTAAACGCTAGTCTACACTGGCCATACTCCCTTCACGACTAGTGTTTTATGTGTTTATTTAAGGACAGGTTACTGTCCTAGAAGCTTGATTGCCTTCATCTCTGTTTATCCAGAAGCCAGGCTCACTTACTCCATCTCTTTTGAGGATGTTTTAGAAATAGCTGAACAAGAACATAGATGTATCCTCAGGTTCCGGCTGGAGTGACTGTCAAGCATTTCCTGGTTAGGAGAGGCCCAGATTTCCTTGGTGGACTCCAGAGGGGCCAAGTGATGCTGCTATTGCTCCCAGAAAGCTGAATCCCTAACCCTGCTGGGGCTCAGCAGAATGGTACAGTGGGAAGAACAGGAGTCGGGTGGACTTTAGTTCAAATCCTGCTCTTTTACTTACTAAAGGGTGATTTTAGGCACATCACTTAACCTTGCAGGCTTCTGTTTCCTCATCTGTAAAATAAGGGGTTGGACTAATGTGGCCTAGTAGTTCCTTTTCAGCTGTCGATCTATGATTCAATTTGAGTTATGGATCCTTAGGCAGCTGTTGCTACGCTAGAGACACACCAGTGGCCTGTGAATATCCTTTCTACTTGATTTCTCAATCAGTGTGAATGTCAGAAAGAAAGAAAGAAAGAAAAAACAACCTTGGTGATAAGATGAGAAGTTTCCCAAGTGAGGTTAACGAAGTCACACAGAAGATATTTCTTATAGGTTGGCTAAGCCAAGTCAACAAGTCAACAAGCATGTATTAAGCACCTATTATATACCAGGTACTGTGTGCTCAGCTGGGAACACAAAGAAAGGCAAAAAAGGGGCAGCTAGGTGGCCAAGTGGATAGAGCACTGGCCCTGGAGTCAGGAGGACCTGAGTTCAAATCTGGCCTCAGACACATAACACTCACTAGCTGCATGACTCTGGGCAAGTCACTTAACCACAACTGCCTCACAAAAAAAAAAAAAAGGCAAAAACCATTTCCATACTCTCAAATAATGCACAGTCTAATAGAAGAAATAAGATTTAAACAATGATGTATGAAGATATATACAGATTAAATTGGGGATAGACTCAGAGGAAAGGCACAAAATTAAGGAGGATTTCAAAAGACTCCCTATAGAAAATGGAACTTTATCAGAAGTCCACTGAAGGAAAGGGTTCAATGGATAGACCTTCCTTTTTCTTCCACTCTCCTAATTGCTCAAAAATGATTTCACAACTCTGCTCTCTTCCAGCTGAGTTTTGAGGGCTCAGCTGAGTTTAAATGAGATCATATTTATAAAGCACTTAGCATAGTATCTGGCACAGGGTAGGTACTTAATAAATGCACATTCCCTTGCTCATTGTTCCCCTTTTTCCTTTTTAACTTCCCTATCTTCCCTGCCCCTGGATGGCCCTGCCCACCTACCCCTCCTCCCCAATTCTTCTCTCAAAGGTTCTTGTCACTGTAAGAGATAAACATGGACTCAGAATGTCAGAGCTGGAAGGGACCTTAATGATTATCTAGTTTGACTCATTTTATAGATGAGGAAACTAAGGTCCAGCGAAAGCAAGTGATTTGCCCAAGGTCATATACTAAGTAGTCAAGGTAGGGCTAAAACCCTATGTGTCCTGACTTTTCCTACAATACTCCCCTTCTGTGTTCCTCACTTTGCCCTCATTGGTGTATTTTGCTATATAATCATTCGTTAAAGCATGATATAAGAGGCTGATAAGTATAACTATTACTGTGAGTAATTCACAGACTCTCTGGGCTCACTTCTTTGTGATACAACAAAGGTCATCTAGTTCTAGGATTCTGATTAATATGATTTTATAACATTCTTCTTTCACCAACAATTACTTTTGTTTTGCAAAACAATATGTGACATCTTCTCATTACCCTTTTCCCTCCTTTTCTTTCCCACTGATCCTTGTTCAGACTCATTTTCTCAGGCTTCTAACTGATTTTTCCCATTCCCAGTGACTCCATGATTCAATCCATCCTATTCTGTTAGATTCATGTTGCTTATGCCTTCTCTCTCTGTTTAAAAATCTCCTGCTGCTCCCCATTACCTACGAAACCAAGGCAAAGCTCTTTAGCCTAGATGGTGCAGTGGATAGAGTGCTGGTCCTGAAGTCCAGAAGATTGGATATTAAACCTAGCCTCAGATACTGCTTAGCTATGTAACTTTGGGCAAGTTACTTTTAACCTTTGTTTACCTCAGTTTCCTCATCTGTACTGCATCCCCCTTGAATGATTGTTGTGAGGATCAAATGAGATAGTATTTGTAAAGTGCATAGCACAATGCCCGGTACATAGTAGTGCTATATAAATACTAATCCCACAGTGAGGAATTAAGGCTAATTCTGAGGTGGAGAACCTCTGTGACTAAAAGGATGGAAATATCTTGGACAAAAATAGGGAATTTTGGAAGAGGGATGGGTTTGGTAGGAAAAAATATGTTTTGAACATGTTGATTTTTCAGTGTCTATGTATATCTAATTTAAAATGTTCAATAAGCATTTAGTCAGGGAAGTATGATTGGGGCTCCAGATTATAGCTGAATCTATAGATCTCTGAGGCATCTGAATAGATAGAGTAATTATACCAATAGAAATTGATGAGGTCATAACCATCCAGCATTTCAATCAGGATCTGAGCCAACCTGTTTTGATTTCAAATCTGAAATCCACTACACAAGATAAAAGTTTCTGACTGCTTCCCACATCTTTTGTACCCCTTTAAAACTATTCAATTCACCATGTCTTTGTTTTCCCAAGTAAAAATGTTATTATTTCAAATTGTTGTACAATATAGACAATGCATTAAAAAACCTAGATTATTCCACTTAAAAAAATTTAAAAATAAATATTATCCCCTTCCATTCTCTTTAGCCTGATTGTTAAGCTCCCTGACACCTTCCCCAATCAGTAAAATGGGTTCCCAACTAACTCCCCAAACTTAGAACTCAAACTGAATAACTGTTTCTTCCTTAAAGTCAGAAGACTTTACTTCCTCTTACTTCTCTACCTTTTATCTTTTTTGGTGCAATCTCCTATACCTGGAATGCACTGTCCCACTATCCACCCATCTCTGCCTGTTGAAATTTGAAATTTGTTTGAAATTGGAGACATCACCTTCCCCTAAAAGCCTTCCCAGAATCCCTCAGCTGGAAATGATCTCTCTTTCCTCAAGCTCTAACCAATACTTTGTACCTCTCCTAAACACTTATTAGTTTACCATGAATTACGGTTATTTGTCTACCTATTTTTATCTCCCCTAACAATGCTAAAGATTTATAATTAGCTTTCATATCCATTATCTCATTGGATGCTCACAACAAAACTATAAAATAAATAGTGCAGATATTATTTTCCTCTTTTTACTCCTTAGAAATCCAATGCTCACAAAGGTGAAGGGATCTACCCAAGGCCACACAGCCAAAAGTGTCAGCAGGCAGATTTTGAACTCAGGTCTTCTGGTTGCCACGCTTTTTACTATATCTTGCTGCTTTGAAGTCAGAAACCTTTGTATCTTCTTCCACAGCACCTGGCAAACAGTGTGCCCTTAATTAATATATGTTGAATTAATAAATGTTAGATTCTCCCTCCCCCCCCAAAAAAAATTATATGTGATTTGGTGGTGAAACTGTGGTTGGAAATAACAGCTGACCTTAAAAAAGAGAAAGTTCCCACGGTGGTGAGAGGGTGTGGTTGTGGCAGACTGGGAGGGAACTACTTATCAGGGTCTAACTGTCAAAGGGCTCCATTCAAATCCTCTCATCCTGCCCTTTACTCCATACTTGATTAGTAGAATGAAGGGTACAGATGCCAGAGTGTTGGGGAGATGAAATTGACAAGATGTGGCTCTTGGGAATGAGAGTTCTGCACATATGACACTCCATTTACCATCCATGCCTCTGTATTTGCTTTCCCCCAAATGTGAAAAACACTTTATTCCTACCTCTGAGTCTTATAATCTCTGGTTTCATTCAAGACGTAGTTTAAGTGCCACTTTCTACCTGAAGCTTTTACTGCCTCAGATGCCAGTATATTCCCTCCCCAAAGTACCTAACACTCATTCTGAATAAACCACATGCGCGCGCGCGCGCGCGCACACACACACACACACACACACACACACACACGCAGCTAGGTGGCACAGTGGATAGAACAGTGGGCTTGGAACCAGGAAGACATCTTCATGAGTTCAAATTCGGCCTCAAACACTTACTAACTGTATGATCCTGAGCAAGTCACTTAACCCTGTTTGCCTCAGTTTCCTTATCTGTAAAGCGAACTGGAGAAGGAAATGGCAAACTGCTCTCTTACCTTTCCCAAGAAAACCCCAAATGGGATTACAAAGAGTCAGACGGGACTAAAACATCCATACCTGATTATCATAATTATTCAAAAGGCTTTAGAACTAACTTGGAGGGGCAGCTAGGTGGTGCAGTGAGTAGAGCTCCAGCCTTGGAGTCTCCAGGACCTGAGTTCAAATCTGACCTTTGATACTTCAACACTTACTAGCTGTGTGACCCTGGGCAAGTCACTTAACCCTGGAAAAAAAAAAAACAAATGCTTTTGGGGGCAGCTAGGTGGCACAGTGGATAGAGCACCGGCCCTGAAGTCAAGAGTAGCTGAGTTCAAATTCAGCCTCACACATACAACACTCACTAGCTGTGTGACTCTGGGCAAGTCACTTAACCCCAACTGCCTCACTAAAAACAAAACAAAACAAAAGAACTAACTTGGGCCTCAGAATTTAATCTGTAGAGAGAAAAGAGGGTTCCCTACCATTGCTACCACCACCCCCAATCCTATTTTCCCAATAACTCACTTCTCTCATTTCTGAAGTTGCTATTTTGTTAGGCACATACTGCTAATTTGCTGGGGGTTGGGCGATGGAGGATGTTAAAAGCAGATTTAATTACAGAATAAGTACAATTTAAGAATTAGAAGTGAACTTGGAGATCATCTACTCCAACCTTCTCATTTTACAGGTGAAGAAACAGACCCCAATGCCTTAAATGACAGTATATAGCATTCGGTAAGTGCTCAATAAATGCTTATTCCCTTCCCTACTCCACCCCCAAAATGTCTTGCTTAAAGTCCAAGAGTAGAAGCACTCTTTCCCTTAGGCTAGCAGAATAGATCAGTGAGGAAATAGGTCTTCTTTGCCTGGAACAACTCACTATGAATAGCCAACACTGCTAAATGCCCCGGATGGACAATAATCCAAGAGTATTTATCAATCTTGCCTATTTTCTAGTAGCTGGGGAAACAAAGAAATGAAGATGTCCCTGCTCTTGAAGAATTTACATTCAATGAGGGAGACAATATATACATATATTTTGGTAGTGATTTTTTTTTGGGGGTGGAGTGAGGGTAGAGTGAGGTTGTGGATGGAGGAAGGGAGGGGGCTAGGGAACCACATACCTGTAATCTCATCAGCATATGGAACTCTGGGTGGGGAACTTTTGCCAAAGTAAACTGGCAAACTATCACATTTGGCAGTTCAGAGATTATTGGTTACATAAATGGTCAAAGGACATGAATAAACAGTTCTCAAAAGAAGAACTGCAAAGTATTCACAACCACATGAAAAAATGCTCCAAGTCACTAATAATGAGAGAAATTCACATTAGAACAACACTGGGGTTTTACTTTATACCCTGCAAATTGACAAAAATGTTCAGAAACTGGCAACAGTCAATGTTAGGGGAGTAGTAGGAAAATAGGCACACTAATGCATTGTTGGTGGAGCTGCAAAGTGGTATAACCATATTGGAAAACAATTTGGAATTATGCAAATGAAGCAACTAAAATGTCCATACCCTTTGAACTGGGCTTATACTCCAAGGAAGCCATCAGTAAGAAAAAAGTCCCCATATACTCTAAATTATTTTTAGCAGCACTTTTTGTGATAGCTAAGAATTGGAAATAAAGTAGATGCTTATCAACTGGGGAATAGCTAAACAAATTGTGGTACATGAATGTGATGGAATATTACTAGGCTGTAAGAAATTATGTATATGATGCATGCAGCAAGGCATGGAAAGAGCTACGTGAGCTGATGCAGAATGTAAGTAAGCAGAATCAAGAAAACGATACACAGAATGACTACAACAATGTAAACGGAAAGAACAACTGCATACCTAAAAATCAAAGGTAAATGAAACAAAACTATAAAGATCAAATGGGATTCAAATGAAGAAACAGGAGGAGATATTCCCAACCTACCCTTCTGTGGAGGTGAGAGGCCCATTGCAACACACTGTGCAATACATTGCACATGTTTTGGGATTTTTTCAATATATTGATCAGTTGTACTAACTTTTTTTTCTCTGTAAAAAAATACTCTTTATCATATAGGATCGATCTCTAGAAGGGAGAAGGGGAGTGATATGTGGGATACTATAGTGATGTAAGATACAGAAAATATTCACAAAAAATTTGAAAAAAATTTAAAGAGAGGTCATTAGTAACTTTGGAGAGAGACAGTCAATAAACACTTATAAATGGCTACTATGCTAAGCACTGGGGATAGAAAGAAAGGCAAAAGATGGTCCTTGCCCTGGAGGAGCTCACAATCTGAGGAACTCATAGGGGAGACAAAAGCAAATAACCATGTACAAACAATTTGAAGGATAAATAGGAAATAATTAACAGAAGGAAAGCACTAGAATTAAAAGGATCTGGGAAAGGCTTCCTGTAGAAGGTGGGATTTTAGCTGGGCCTCGAACAAAGACAGGAAAGCCAAGATACAGAAATGAGAAGGAAGAATATTTCATGCATAGGGGACAGCCAGTGAAAATGGAGAAGGGGTGTTTTGTTTGAGGAACAACAAGGAAGTCAGGGTCACTAGATCAGAGAGAACTAGGTGGGATGTAAGGTGTAAGAAGACTAGAAAGGGAGGGGGGAGAGGAAGCAGGTTGTGAAGGTCTTTGAACCTCAGAAGGGATTCTATATTTGATCCTAAAGGTGATAGGAAGCCTATGGAGTTTACTGAGGTGGGGGGGGGGGTAGGGGCTTGGGCAGAATTGTACCTTAAGGAAGATCACTTTGACAGTTGAATGGAGGATAGACTGGAGTGGGGAGAGACTTGAAGCAGGTAAACCAAGCAGCATTGGTTCTCTTCTATTGGTCCAGATGTGAATAGATGATGGCCTGAACCAAGGTGGAAGCTATATCAGAGAAGAGAAGGGTATATGCATGTGTGTGTGTGTATTTATATATATCTATATACACACACACATAAATGTATATATCATGTTAGGAAGGTAAAATGGAGAGACTTTGGTGACATATTGACTGGGGTGGGGGTGGGGAGGATGAGAGACAGTGAGAAGCAGAGAACGACACCTAGCTTGTGAGCCTGAGAGACTGGGAAGATGGTGGTCCCCTCAACAATAATAAGGAAGTTTGGAAGGGAAATAGTTTGTGGGAAAATATAATAAACTTAGTTTTGGACATGTTGAGTTTAAGATGTCTACAAGATATAGGGCCGGATAGATAGATTTGAGAATCATCAACATAGGGATGATAATTGAATCCATGGGAGCTGATGAGATCACCAAGTGAAGCAGTATAGAGGGAGAAGAGTAGAGGGCCCAGGACCAAGCCCTGGGAGATAGCAGTTTGACCTGAATTGAGTGAGGTTAGAAGGAAAATTGCAAAGAGTGTGTTAGTAGCTAATTTTGAAAATTACTTTCTAATAGCTAACATTTATATAGACTTTAAGGATTGCAAAAAGCTTTATACATATTTCATTTACTCCTCACAACAACACTGGAAGGATGATACTATTATTATCCCCATTTTACAGATGAGGAAACTAAGGCTAAAAGCAATCATGGGACTTGCTCAGAGTCAAACAACTATTAAGTGCCTCGGTCAGAATTTGAACTCAGATCTTCCTGACTTCAGGACCAGTGCATAATCTACTATGTTTAGCTGCCTCCCTAGCATATTACTGTCTACCTTAGGCCAGCAGTTTAGAATTCACAAAAGACTTTCACATCAACCTAGTAAAAGTATTATTTCCCCAATTTTACAAATAAGGAAACTGAGTCTCACAGAGTTTTCCTAATGGCACAGAACAGGGACAGGGTAAAAACAGCTAACATTTTAAGAGTGATTTAAAGTTTGCAACTCACTTTACACATTATCCCATTTGATCCTCACTGTAGTTCTGTGAGGCAGATGCTATCACCCTCATTTTGCAGATAAGAAAACTGAGTTTGACCGAGGTTAAGTGACTTGCCTGGGTTCACACAGTTAATAAAGTATTTGAGGCAGGATTGGAACCCAGGTCTTCTTGACTCTAACTCACACTGTTGTATCTATTACAGCATGCCACAGAACTATTAGATCCATTAATTTTCTGTGAATACATTACAGGGCCATCTGTCCAAATTCCAGGGACCAAAGAATTACATTTCTGTTGTATTTATTTATTTTATGAGGCAATTGGAGCTAAGTGACTTGGCCAGGGTTACACAGCTAGGAAGTATTAAGTGTCTGGTCTGAGGCCGGGATTTGAACTCAGGTCCTCCTGACTCCAGGCTCGTGCTCTATATACTGCGCCACCTCACTGCCCCCATTTCTGTTGTTAAGGAACTGTAGCTTCACACCTTTTCTCCTTAGTGTCTCTTCTCCCCCCTCCCTCCCCTACTTCCAACCTTCAACAATTACGAGAAACGAAGATTTTATTTTTGGGAGGTGTGTTAGATTCTCTGGAATGACACTTTGCTAGGGGCAAGGTTGGAAGACAGGACTTGGAGGGAAAGAAGCCAATGCATCATATGGTTGTTGTTCACTACAGGCCCACACAACGCTGGCACCCTGCAATGCTCAGGGTGGGGCCAGAAATACACAGACTAGAAAAAAGGAACTGGACCGATTGGGTTAGGTATCACAGGACTCAGGATCCGTTCTAGCCAGTAGAAAAACTCTCCAAAAGAAGGGCTCCCCTTACCTCCTTCCCATGCCTAACCTCCCCAAAGAGCCAGAAAGTTCTTTCTTATATCTTATATCTAATCACTTAACCCTGTTTGCCTCAGTTTCCTCACCTAGAGAAGGAAATGGCAAACCACTTCAGTATCTCTGCCAAGAGATAAGGAGGTCAGACCCAACTCAAAAAATGACTGAATAACATCAAATCCCTTATTCAGACATTTTGTTTTTAAGTGTGAGACAAGTCATCTGCCTAGCCCATTCTCAGCTTCCACTTGTAATAGGAGTTCTTAACCTGCGGTCCACAGAACCCAAAGTATCTTGGGATACCGTGACCTTTCAGAGGCACTGTGAACTGAGTTAAGCGTGGAAAAAAAATATAGACATTACCCTGTAACTGAGATCTTCAGTCATTTAAAAACATTCTGAGAAGGGAACCATAGGTCTCACCATATTGCCAAAGAAGCCCATTATACAAAAAAGGTTAAGAGCCTCTACCTTATAAATGGGAATCTGTAAAATGGAAATAAAGATAATACCTAACTCCCAGAGTTGCTATGGGAATCAAATTAGATAATATTTGTAAAGTGCTATGCAAATATTTAAGTGCTATGTAAATGCTAGCTATTATTATAATGATGATGATGATGGTTCATACTTATATAGCCACTTTAAAGTCTGCAAAGTACTTAACATTATTATTTCAATTTACCTTCACAAAAACCTGGTAAGGTAGATGTTGTTATTATTCCTGTTTTATCCTTATTTATCTTTATTTTCATGTTTATACATTTAAGTGAAATAAAATATTATAACTTTACTTATTGAAAAAAATTATTAAATTTAATTATATGAGGTTATTATTTCCTATTTTATAGTCTTTCAGTGTCTGAGGCTGGGTTTGAACTTGGGCGTTACTAAGTCCAGAATTCTATTTACTCTACCCTAATCCAGGGGTGGGGAACCTTCGGCCTTGAAGCCACATATGGTCCTCTAGGTCCTCGGGTGTGGCCTTTGACTGAGTCCAAGTTTTACAGAACAAATCCTTTCATTAATGGGATTTGTTCTGTGAAGTTTGGATTCAGCCAAAGGGTTGCACTTGAGGACCTAGAGGGCCACATGTGGCCTGGAGGCTGCAGGTTTCCCACCTCTGCCCTAGCCCTTCACACAGACTCACCAGGACCTAAAATGTTAACCCACAGTAAAGTCTATTTTCCACATCTTCTGCTCACCCTTGCCCTTTGGGCAACTATAGACAATGGAGTTAGTAGTAGCAGTTTGAGGTGCTGGACCTGACTGTCTTGCAACACCTCTGGCACTGGAAGATGAACATCTCTGCCCAGTGAGAGGAAGTTCACTCTGCCTTGAAAGCGCTGGACAAGCTGGGAAGGAGCACATAGGCAAAGGGAATTCCCTATTGCCATGAATCAGGGCCCCTGTTCCGCAATACTCTCTGCACTGCCGAAACTCAGACTCACAGCTGAGTCAGCTATGCCCCACCTGAGCAGGAGACAAAACACAGGAAAAACTCCAGATCTGAGCCTGTAGAGGGAGGCAGAATCCTGAGACCCGAGGCAAGGGGAGCAAAGAACTATGGCCTCACCCCAGGCCCGTTAAAGGGTCAGGCTGTCTCTCCTCTTCCTTATAGCACTGCTTCTTCCTCAGCCCAAACATAGGACTGCAGATTTAGAGTAGAAGGGGACCTTAGAGGTCGTTGGCTCTAATCCTGATCCTTTAATAAATAAAGAAATGAGACCTAGAAAAGTTGTGACTTGTCCAAGGTCATAAAGTAGTAACTGAAAGAGTGAGGGTTCAAATATCTTTATAAACGAGGTCGTTGTCTTGAATTGTCCTTCCATAGAAGGACATGTTCATAGCCTGCCAGGGTGGTCTAGTTCATGTCATATCTCTCCAAGAGTCAGGAAGTCCCTTATGGTCTAAACTCAATCACTCTCATTAGGGGCAGCCAGGTGGCACAGGTGGATAGAGCACCGGGCCTGGAGTCAGGAAGACTCATCTTCCTAAGTTCAAATCTGACCTCAGACATTCACTCGCTGTGTGGCCATGGGTAAATTACTTAACTCTGCCTCAGTTCCTCAGCTGTAAAATGAGCTGGAGAAGGAAATGACAAACCATTTAAGTATCTTTGCCATGACAACCCCAAATGGGGTCACGAAGAGTTGGACATGACTCAACAATAACAAAATCCTTCTTGTTAGAGTCAAGATCCATTATCGTAGGGTGTCAGTTCAGAGCTGGAATCGGCATCTAGTTCAACTCCACCTTTTTACAGATGAGAAAACTAAGGCCTACAGAGGCAGTAAGCTGGAATGTCAACCCAGTGTGGTAGTATGAAAATAGGGCTGGATTTGTAGTTTGGGACCTGGGTTTGAATCCTAGCTCTGCCACCTACTACCTTCATGACAAATTAATTGACATGTCTGGGCCTCAGGTCGCTCATTGATAAAATAAGAAGTTTGGACCAGATAACCTTTTAGGTCCCTAAAAGTTCATGACTCTATGACGCTAAATTCAAGGTTGGCATCTAATGTAATTATAAATTGTAAATAAGAAGACTGTTTATCTCTCCAGTGTCTCACTGCAGTGGTATCAAGCTCAAATAGAAAATATGGTCACTAATCTGTATATGTTTCCCTGAGGGCAGCATATTGACTAGTTTTAAAACATAACATTACTTACATGTTACTGTATTTTTATTTATTTTGCTCAGTATTTCCCAATTACATTTTAATCTAGTGTTGTGGGCTCCGTAAAGTTGATACTTCTGCTCCAATAAATCCATTCTCTCTTAATTGTATGTGTTTGTATGTATGTATATATAAAAATGTATGCATATATAAACACACACACATACATATACATTTTTATCTCATATGTTGTGAAGACCAGCAGAGTCCTAGGGCTGTCCATCAGTGTCCCCTCACTCTCATTGCATGACTGACTCATCTTTTTCTTTGGGCATACATTTTTCTGTTGATATTTGTTATATTGCTTCTCCTTCATAAATTCTCATGTGTATGCTAACTCAAGCCTCCAAGTAATTTTCCACTGTCCTTTGGGTCATTCTCCATTTTAATTCTTCACAGACCATATTATTCTATATCTTCAATTCATAAAATATCATTGAAAGAATATTGTTCTTAATAATGGGTTAAAAATAGGTCTTTGTTTCAGGAGAAGCTTGAGTTTATGAAAAGAACTATGCAATTCCAAAAGACAATCCCTGTAAACTTCTTGAAAGCAGGGACTTTTTTCTTTTTGGGCTTTCTTTGTATCCCTAGAATATAGCATAGGGCCTGGCACTTTTTTTTTTTTTTTTTTTTTTTTAGTCCAAAGCAATAGCTGGGAGAGGGTAAGGGATGAGGCTGCAGAGAAAGGCAGAGATGTGTCATAGTCTTCCAGGATGGTGGCAGTGAAGATAAGTGATTGTTCAATGACCTATGTGCTAGAACAATTCTCACCTATACAGAATGTCTGGCCACGGAGCTGGAAAGTCAGTCCACCCTTTGTCAGGGTTCCCTGCACTCTAGTTCCATTTAGCTACTAATTGTCCAAGTAGTTTTTGCAAAGTAATATTTACTTCAAAATATATTAAACAAATATACAAACATACTCCTCCAACACATGGGAGACATAGTCCTCCTTCCCCTTGCACTACCTCAGTCTTTGGGGAGGGGAAGGAGATTAGGTTCATAGTTTAGCTCCATTCCTATGTCCCAATTCCAAGTGCAAAATCCCCATTGGGCCTCAGTTCTGGTTCCTTGGTTTCTTCCAGCCTTCCTGTCAGGTGTACCATCCTGCTGAGAATCCTAGCTCCAAGGTCTCCATGGTTCAAACTCTCAATCCCATGGAGATTAGTGCTAGTACCTGATTTATTTCATGATGTGAGAGCTGTGAGTAAATTGGGATCTTCACTCTCTGGAAGCAATAGGAAAGAATATGTGGACCAGAAATAGAGAGACAAAGAGATGCTTCATGGAATATTATATGATTTTGATTACACCTCTGGAATACTGGCATATTGGATTATCAATCAATCAATAAACATTTATTAAACCTTATTTATTAATACTATGTATTAAGTAAACACTGGGGATACAAAAAGAGGCAAAAGGTAGTCCCTGCCTTCAAAGCGCTTATAATTTAATTAATAGCTCATAATCTAATCTTATGAACCATATAAGGAAAGACATAAATAATGTAATGCCCTACAAAATCAGCAGAACCATAACTGTAGCCATGATGACCATGTGTGTGTTTTTTTAAAAGAAAGAAAAAAGGAAAGAAAACATATCCAGTTGTAGCCAAACTTTGGCAGGCCTAGAAGAGGATTCGGAACAAAAGTAACTTCTTGTTTCCTTGTTAATTCATTTGATTCTACCTAGTTAGAGGCTAAAGGTTTGAGGCAACATTTTATACTCCGCTTTGTACATAGATTTTGATTGTTTTTGTTGCAAACTTAAGTTTAAAATGATTTTTTAAAAAAGAGAAGCATGATGTAGTGTCTAGAGTACTAGACCTGGACTCAGAAAGATCAAATTCTACCCCAGACAATAGTTAGCTGTGTATAACATAGTCTACTTTTCTCTGAAAAGTGAGGGGATTAGATGAGTTTGTCTCTAAAGTCTTTTCTGGCGTTTAACATTTTATGATCCTAGGAACCCGTGTTCTAAATGAGTCTCATCTCTTTAAGGCTTGGCTTTCTGTCCAATGGTAGGACATTCCTAGGGAAATGTAAGCAGACAAATCAAGCTGTGTACCAACTCCCCAGTATTTCAGCCATAAGAAATCATGCTAAAAGGAACAGCTGAAAAAAAAAAGGCTCAAAGGGTAAAAATAAAAAGTTATAAAATAAGAACTTACAGTCTGAGAGGAGTATATATGGGGAAGGGCAGCTGTATCTTAATGTCTTGGTGAAGTGTGTTGGGATGGAGAAAATGATGGGTTATTGGATAACTATAGGTCTTTTTTTAGGCCTTCCTAGTCCTTTACCCTAGACCAGGATTCTTAATTTTTTTTTTCTATTATGGACCCTTCTATCAATCTGGTGAAACCTACAGCCCCCCATTCTTAGAACAATGTTTTTAAATGTATAAAATGAAACACCTAAGATTGCAAAGGAAATCTATTACCTAGAGGCAGCTGGGTGATGAAGCGGCTAGATTGCTGGGCTTGGGGAATAGAAGACCTGAATTCAAATTTAGCCTCAGATACTTAATAGGTGTGTGAACCTGGGCAAGTAACTTAACCTCAGTCTGCCTCAATTTCCTCATCTGTAAAATGGAGAATAATAGCACCTATCTGCCAGGATTGTTTCGAGGATCAAATGTTATAATATTTGTGAAGTGCTTAGCACAGTGCCTGATATATATTAGGTACTTAATAAGTGCTTGTTTCCTTTCTTCCTATGTTGAAATACAGTTCACAGACCCCAGGTTAAGAACCCTTCTCCTTCACTACCATCCCACAGAAGTCTCTTGATACATATCAGATTATTAATAAATTAATCTAATGATTAAATCCTTGCTGATATTTAGCTAGCTAAGTTATTGCTGACCTAGACTAATTTAGAATTAGAAGTCACAGGGTCCAAATCTCTATTTTGCCACTAATCTCTGTTTCCTCATCTACATTTTTATTTGGTATAATAATACTGGTACTGCCTCCCTCACAGAGTTGCTGTGAGTTGTGTGTCAAATGAGCTAACATATATATCTATATATCTTTCTAATAATAAAAGTTGACATTTATGAAATTTGCAAAGTGCTTTATGCATATTATCTCATCTGATTCTCAGGATAACTTTGTGAGATCAGTGCTGTTATTACCCGTATTTCACAGGTTAGAAACTAAGACTCAGAAAGACATGATAGAATAGCTAATGTGCCAGAGGTAACATTTGAACCCAGGTCTCTCTTGATTCCTTGTCCAGAGCTGTCCTCTAATATTCAGTGATGCTATGTTCCCAAGGGTTATGACAACAAAGCTAAGCTCTTAGCAGGTCCATTGAGATTGGTTATCTTTGAGCAAGGACTCTCTGGTTGTATGCCTGTCACCCCCAAGTCTGGAGAGGCTCATCTCTTGAGATGATGATGATACCAGGAGATGATTGGTTTTTTAGTTATGACTACTTAGGAAGACAGGCTGGTCTATAAGCTGGGGAAGGTATTTCCATTTGCATGAGTGGGAGGAGAACCGACTTCAATGACATCACAGATCTTTATAGTTGTGACTTGCGGCAATTTCGATGTGTGAGTAAAGTGAAGGATCATCTGACTTTCTAGAATGATATCACATAGGTGAGTGTTTTCATTGGTTCTGAGACCTCAGCACTGGGCTAAGGCAGAAGGCTGCGTTGGAAAGACCACAGGATCTGGGTTCAAATACCACATCTGCTCCTTCTGACTTGTGTGTCCATGGGGCAAGTCACCTGATTGCTTTGGGCCTCCATTTCTTAACTGTAAAAGGAGAGGTTTGAACTAAATGATCTCTAAGGTCCGTTCCAGGTTTAATCCTACAGTTCAGTAAAGTCAACAGACACAGAGAAGAGAAAATAGTGATCCTGCTTCCCAAAATAATGTCCACTTCTATCTACTCTAAATTCTCTACCCTTAACCTGTACTCTGAGCAGGGTTCCTCGGCTTGGATAGATTAGCTTTTGTCTCATCTTCCACACTAATACCCCCCCAGGTATCCCGCCCACCCCGGCCCCCCTCTAGCTCACCTTTATGTGATGTCTTCCTATATTAGAATGCAAGCTTTTTCAGGTCAGGGACTGTCTTGCTTGCGTTTGTATCCCTTTCACTTAGCACAGTGTTTAGCATATAGAAAGTGTTTAATAAATGATTTTTCTATCTTCTCTCTATCTAATTGGAGAAAGAGGCTTGCGAGGTCCGGCCTTGACCACATCGTATTATCTCCAGCGCCTAGCATAGTGACTTGTGCATATGTAGTAAGTGGTCAATAAATGCTTGATGAATTGAACCGAGGCTTGCTACGTTTTCCTGGCTTCACCAGGCAGTGGCCTAAAACAGGGTCCAGAAGAAAGAATTAAGCCTCTGTCTTTAACAACCTTCACTTTAAACAATCCCCCAAGGGCCAGCGTTACTAGTTGCCACACCCTCTGTCCTAAAGTTAATGACCATTTCCTCTAGTGTCCTCACCCTGTGGGCTTATTATCCCCATAGAGTTTGAAACGCAGAAATTGGGGTTAAGTCCCCGATTCGAAAAGGACCTCGTGCGTTGTTAGGTTAAGCCGGGAAGTTTTAAGTTGCAGATTTTGATTTGAGGTGGTCCAAAGGGGCTGGACCTTGGGGCCCTGCCCCTCCCAAAGACTTAAAGCACTTGTTCTTAATTAAGCCTGTCTTAAATACCAACGAGGAACTGTTGAACTTTAGGGGATAGATACAATGCAGACGAGCCTCGGTGAGGTGGACCCTTCCACGTTACAAGACCACCACTCCGTCGTTCACAGCAAGGGACCCCAACTTTGGGACTTTCCTCCGCCGCAGGCAGATCGGAGCGGAAGGGACGGAAAAGGACCGCGGTGGAACGCGAAGTATCACATTCCTGGCGGCGTAGCCAATCCCAGCGTCCGGGGGCGGGGCCTAGGACACCGGGCTGCGGGGAGGGGGCGGGGAGGGACAGCGGCGGTGACGTGAGCTCCGCGCACCTGGGCTGGGCAGGTAAAGGCTGGTGTGGGACTGGGAGCGGAACCTGTAGTCCCCGCCCGGACAGAGTCAGCCACCAGTCTCCTCGGTCGGCCTGGTGGCGGGTGAGCGCAGCTGAATTCTGTTTAGGGGGCTAGTCAGTTCTTGAGGCTGGTCAGAGGAGGAACGGGGACGTCCGCTTCAGGGGCACAAGGTTGAGGAAAGAGGGAAACACCGGTCCCCCAAGAGTTGGTGAGTGCAGTGAGGTGGGGGTGGGGTGCACAAACTCGCGGCGGGGACTAGTTTGGGGTAGGTGTTCACTTCTAGGGTTAAATGCTCACTCTTGTAGTCCAGGCAGAAGTGGGCCGGTCCCAGAGCCAGAGAGGGAGCCATCTCTCTCCTCGCTGAAATGGGGTATGCCCTCTCTCCCACTCCCGGGCCCCTCACCTAGTACAGCCAAGGGGCTCTCTCTTGTACTTGCTGCGTAGCTGGGCTCCTTGCTTTGAGGAGAGGGGTTTCCGAAGCTGCTTCTCTAAGGTATGCTGGGGATATGGGAGATTTGGAGTAAAGAGGTCTACTGACAGGTTATTTCCCTTTCTGTTGTTTTGACATTCCCTGGTCCCTTGCCTTGGGCCTGGGAAACACCCACAGACAGGCTCCAGTGGCCAAACCAGGTGCCACAGAGGGAGAGGCTGAGTTGGCCGGGTGTGGTGCTTTTTTTTTTTTGAGGGGAGTTGGGGATTGGGAGGGGAGGTGTGGCACTTTTCTTTATGTATACTGGGAAAGTATGAGAAGTGGGGAGGGAACATAGAGATCCATAAGGAATATTCAATCAATAAACATTTTTTAAGTGCCTGCTATGTGCCAAACAGTATACTGAGCACTGAGCAGATGGAGATACAAAAAGACAATCCCTGCCCTCAAAGAACTTACAATCTAATGGGGCAGACAACATGTAAACATATGTGTATGTACATATATAGCCACACATATATGCACATATGTGGACACATATATATTCTCATCTACAAGCTAAATAGAGGGAAGACACTGGAGTGAAGAGGGAGAAGGCTTCCTGTAGAAGGTGGGATTTTATTTGGGGGAGGGTCGGTAGTCAGAATTGAGGAGGGAGAGTGTTCCAGGTATGAGGGACAGCCAGAGAAAAATGCCTGGAGCTGAGAGATGGATTTTTCATGGGACAGCCAGGAGGCCAGTGTCATTGGATCAAAGAGTATTGTGCTGAGGAGTAAGGTATAAGAAGAGTGGAAAGATAGAAGGGGTAGGTTATAAAAGGCTTTGAATACCAAACAGAATATTTTGTATTTGCTCTTGGAGGCAATAGGAAGCCATTAGAGTTTACTGAGTTGGGGTGGGAGGGGGGCATGATATGGTTGGAGCTTTAATCACTTTCATTGGCACAATGGAAAATAAAGTGGAGTGGGGAGAAACTTGAAGCAGGCAGACCCACCAGCAGGCTATTGCAATAATCAGGGCAGAAATTGATGAGGGTCTAAGCTAGCCCGGTGGCAATGTCAGAGGAGAGAAAGGCGGTACACAATCTTACTGTTATCTGCCTCTGGTGAAAAAGGGAATGAATTCCTCCCCCCTTCTGTCCTGTGCCTTTGGGGTGGGTGCTGTGAAGAAGAGGTGTACTGGTACATGCTGGAGGACCCACTCCTGGATGATTTTACCCCATCTCCTCCATACCTTCCACTTTCACCCCAGAGCTGTGTGGTTTTGGAGTCCAAGGCTTACTTTGGAGAAGAGGGAAGAGTTGAACGAAGTGAAGCAATGATCTTGTGAATCAGTACGGGATCAGGAGGTCTCCTTGCTAAAGGACCCCAGGTAAACAGGACAGATAAATAAATTTTATGCAGAGAAAAATCTGTCTTCATCCAGACAATTTCTTTCAATTCTCTGTGGAGACTTGGCCTTAGGAGCAGCCTCTCTAAGAGCTAGTCTTGATGAAGGTGGAGGAGGTTTTGTGAAATAGATATGAAGAAATTCTGATAGTTGTGTAGGCAGCGTCAAGGGGAGCTTGACTAGAGTGGTAAAATGGATGCCTTTGGGTGCCCACTTTGGGGATATCTCTTTGCATTGTGGGGCAGTGCAGAGAATGCTGGGACGTCTAAGGACCTGAGTTCAAATTCCAGCTTTGTCATTTACTGCCTGAGTGACCTTGATCTTGGTTAAGACACTTGATTCCCCCTGGACCTCAGTTTCCTTATCTGGTAAAAGAAAGGGATTAGACCAGGTGACCTCTAAGGTTTCTTACACTCAGAATCTACCATCTTGTGGTTTCTTAAATTGATTTCAGTGCCTGCCTACATTTCAGCAGCAGGAGATATTAAGCTCCAGGGCTCATCTATCTGGGATAGGTGACTCTACCCAGGCTTTAAAATTCTGGGGCTGAGGTACTTTGGAATTGAATTCTTGCATGATAGCCTTCTGTGAAGGGTGTGTTTGAATGAGATATGATCATCTCCTCTCTTAATTTTTCTTTCCCTTTCCTTTCCCAATATTGGGATCCTTGCCGTACTCTGCTGACTAGGCCTTATTTATTAAATGACATGGACAAGAAGGTTGAAGAGGAAAGTGATTCAGGAAGAGAGGGGTTTGTTTTTAGCTTGTTCACCCCTGAATTTCTCCCATGTACATTTCCTTTTGTAGTAGTTGTGGTCCTTAGTTGAAGTGACTTGTGTTTGGCTGATGCAGAAAATTTATGCAGCTTCCTGGAAGAGGTGGGCTGTTTGGGGTGGGTGTGCTTTGAAGGGAGTTGTAAGTCAACACATAGAGGCTTTGATCTTCAAGGTAGGGAGATATTGGTACAGGCTGTTATCCCTAGAGGAGCCTTTACCATGACCCCCGGAAGGGAGGTTGAGTGTGTATTCTCTTCCTTGGTTGAATGCAGGAACATGGGGCTCCTGATCTTGAGCACTGATCTTCATGGGCAGCTGGTTCTATCTCCCTTTCCCCCTTCTCCCCTCCAACTAACACACTGAAGCTTGTTCTCTGGGCCCAATGGTCTTTACTTAACAGACTGTAGATTAGTTCCTTTTCTTGAAAGTTGATGGTCAGGAGATAGATGCCATGTATATTTCAGGCTCAGAAACAAGATCTGCCAGTATTACAAAAAGAATTGTTGAAAAACTTTCTCCAACCCAGCCTGGCCATTTTCCCTATCTGCATCTATGTGCGGATAACACAGCTGATTATGAAAAAAGATTATTTCCACACCTTGTGGAAATTTACATTTTTGGAGTCCTTTAAAGCAATGGGGTTTGGAGTCTGAAGGCTTGAGTTTGAGTTGGTTAGGCTACTTATTCCTTGGGTGATCTTAGCCTCTCTGAGTTTCCCCTCAATTTTCTCATTCATAAACTGAATAGGTTGGACTAGATCGTTGGTACCTTCTTCATCTAAATCTTGTGAATCACCTAGTTTGACCATTTCTCCCTCCTCACCCTCCTGCTCATATTCCCAGGCCCCAAAACCAGGATTCCTGGGGAAAGGGACACTTTGGAGTTAAATATTTTCTTCACTCCCTTAAGTTAATGCTTTGAGTTATCCTATCACTCATTTAAAAGGTTCCAGTTACAAGACTTGGTAACTGGGTCAGAAGGTTCATGATGAGTACTGGCTCTGTTCTGCCTGGCGCCTGTTTTTTAAAGTGACCATAATGGCTGAATTGGACTAGTTTCCTCTGGGTATTATGGGGAAATGAGTTGGTAGTAGAGTCTGGGACCCTACTGGTCTTGTTTTGTGCAGAGCTCCTCTTGAGTGGGTGCCTTGTGCTGAGTCAGCCAGTTTGGTTTCTGACTGATTCAGGGAATCTTTCTGGGTGTGAGGATGACTAGTTCTTTTCCTCCCCCATCTCCTCCTCCTCCTCCTCTTCCTGGGTCTGTTGTGGGCAGAACTGCGTCCACCAGAGGTTGGGAACTTGAGATGGAACCACTAGAGGAGATGCCAGCAGGTACAGAGGAAACTGCTGAACCTGGAGTCAGAAGGTGGTTTTGCCAAAGACATTTTTAATGTCTTTTGTTTTTACAACAAAAGTTTGTTTGTTTCTGACTATATTCCTCCTTATCTCCTTTCCCCATTGAGTCATCTCTTGTAACAAATATTTAAAGAGAAAGGGGTCCAATTCCCTCCAAAAAAAAAAAAAAAAGAAAAAGAAAGAAAGAAAAAAAAAGCCAGGGGTGGTGGTGGCGGAGGGAACAGTTCAGCAAAACCAGCTAGCGCATATAATATTTCTGATAATATATACAATATTCCACACTGTGCAAGTCATTTAACCTCTGTGAGCTTCAGTTCCTCATCTGTAAAATCAGGTTAAACTCCATGATTTTATGCCTGGGTTAAAATTATCACACCTCCCCCCACCATCCCTCAATAATACAAACAACAATAATGCATCAAAAATTATTCTAACTCTGCTTTTTCGTCCATGACCATCTGACTTAGACCTGTCTATTTCCTGTTGTTGACTCTGGTTGTCCTGCTGTTATGTAGTGTGCCAATAAATTTTTTTGAGAATCGATTGTAGACTTTACCCTGCCTTGCTGCTGCAGCCCAGCTGGTTTCAGTTCTCGAAGATGCTGTGGCTCTACCTATCTCGGCCTACTTAGGTTAGGAAGGTATGGGATGACTCAGTGTGTGAGTGACTTTTGCTAGTTCTCTTGGGTTTGGCAAATGTGTTGTTTAATGGTCGCTGTTCTTTGCCTTTGTCTCAGCTGGTAGACAAAAAAACTGGGTTTTTATCTGCTTTCCAACTTTCCAGTACTCTTCCTCTGTTGGGCAAAGAACAGGATCCTTCATAGTGGTTCTTTGTGAATCATATTGGTCCTGTTGCTGTGACTTTTTTCTCAGGACAGATATGGTCTTGGGAGAGATAAGCTCCAGATATGGAGTCAGGAGAAATTTGGATTTGAAGGCTCAGCTGCATATTGTTGATTTTGTTTTTGTTTTTGCATCTTCAGAGCCTAACCATGCTTGACAGGTAGTAGGCCCTTAAAAATGCTTGTTAAATTGAATTGAACTGCCATTAGTTAGGTGACCTCATGCAAAATCATTTAACCTTAGTTTCCTTCATCTGTCAATTGAAGATAAAACTTGTACTCCTTATTTTCAGGGATTATTATAAGGCTCAAATGAGATAATGTATAGAAAGTGATTTGTAAACTTTAAAATGCTATATAAATGTCAGCTATTATTATTCCTGGCATGGCATTCACGGGCAGCTAAGATGAAGGGAACCAGACTGTAGCCCTGGGACTGCTGAATTCCTGTGGGCACACTGAATACTATAAGTGAGGACTCTGGAACCTAGTGTTCTCTCCTGTTCTTCCTCTTCCCATCCTCACCTGCTGTGGCCCATTTATTTTCTTAAATGTTTTTTTTTCTCTTAGTTCTCTTGCTGCTGCCCTTTCTACCTCTCTTCTCCCCCACCTTTCTTTCCCCTGTTCTGAGGTGAGATTGTCAAGCAGCAGCCTCGCTTCCACTTGTTGTAGGTGCTTCAGGAAGGCCTTCTGTGTTCCAGCAGGGATGACATCACCTTTTATTTTTCTGTGGCAGGATTTAAATAGAAGCAGAAATGTGATCTGCTTGCATGATAAGTCTGATTTGGCTAGCACATGAAGTGTAAATGGCTTTGGAATAAGAATCAAAAAAAACCTTTAACCTCTTTTCTTTTCTTTCCCACCTGGTGTGGTTTATTCCCATATTTGGTTTCTGTACCTTAATCTGATGAAATTGCAGCTCTATCTATCATGAGTGAATAGTGGCTGGGACCAGCTCCCAGTGACTGGCCTAATTTTCATGGTTTGTTTTTTTCCCTCTACTTCAAACCAGATCATGGCTCTCCAACCCCGAAGAGTCCGGCTGAAGCCCTGGCTGGTGGCCCAAGTGGACAGTGGCATGTACCCTGGTCTTGTCTGGCTACACAGGGAATCTAAACGCTTCCAGATTCCCTGGAAACATGCAACTCGACATAGCCCTCAACACGAGGAGGAGAATACTATCTTCAAGGTAAAAACATTTAAACCCCTTTAGACTTCTCCATTTCTTTCATTTTGTCATCAAGTCTGTCTTAAAATAAAAAACTTTTTCTGGGTTTGTGAAAACATACCAGTGTGTATGTATTATGTCCAACATTAACAGGCACAGGATAACACCAGAAGACTGAATGTGTGTGTGTCTGTGTAGCCAAAGCTGGTTATTAATTCTCAGTGATCAGAAGTATCCAGATCTCACCACCAAAGAAAGGGGGTCAAGATCTGTCTAGACTGATGAGTCAGGCTTGACTTGTTTCTGAATGACTTAGGATTATTTCCTGTAGGTCTATATTATTCTATCTGTAAGGAACTCAAATTTTCTTTTTTAACCACTCTCCCCCTGACCCCAAACCTTTGAAACTAGAATAGTTTTTTTTTTTTTCCTTAGCATTAGTGATGATTCTTTCCAGATCAACTACTAAATAAACCCACCTTTTGGTCTGTCCTCCATTGGGGTTGCCTATGATTAGATTTTTCAACATTAGGTCAGATAGCTTCTAGAGAAATACTGTAAACGTGGGAATATATGTTAGCTTTTCCATTCACTGTATCCTGAGGTGCAGTAGGGACCGAGGTAAGCAGAAGTATATGATGCTACCTTCTATTTAAAGCCAACTTGTTTAAAGTCAGAGCTACATTGGGTCCTCTACAATGGGTTCCTTAGGTTTCTGTAAAAGTTGAGTTAGGGGAAAGGTATTCCCAGAACAGGGGAAAGAAAGGTGAGGGAGAAGAGAGCTAGAGAGGGCAACAGCAAAGGAACTAAGAGAAAAGGAACTTTTGAGGACGTCTTGTCCAACCTTCTCATTTACAGATGGGGAAACTGAGAGCTCAAGAGGTGAAGTGATTTGGATGGTACTGGTTCTGCTAGATTTATATTTACTCCTGTGTACTTGGAAAGAATAGTCTGAGGGTAAAAGGCAGTGTGGTAGATAGAGGGCTTGCCAGAAAGACCTGGATTTGACCCATGATAACTGTGTGACTGTGGGCAAGACATTTAACCTCTGTGTCCCACTTATGAAGTTCCTTATACAGATGAAATTATAGGACTATTGAACCCTTTCTCTTCCCATTCCTACCCCCCACATAAGGTCTAAGAATACATACTAAGGAAGATCAACCTCATTTTTATTTTTAAATGAACTGAGTCAACCTGGCCCAGCCTAGCTCGGTCAGAGTGAAAATAAGGAAAGAAAACAAGAGTGAAGCTGTAAGTTATTGGAGGGAAAGGTGTTTATACAGTAGGGAATACCTTTGCTAATACATCTGTTAAATAGTGATGTGCAAATGATAATGCATAGCTTTAGGTATGAGGCAGTGTGACTTTTTTATAATGTGCTCTTTTCCCCCCTCCTCTCTTTCCCATACTCCTGACTTTATTCCAGCTACATTTTTTTTCTCTGTAGATTTGTTCCATATCTGGGTTATTTTCTGACTGTCAGGCCATGGGTAGGAACGGATTGGTTTTGAGGAGACCCACACAATGAATGGTCTCTCTTTGTCAGAATTTAGACTTTGTTGTGTGCTGGGTGGTAGAAAGGAGGCCCTTTCTACCACGTTTGTCTTCATGTACCTTTGTGCACTCTATGTGGGGGAAACTTGGGGAGACACGTATAGCAGGATGATACTTGTCTCTTGGAATGGGTTCTTTCTTCAGGGTACCAGGCTCCCCGAACATTTGGAAGGCTGTAATTGTGTCTCTGGTTTCCACTCTCAGAAGCAGAAAAAGATATCAGATACCATTAAGTCCAGGAGGAGTGAGACTTTGGATTTATTTATGGGAGATGTCCTTGGCATCCTATGTCCAAATTGCCCTGAGTGCTTTTATCTCCATTACATGCATTAAAAGTTCCATGATTTTGTTGGTGTGGGTGTTCTCTCTACTAATCAAGATTATCAATCCTCCATACTTTAGTCTTCATTTCTTAATACCTTTAGTGGATTGTCATCATGCATTTCTGTGGTTCCTCCATATCATCTGACAGTCAACCCTTTCTAACTTAGCTAGACTGGTCTTCTGATGGTAAGTTCATAGTCTGTTACTAGGGACATATTCATAGTCTTTCTAGCTTGGTTAGGACCTGCCACAGCTTGCCCTCTACTCTGTTGACATAGCCTTTGCGAACTTAGAGTCATGAAAAGGCATTGGAGTAGGAAATGAATGAAAGCTCACCTCTATTATCTCCTGTTTCTCATATCCCTGTGAGGTTTGGAGGGGTAAAGATGTTTCTTCATTTTATACCAAAAAACTGAGGCCATATTATGGCAAGTTGAGGACTTCTACTCTAAATACTCTAACCATTTTGGGATCATAGTCTTGGAGGTAGAAGGAACTTTTGAGAACGTCTTGTCTAACCTTCTCATTTACAGATGGGGAAACTGAGAGCTCAAGAGGTGAAGTGATTTGGATGGTACTGGTTCTGCTAGATTTATTATTTACTCCTGTGTACTTGGATCCTTGGAGGCTCTGGAATGTTATGGTAGTAGCAGCTGTGAACATGGATATGGGAAGAAAAGGATCAGGACACTGGATATGAACAGGAAGGCTGGTGCTGGGTTTTTGGGGTTAATGTCTGGCAGCTCCCAATAAAGGATCCAAGCCACTCACTGAAATTCCCACAATCTGTTCCAAAATCTACAAACTTTGGACAGTAGACTTCAGTGGCCATGGTAGGAGTTGGGGTCAGAGATAAAACAGGTAGCTATGTGGGGAGGCTGGGAAAAGTTGTATCTCCTCTGACCAACTTGCCCATTCCACAGTTCTCACTGAGTCATAGTAGTTAGGCATCTACAGAGGCTTAGGAAAATGGGGAAATGGAGAACAGGAAGTGGACTCCTCAATCTGTCTCTCGTGGCAGAGAATGGAGTAGTTTGACAGTCTGGTAGAGCTTACAGCACTTCTGAGTTTAGAAGATGGTACCTGAATGTAGAATGAGGAGATGGTCCCAAACTTCAGTAGAAGGTTTTAGATGACTTTTTAGGGTTTCAGTTTAATTTTTAAAAAGTTAGCAAAAATCTGTTTTCTTTCCCTCCCTCCCACCTCCTCCCCCTTAAAACAAAGAAGAAAAACAAAGTCTTTTTTAAAAGATGCAATAAAGCAAAAAAAAAAAAAATTCTTGCATTGCCCATGTCCAAATACAGACATATAGAGTTTGTGTGTGTGTATATGTATATAAAAGCTATAATATTATATGATTAATTCTAGAGTACCCTGATATATTGTATATAAATATTTAATATTATAAATACACAATATATTATGTATAAATACATCTACATATATATTTATATATGTATATGTGTGTGGGTATCTGCCTCTCTAACTTTCTATCTATCTATGTGTACCCTGACTCCAACACCTGTCAGGAGTTGGGTAGCATGATTTATCATGGATACTTTAGAATTAATAATAATAGCTAACATTTATGTAATGCCTGCTATGTCCCAGGCACTGTGCTAAATGTTTTACATATATTACATAAGATATTTACATATATTACATAAGATATTTACATATCTTATTTGTTCCTCATAACAACCCTGGGAGATGGGTGTTATTATTATCCCTATTTTACAGATGAGGAAATTGAGGCAAACAGGTCAGGCGACTTGCCCAGGCTCACACAGCTAAGAAATATCTGAGGGCAAATTTGAACTCAGATCTTACTGACTTTGGGCCCAGCACTGCAGCCACTGCACCACCCTGCCTGGAATTGTAGTTAATCAATTTTATTGATCAGAGTTCTTAATTTACTCAGTGTTGTTTGTCTTTACAATATTGTGGTTATTATATAGATTGTTTTCTTGGTGTTGCTCACTTCACTTGGCATCAGTTCATACAACAATTCCTAGATTTCTTCCTTCATCATTTCTTACAGAGCAATGCTATTCTATCGCATTCATACGCCAGAATTTGTTCAGCTATTCCTAATTGATGAAGAAGATGCTTAGATTATCTAAGAACTTCCTGGATGTTAGACATCTGGATTAGGGTGACTGAGTATCTCCTTCCCTCTCCTTTCCCTCCCTTCAAGAATATGACAGAGAATCATTATTCTGGGCCAGAAAAGAGGCAGACCTTTCTAAACCAGAGGCGCAGGACAAGATGATCCCTGGAGATCTCTTCCTGTTCATGTCCAGTCTCCTCATTCTTCTCTTCCCACATCCGTGTGTGCAGCTACAACTGCCATCCCCTGCCATCCCCTGCCCATCACTCCAGAATCTCCGTGGATCCAAGTTAGTGGACACACAGAAGTAAATATCAATCGAGCAGAAGCAGTACCACCCTGCTAGCACGAGGCTCATATTTTGATTGTATATTCCATAGTACAATGTTTTTGTCAAATGATTAGTTATTTTGAATTTGACTGAAAATGGAATATTCCTGGAGAAAACTTGAGGTTTTGGTAATGGGGAGAGAAGGGACATGTTATGGAAAAAGTAAATATACTAGCTAGTATACCAGAAGGAATCTCGGTTCCCATCTCTATTTCTTCTTTCACAGGCTTGGTCTGTGACTGGGGATGATGGAATTCTGCTCTGGGGTGTTCTCTGTCTTTCCCTTTCCCAGCTTGCTGGGGAGATGTACCTGGAATGTTCATAATCAAATACATGCTATTAAGGACCGGCTGAGCTTTCTCAAGGGAAGCTAGCTATAGACTTTGGAGCAGATAGGACTGCTCTAAGCTGATAATTGGGCAACAAACATTTATTTGGGGTTAGGAGTGTGTGTGTATATGTGTGTGTGTATTCACACACACAAGTATACATATATATATACACACATATATAATCTTCTTTGCTATAACTTTAATTTTTAAAAAAATTGACAAGGATTTTTTGTTGTTGTTGTTCTTCTCACCCCTGTGCCCGCTGAAACAAAAGGAGAAGAACAGAAGCCTTGTAACAAATATGCCTAGTCAAGCAAAACAAATCCCCGCATTGGTCATGTCTAAAAATTCAGCAAGTATTTATTAAGCTCTTGCTATGTGCCGGGCATTGTGTCGACACTGGTGATAAAAGGTCACATGACCTCAAGGAGCTTATGTGCCAAAGACTTGGACAAGACCATTGGCTCATAGATGTAGAGCTTGAACGAATCTCAGAGGCCTTTCGGTCTAACCCCTTCATTTTACGGGTGAAAGGTTGGGAAATTGGGAACCAGGGCAAGACAGATCTTTAAGATGCACGGCCCTCAGCAGTAGGGGCCAGGAGTGGGTGACTGGGCACTAGAATCCCAGGGAATATGTTTGTTTCCTCACTTCCTGAAGGTTTTTAGACTTCAGCCACTTGGTTATGACAGCCCTTTATTTACATTGTGGGACTGAAAAGCAAAGAGAATGGAGCAATAAAAACATACTACTAGTTCATCTGCCAGTCTTTTTTTTTCCTTTAATTTGAACCAAAGACTAAAAGAGGACAGCACCAGAGCTCTAGGATGTATTTTTTACTTTCAATGTGATTGTATTTGCCCATGCTGTCTGTTCTTATGGGCCTCAGGATGGTACAAACTGTGAGGTTTCCTACTGCAACTTTGGCTTCTATGACTACGATGGTAGGGAAGTGGGGAGGCAGTTTGGATGAGTGTGCTAGTGAGAGATACGGCCTTTCAGATGATTCTGGACAGCAGTATGATCTCACTGCTTTTATCTGTTCCACCTTTACCAGGCCTGGGCTGTGGAAACTGGGAAATACCAAGAAGGAGTTGATGACCCCGACCCAGCCAAATGGAAGGCCCAACTCCGATGTGCGCTAAACAAGAGCCGGGAGTTCAACCTGATGTATGATGGCACCAAGGAGGTGCCCATGAACCCAGTGAAGATATATGAAGTCTGTGATATCCCCCAGCCCCAGGGTTCAATTATTAACCCAGGTGAGGCCCCAGTTGCCTTGGGAGAAGGTGGGCAGCGTGCCAAGGACTAGAACGGACTCTTAAAGAGATAGTAGCTTATGTCTAATGGTTGTTCAAGTACAAAAACTTTTTTTTCCTCGGAGGGACTCAGGAAACAAAAGAAGCAAATGGCCATTACTCTAGGTGATTAGAGGTAGGAGGGGTGGGGTAGGAAGATATTGTATTGTCTAAATAGAGGGCATTTCTCTAATTAAAATGAGATCTTTTAAAGAAAAAAAATCTAGATCTGAAAAATTACACAGATTACAGGCTGCATGTAGGTTTAATGCAAGCTAAATTGAAGATGGAGTGGGGAAATACGTGACTTCTATTAAGTCAGGAAAAATTTATTTTTATTATATTTATTATTATTTGTTATTATTATGTGCTAGGTACTGTGCTAAGGGCTAGGGATAGAAAAAGACAGTCTCTGCCCTCAAGAAGTTCACAGTTTAATGGGAGAGACAACATTTCAACAATTATGTACAAACAAACTATATTCATTTTTTTTTTTTAATTTTTAGGCAATTGGGGTTAAGCAACTTATCCAGGGTCACACAGCTAGGAAATGTCAAGTGTTTGGTTTGAGGCTGGATTTGAACTCAGGTCTTCCTGACTCCAGGGCCGGTGCTCTATTCACTGTGCCACCTAGCTGCCCCAAACAAACTATATTCAGAATAAATTGGAGATAATCCACAGAGGAAAGGTGCTAGAATTAAGGGGGCTCAGGAAAGACCACCATTGGAGGGGGGATAAATATGGTAACTTAAAAGGACAAAAATGGTGTTCATTTAGCTGGGATTTGAAGGAAGCCAGGAAATGGAAATGATGAGGAAGAGCATTCCAGGCACTAGGGACCGTCACAGAAAATGCCAAGCATTGGGAGACTAGGTGTCTTGTATGAAAAACAGCAGTGAGACCAGTGTAAGTGGGGGGGGGGGGGGGGGGGGGGAGAGAGAGAGAGAGAGAGAGAGAGAGAAGGATATAAAGAAGACTAGAAAGGTAGGGGGTTGAGGGGAGTATGAAAGACTTTGAATACCAAACAGAAGATTTTATATCTGATCCTGGAGATGATAGGAAGCCATTGGAGTTTATTGAGTAGGGAAGTGACATGGTCAGAACCGTGCTTAAGGAAGATTGTGTTGAGGAGAGGATGAACTGGAGTGCGGAAACTTGTAGCAGGCAGATCCACCAAAAGGCTGTTCGAATACTCCAGGTGTGAGGTGACGAGGGCCTGCAGGAGGTTGATGGTAGGGTCTGAGGAGAGAATGAGGGTGTTTGTGAGAGGTGGTAGAAAGGTAAAAATGACAGACCTTGGCAACAGATTGGACATGGGGGATGAGAGAGAGTGAGTAGTGGGGGATGACACTTAGGTTTGACCTTGGGTAACTGAGGAAATGGTGGCATCTTCAACAGTAACATTCAGACCAGAATGTTAGGTTATTGTTCAGGCTGTCTTTAATCCTTCATATAATGAAATATATAACATTGTGCTATGTAAAGACTCTCAGCAAGGACCAAGGTCTCTGAACCAAATTTAATTTCTGTGATACTCCTACTAAATGCCCCATGTTGTGTTCATCATCTAATACTTAGGAAGTGCTCCCCAGGAACAGAAACAATACTAAACATATAGAAATGCACTATCTCAAAAGCTTATTTTTGAGGGAATGGGGTAAAGGAGAGGGAGGCCTTTAAACTAAGAGGCAAGCTAGATAGCACAGTGGATTTGGAGTGAGTAAGACCTGAATTCTGATCTGGCTGCAGACACCTAGCTATGTGACCCAGGGCAACCTCTTTGTCTCAGTTTCCTCAAATGCAACATGGGGATAATGATAGCACCTACCTTGCAGGGTTGTTGTGAGGATCAAATGATATAATATTTGTCAAGCACTTAGCACTGTGCTTGACATATAGTAGGTGCTTAATAAATGTTTGTTGCCCTTTAGGTAAGAACTATCGAACTGTAGGAGGAGGGCTAAAGTGGGAATTATGGACTTTCTGATATGGTATGATTGATGATTGCACACCATATTAGGGGGAAGGATCAAGGAGATTTTAGAACTGGAAAGGACTGAGAGGTCATCTAATACAACTCAGTCATTATATAAATGAGTAAACTGAGGCGCAGAGAGGCAAACGACTGCCAAATTTTGCATAGTCAGTGACAGAGTTGGGATTTGAACTCAGGTCTTCTTGATTATAAGTTCAGCATTCTATCCATTATGCCAGAATGACTCTCAGATATCTCCTTAGTCAGAATAAAGGGGGAACAAAGAGAAGATTGTTGGCACACTTAACTTGGGATATACTTGGCTTGAAGTTTTATCTCAAAGACCAAAGTCTATGCTGCCTGCCCTTAAGGTGGAGCAGGTCATGATGGGAAATGAATTAAACATAGGGACAAAAATGTAATCTGAGCTGCTAATCCTTAGGGTTTGTGTGTCTTTCCCTTGGATAGGGTCCACAGGGTCTGCTCCATGGGATGAGAAAGATAATGAACTAGATGAGGAAGAGGAAGATGAGCTAGATCAATCACAGCCCCATATCCCTATCCAGGATGCCTTTCCTTTCCTGAACATCAATGGTAAGTGATGGGAACAGTCAGAGAGTATCAAAGAGGCCATGCCCCTTTGCCAGTGAAGCCACATCCATTTACTTGAGGAGCATTGATATTCATTACTTTCTTCTGGGCTCTTGGTGCTTTCTGCCTGGCCCCTAACTTGAAGGTTCTTATCAGGAAACTACTTTGCAAACCTTAAAATGCTATATAAATGTGAAGTTTAAAAAATTATTATTATTATTATTATTAATACCAAATTGTCATGAATGTTCCTTTTCATAAGAACTATTTTTAATATTACTACTTGGGTATAAAACATACCTGAAATAGCACCAGGGGATTGTTTTGTACCCAGTTGAGGAAGTTGGGTGCTTGTTTTCAAATGCCTGTTTCAGAGACTTGGATAAGTCCAACTACAACTTCCTTTGCTTCATATTTGACTCCCCCATTTTCTTTCCTTACAGATAAGATCATACGCTCTATTTTTGTGCCTTAGATATAGCGAGAGGCTTCCACAGCTGACATCAATATGACTTTAGATGTTTGAATACTATAGACTTTTCTCTTCTACTATCGCTTTTTAGATTCAGCCTTCTAGACATAGTAAGTTCAGAGACTGGTGGAAACCAGATGCAATGGCGTGATGCTAGGGAGGCTGCTAAATCTCCTGCTGTACATTCCTTTGGCTTAGCAGAAACAAGTCTGCTGGACTGAGGCTTTACTCTGCACTGAAATGCTCCTGGCCAAATCGAACTGTTTTTTTAAAAGTAGGTTCCGGTTAAGCAAGTTTTAACCATCATTTTCTTGTGGCTGTTTTGTGTCCCCCTTGGTCAGATGAGATACCTGAAACCACCTGGAAAACTTGGATTAGCAGAGGAGCCTGAAGAGGTTGTTCTGAGAAAGGCCACTGGCCCTTTAGATCAGGGGTTTGTTTATAACCTGGAGGGTGTGAACTTTAAAAAAATTTTCAAAAACTATATTCCAATATAATTGGTTTCTGTTGTGATCCTATGTAGTTTATGTTATATATTTTTAAATGTTATTCTGAGAAGAGGTCTGTAGGTCTCACCAGACTTTCAAAAGGGTCTGTGGCACAAAAAGGTTAAAAACCCGGGCTCTAAGATTGTAAATTACAGACAAGTTGTCAGTCTTGCACAGTGGAAGTTCCTCATACTTAGGATAGGATAGAGCTAAACTTGTCTTCCTTTTTCCCTTTCCCTTTTCCCCTCTCTCTGCCTGCCTGATTCTCCTTCCTCTTTTCCCTCCTTTGCAATTCCTTTTTTTACACTTTCAATCAAACAACAAGAATTATTAACTACCTACTATGTGGCAGTCACTGTTCTAGATAATGGGCTATAACTACAAACATGACAGAGTTGCTACCCACAAGGAGTTTGTAGTCTATGTTACCACTACTGCTACCTTTGCAACCTAGGCAATAAGAAGGATAGATTTTGGGGGTTGTCTCTTACCTAGGGTGGACCAGGGCAATATTTATCACATGCTACGTTCCTACCTAGATCTTGAAAGCTAGGCCTCAGGAGATCTGGATTTCCTTCCCAGGACAGAGACTGACTCACCATGCAACCTCCTTGGAATTGGCTTCTTCTCTGTAAATTGGATACATTGATGTCACCATATGTGCATACACAGTTATCAGGGCAGCACTGACTTATGGGATTTCAGAGCTCTAGGGTATTGCTGGAGGACCAGGAATACTGAGGAAGGAAAAGAAATCCCTTCTCTTGGAGAGCAAATATTCTGCCATGGCAAATAGGAGAAAATGGAATTTGTTGCACTGATGTTGATTAGATTCTACTAATTAATTCATTTGAGTTCCTTTTATAGGAGCATACCAATTAAACTGCAAAAATTCTATTTGGCTGTAAAATTTGAATTTGTTTTTCCTTCCTCTCCCCAAATCTCCTGTTCCCCATCTCACTGCTTAGCAAACTCTCCTTGTTTTTCTTCAGCAAGCATATTCAGAATCTCCCTCAGAGTTCCATGAAAACCTCAGACCCAGACAGGAGAGAAAGGAGGAACAGAGGAATTCCATTCCTGGTAGGCCTGCCCGGTTACCATTAGGCCACGGGCTGGTTCAGCACTTGTTTTCATGGTTGATTGAGGCTCATAAATGGGTCTAGTGATGAGCTTGTTTTACAGTTTTTAGAGCCTTAGGCCATTTTGTGTATATGTGTGTGTGTGGGTGTGGGTGTGTATGTGCGCGCGCGCTCTCTCCCTGCGTGCTCATCCATCTGCCTTTGTTCCAGGCTCTCCTATGGCGCCAGCCAGTGTGGGCAACTGCAGCGTGGGCAACTGCAGCCCTGAAGCAGTGTGGCCCAAAACAGAACCCCTGGAAATGGAAGTACCCCCAGCTCCCATGCAGCATGACTTCTTTAGTTCTCCAGAATTATGGATCAGCTCTCTCCCAAGTAAGTAATGTCTTCTTCTTCTTGGATGGTCATAATTTAGTCTACCTCCCCACCCCACCTGCTTCTTAGGTTCCTGACTTTTTCAAGTGCCTATGAGTGGCCTCCTTTGTAGGCATCTTTTGTAGCTGAATTCTGGGCCTCTTGGCTGGCTGGAGCTTGGATTGGTGAGTCACCAAGGCTCTGTTTACCAGGAATAGAGAATGCTGAAGAAATGTCAGGCCATTCTTACCTGCTGACGTGGGTGCTCTCATTGGTCAAAGTCCCAGGTTACTTACCTGCCTGGTAGGTAGCTCAGGAGGCCTGGGCATGTCTGTGCTAGCTAAAGGATTGGAGGGCAGGGCCCATTCAGAGACAGGGCTATTAATGGCCAGGGACTGGATCCACCTAGGGAGTTTATGTTCATGGATTTTGGAAGATCTGTGATCTACAAGAAAAACTTCATTTTGAATTGGGTCAAGTTCAGCTCCCCAAATAATGAATTCTATCACTGTCTCTCCTTCCTCCCTTCCCCCCAACCTCTATCTTTGTTTTGGGGTCGTGTATAGGAGAGGAACAATTTATATTCTAAATAAGGAGGGAATTCAGTTGATTTCAAGGAGAATTCAGTTGATGCTACTAATAAACTTAGATCCTGAGGTGGGTGAGATGGAAATCTGTTCCTAGTATAGCTGTATAAGCTAAATCCTGGCCATGGATTGCTAATGTGTGGAAGAACAGAAAATTCATTGTATTTGGAGTCTGATGACATCCAAATATATTCTGCTTTTTTATATGTATGATCTGGGGCAAGCTGAATCTCACTGGGCTCTGATTTCCATAACCCTCAAATGCCTTAAATGCTATAGTGGATATAAATTCTATAGTGGATAAAAAGAAAACCAGTATCTCTATCTCTGAGGAATACCTGGGCCAAAGTCCTGCCTCTTTCTGAGTACTGTCTGTGTGTCTTTAGGAAAATTACTTAGCCTCTCAGTGCCGTGAGGCAACTCTCTAAGACTGATTAGCAGGTGCCTACTTGTATTGGTAGAAGGAGTTTATTTACTGGGAGTTCCCTACAAGAATGACATCACAGGTCTAATAAAAAAATATAGCAGTTAGATGCTCATGTGTGTATGTAACTACATGACTGCTTGGGCAAATGTGTAAACAGTTTGGTGTTCCTTGTTAATTTGGTCTCCATAGTCTTACAATGTGCTTAAAATGAGATAGTCTCTTCAAGTTTACATAAACTAACTTCCTAGTCAAAGTCTGTTGATTAAAAAAATAAAAACTCAGTCTGTATGAGGCAAAGATATCAGGACAGAGCTCCAGCAAGACAAGGTCTAAGCTTTTAGGATTTGAGCGCTGTACAGAGATGGTATGGGTTAAAAGGCTTCATTCCTTCAGGATAGCCTTTAAAATTATTTTAAATATTATTATTTTTCAATTAACAAGCATTTACTTTTTTCCTTGCTTTCCCACTCCTCTTGCCCCTAATTGAATAATAACAGAAGAAAAAAGAAAAAGAAAACCTTGTAACAAGGATACCTAATCAAGTGAAACAAACTCTTCTGTTGACTGTGTCCAAAAATATATGTCTCATTCTTCATTTTGGCAGTAGAAAGGTGGCAGGCTTCATCTTTGATCCTCTGGAATCATTTATTTATCAGATTTTTCAGACAAGATAGCCTTTTTGAAGTGAATTTCCAAGGATAGTTTTAATTCCTTTCTTTGTTTATGGTTCAGAGGAATGAGAAGGGGAAGCTTTTGATGAAGCCTGCCTGGGATAGAATCCTTGACCCTGCTGAATTTGCATAGTCTCTCTGGCAGTGGGGCAGAGCAGCTGGTAGCATTTCCCTAACCATCCCTTCTCTGTCTTCCAGTGACTGATTTGGACATTAAATTCCAATACCGTGGGAAGGAGTTAGGGCAGACAACGGTGAGCAACCCTCAGGGCTGCCGACTCTATTATGGTGATCTGGGGCCCATGCCAGACCAGGAGGAGCTTTTCGGTCCTGTTAGCCTGGAGCAGGTGAAGTTCCCTGGGCCAGATCAGATCACAAATGAAAAGCAGAAGCTGTTCACCAGCAGGTTGCTGGATGTCATGGACAGGGGACTGATCTTGGAAGTCAGTGGCCATGCCATTTATGCCATCAGATTATGCCAGTGCAAGGTATACTGGTCTGGGCCATGTGCCCCTTCACTTGTAGCCCCCAACTTGATTGAGCGGCAAAAGAAGGTCAAGCTATTCTGCCTGGAAACCTTCCTCAGCGGTGAGTCTCTCCGAGCAGCCAAAGAGGCACCAGAGATTTCTGTCCCTGAAGTTTCTTCTCTGCTCAGTAATTTGAGAGTGTTGGGATAGGAGTAGGGGCTTGGGGACATGAAACTTTAGGAAGAAAGTTTTTGTCAGAGGTAGAGAATAAAGACGAATGGAGGGATAAAAGGCAAAAATAGAAAGAGAGAAACGGAAAGATGATATATTGTCTTAAATGCCAGAGAGAAGCACAGGCTGATTGATAACTCCTAAATCTCACCCAGATCAAGTAGCTGGTGGTTTCCTAAATCAAATGTCTGCTTCTATAGAATGGTGGGAGCAGATGAGTTGAGGGGAGTGAGGTTTGTGAATGAGTGAACGAATGCATGGGAGAATGCTGAGCACCCCATGTAATTTCATTATATGATCAGTCCTTCCCTCTTCCTCTAAACCTACCTCTCCCAAAGGAGAAAAAGGGACTGAATCCTCTTTCCTTAATTCCATCCAGGTCTAAAAAATGTTGGTGCTTTGTACCCCTACATTCTAAAAGGGGGGGAACCCTCATTATGATTAATGAAAGTGACTTAGCCACCCAGATAACTCAGCTTCCTAATTGTGATTGGGATCTGACTTGTGTCTGAGCTTCCTTTGATATCCCTGACAGTGCTAGAGAGGGTGGTAGGCTAGAATGACCTCCTTGTCAATATGTTATCCAGAGCTACTATTTATTCCATTCTTAGGATTTGGATCTAGGTGGTAAAAATGAATTGAATGGTCTATTTTTTGATTCGATTAAGAAAATCTGTTCTCTCTCAACATAGATAGGCAAGTGAGTGATTTAAGGGGACAATTCTAGAGAAAAGAAGGGGAGATTGGATCAATTCGGACCCAAAGCTCCTCCCCTCTTCTTTTCCCTGAGATGCTGAATTTGTTTTATTTCACCTTCTGTAGAACTCATTGCCCGCCAGAAAGGACAAATAGAGAAACAACCACCTTTTGAGATCTATTTGTGCTTTGGGGAAGAATGGCCTGATGGGAAACCCCGAGAGAGGAAGCTCATTGTTGTTCAGGTGAGGAAATATGAGTGGCTGCTTTGGTCTGCTCTCAAACTCTGAGCCTGGACAGACAATTTGGGTATTCCAGTAAATCTTCTGAACTGGACCTGCTAGAGCCCCCAAAAGCCCCGCCATCCTAACTAGTTTAATGCCACTATATAGTAGCAGATTTGGGAGTAACCCACCCAACTTTGCAGACAGAGGGTCAAACCTTTGGACCGCAGGAATCTGAAAGTAAGTCTGCTTAGAACCAGCTTCATAGTCATCAGCAGTAAACACAGGCTTATTAAGACCTAATGAGTTCTGAGCTTGCACCCTGGTACTATGGGACACCTTAAAAGAAAGGTTTCTGAATTATTTTAAGGGGCAGGGAATATTGAGGGTGATCCCAGAGGATAAGTAGCAGGATTATCCCCAGGAGTTGATAGGCTGTGATTTTATCAATTAGGTACTTGCCTAATTCTGACCTTTAGCATCATTAGATAGGCTTCTAGAACTGAAAGTTTCCTTAAGGTCCTTTATTTCCAGGCAGGATGGCACTGATTTAAGCTAAGACAGGTGACAGCATCTTCTCTGTCCTGAAGATGACCTGCATAAGAGAGGCCAGCCCTTCGCTAATCCTTACTATTGGAAAAAAGTTCTTCTTCCTTTAAATCCTTCCTGCTGGAATTAAAAAACATTTTTAATAAAAATTTTCTATTTTGTTATGAACTTAAATATTAATGAACAGTAGACATTTCAATAAGAAAGTCTAGAAAAGATTATATATGAAATAGTGAACTTCTCTTGCATAAAGTTTTTAAAAAGTATATAGCGAATTAAACATTGTAATAACAAAACTGTCCTGCTTGCCACAATACCCTTCCAAATTTCTATATGCTGTCTTCTCTGTATTTTTTGTTTCATTAAGGCTCTTTCTTTTCTTGCATCACTGTCACTAATTCTCCCCTTCCCTCCCATTTTTGCATTTAAAAGGCCCATTTCCTCAAAAGATATGTTTTGCTGTTTTCTGAGCAGGTTATTCCAGTGGTCGCAAGGATGATCTATGAGATGTTTTCTGGCGATTTCACTCGGTCCTTTGATAGTGGCAGTGTCCGCCTGCAGATCTCAACTCCGGATATCAAAGATAATATTGTTGCCCACTTGAAGCAGCTATACCGCCTCCTCCAGACCCAGGAAAGCTGGCCTCCCATGAACCCTCCCCCCAACATGCATATGACCCCTGCCCTACCAGCCCAGTGATCTTGGTTGCTGCAGCCCTCTTCCCTTTTTCTAAATATTGTACATATGGATATTTTTTATTATTCAGATTTGTTAACTGGCTTTTAACTCTACCCTCCTCTCTATAACAATGTTAATAGTTTCTGTATGTTTCCTACTCTGCCTAGCTTTTTTAAAAACTCGATTTTAATTTATATCAAAGATCAGATTGTATAAATTTCCTATTTTTTATTATTGAAAGACCCATTGGGGTTAACCATAGTGGCATAATAGAAGGGAAACAATCTAGAATGGGAGTCAAGAAACCTGACTTATAGAGTAAGGTTAAGCTTTTGACTTGTTATGTGACTTTGACCATGCCTCTGGGCTGCTCTGAAAAATGAGATTGATCTCAATCATCTCTGGGGTCCCTCCAACTCAAACATTCCATGACTCAGTGGCTGAATTCCCCCTTGTAAAAATATTTCAGAAGAGAATGTCTTCCCTTACCCCATACTAGTGTTTAGAGCAAAGAATCCTGGATTGGGAGTCATTGAACCTGTGTTTGAATACCTGGCCCTGTCACTTAACTACTTGTGTGTGGAAACCAGGGAAAATTACTTGACCTCTCTGGTCTTCAGTTTCCTCATCTAAAAAGAGAAGGATTTGGACTACGTGCCCTCCAAGGTCCTCCAACTCTAAACCTGTTTCCCTATATTGCTTTGTCCTTGGACTACCAAAATTGTCTTTCTTTCATTAAATTTCCCACAAGTGCTAATTGTTCAGGATGGAGCTCTGTTTGACCTGCTCATCTAGAAAGCAAATTGCCAGGTTGGGGGGGTGGGGGGAGGGAGTGAGAGGGAGGGGCTAGCTGTGGTTGCTCAGAAACCGGGCTCAATATTTAAATAGAAGTGAGTGCCAAAGTCTGAAAGTCGCCTGTGTGTAAAGTCTCATAAATTGAACCTCTAAAAGGAAGCTGTCAACAATAGCTAGCTCGGGGATTTGGTGGAAGAATGGCTTATGTTTATGCTGTCATCACTCAAATACGTGTGTGTGTGTGTGTGTGTGTGTGTGTGTGTGTGTGTGTGTGTGTG